>NC_135816.1:73108506-73440168 GCF_964213995.1 Mustelus asterias | reverse complement strand
AGACCTGTGGGAATGGATGGATTGGATTCTGGGTACGGGTGAAATGTTTGAAGACAAGGTAATCGCTTTATTTCACATTGCCCAGGTACTGAGGGAGTATAGCAATGTAAACAAATTGTCTTTATATGGTGCCTTAAAAATACTTCAAGGCACTTTACAGAGGAAGCAAGCTATTAGCATGGATAGAGGATTGGTTAGCTAAAAGGGAACAGTAAACATGAATGGGTCTTTTTCAGGTTGGCAATTTGTAACTTGTGGAGTGCCACAGGGATCAATGATGGGGCCTTAACTTTTTACAATCTATATCAATGGCTTGAATGAAGGGAACAAATATATGGCTAGCTAACTTTGCTGACGACATCAAGAGAAGTCAGTTATCAAGAAAAGGATGTAAATAGGTTAAGAGGGTGGGAGTGGCAGCTGGAGTATAATATGGGAAAATGTAAACTTGTGCACTTTGGCACTATTTAAATGGTGAGAAATTATAGAACTCTGGTACAGAGGGATCCGAGTGTCCTGGTACACGAACCACAAAATGTTAATATGCAGGAACAGGAAATGATTAGAAAGGCAAGTAGAAGGTTCACATTTACTGCAAGGGGAACAGAATATAAAAATAGGGAAGTTTCACGATAATTTTACAGGGTATTGGTGAGACCACATCTGGGTTTGGAGTACTGTGAACAGTTTTAGTTTCCTTATTTGAAAAAGGATATTACATTAGAAACAGTTCAGAGAAGGTTCACTTGACTCACTGCTGGCATGAAGGGCTCATCTTAAGAAAGGTTCAACTTTATATACCACTTGCAATTTAGAAGAATGACAGGTGATCTTACTGAAGGGCAGCACGGTGGCACAGTGGTTAGCACTGCTGCCTCACAGTGCCAGGGACCCGGGTTTGATTCTGGCCTCATGTCACTGTGTGCGTGGGGTGTTTGCACGTTCTCCCCGTATCTGCGTGGCTTTCCTCCGGGTGCTCCAGTTTCCTCCCACAGTGCAAAGATGTGCTGGTTAGATTGATTAGCCATGCTAAATTGCCCCTCAAGTGTCCAAAGATGTGCAGGTTAGGGTAGATTGGCCATGCTAAATTGCTGCTTAGTGTCAGGGGGATTAGCAGGGTAAATATGTGGGGTTACGGGGTTAGGACTTGGATGTGTTGTGGTCGCTGCTGACTTGATGGGCCGAATGGCCTCCTTCTGCACTGTAGGTATTCAATGATTCTATTCAATGAAACATAAAACATCACGAGGGCACTTGATAGGACACTGGACATTTCCTCTTGTAGAAAAGACTCAACCTCAGATACACAGTAAGAGTTCTCCTCAAGATGAGGAGAATGGTTGAGACCTTAATCAGATCAGCCATGATCTTAAATAGCAGAGGAGGCTTGAAGGACCCAATGGCCTATTCCTAAGTCCTATGTACCTATTAATGAATCATAAAATCAGACCAATCTGCCAAAATCTTCACATGAATCTCGGATCCCTCTGTACCAGAGTTCTATAATTTCTCACCATTTAAATAGTGCCAAAGTGCACAAGTTTACATTTTCCCATATTATACTCCAGCTGCCACTTCCACCCTCTTAACCTATTTACATCCTTTTCTTGATAACTGACTTCTCTTGATGTCATCAGCAAATTTATGGAAACATGGGAGGACTGCTTTGTATGTTAACAAATTGGACCCGATTAACATTCACAGCAGCAGCTCTGGAACAGTCCAAAGACTCTTACATAATCCATCATGATCCCTGTAGGATTTAGGTTCCATCTAGACGCCCAATTGGTTAGCACTGTTGTCACCCACTTGCCTGGAATCATTCCACTGCAAGGTCCAAATGACTTACATTCGCTCTGTGAGCCATGCAATGCCACCTTAGGGCTTTTCAAACATCTGAATGGAGGAAACAACATTCTTGCTCAAATTTAGTGTGGCGGTACAAATTTCTGATCTGAATGGAACTGGCAAGTGACAGAGTCATAGAGGTTTACAGCATGGAAACAGGCCCTTCGGCCCAACTTGTCCATGCCACCCTTTTTTAAAAAAAAACCCTAAACTAATCCCAATTGCCCGCATTTGGCCCATATCCCTCTATACCCATCGTACCCATGTAACTATCTAAATGCTTTTTAAAAGATAAAATTGTACCCACCTCTACTAATACCTCTGGCAGCTTGTTCCAGACACTCGCCACGCTCTGTGAGAAACAATTGCCCTCTGGACACTTTTGTATCTCTCCCCTCTCACCTTAAACCTATGCCCTCTAGTTTTAGACTCCCCTACCTTTGGGAAAAGATATTGACTATCTACCTTGTCTATGCCCCTCATTATTTTATAGGCCTCTATAAGGTCACCCCTCAGCCTCCTACGCTCCAGAGAAAAAAGTCCCAGTCTATTCAGCCTTTCCTTATAATTCAATCCATCAAGTCCCGGTAGCATCCTAGTAAATCTTTTCTGCACTCTTTCTAGTTTAATAATATCCTTTCTATAATAGGGTGACCAGAACTGTACACAGTATTCCAAGTGTGGCCTTACTAATGTCTTGTACAACTTCAACAAGACATCCCAACTCCTGTATTCAATGTTCTGACCAATGAAACCAAGCATGCCGAATGTCTTCTTCAACACTCTGTCCACCTGTGACTCCACTTTCAAGGAGCTATGAACATGTACCCCTAGATCTCTTTGTTCTGTAACTCTCCCCAACGCCCGACCATTAACTGAGTAAGTCCTGCCCTGGTTCAATCTACCAAAATGCATTACCTTGCATTTGTCTAAATTAAACTCCATCTGCCATTCGTCAGCCCACTGGCCCAATTGATCAAGATCCCGCTGCAATTGGAGGTAACCTTCCTCACTGTTCACCATGCCACCAAGGTTGGTGTCATCTGCAAACTTACTAACCATGCCCCCTATATTCTCATCCAAATCATTAATATAAATGACAGTGGACCCAGCACTGATCCCTGAGGCACACCGCTGGTCACAGGCCCCTAGTTTGAAAAACAACTCTCTACAACCACCCTCTGACTTCTGTCAAGAAGCCAATTTTGTATCCATTTAGATACCACACTCTGGATCCCGTGAGATTTAACTTTATGCAACAACCGACCATGCGGTACCTTGTCAAAGGCCTTGCTAAAGTCGATGTATTCAACATCAACTGCACTGCCCTCATCTACCTTCTTGGTTACTTCTTCAAAAAACTCAAGCTAATTTGTGAGACACGATTTTCCACTCAAAGCCATGCTGACTGTCCTTAATCAGTCCTTGCATCTCTAAATGCCTGTAGATCCTGTCTCTCAAAATACCTTCCAACAATTTACACACCACAGATGTGAGGCTCACTGGCCTGTAGTTCCCAGGCTTTTCCCTGCAGCCCTTTTTTAAACAAAGGCACAACATTTGCCACTCTCTAATCTTCAGGCACCTCACCCGTGACTATCAATGATTCAAATATCTCGGCTAGGGGACCCGCACTTTCCTCTCGAGCCTCCCACAACGTCCTGGGCTATACCTCATCAGGTCCCGCAGATTTATCTACCTTGATGCGCTTTAAGACTTCCAGCACCTCCTTCTCTGTAATATGTACACTTCTCAAGACAGCACTATTTATTTCCCCAAGTTCCCTAACATCCATGCTTTTTCTCAACTGTAAATACTGATGAGAAATATTCATTTAGGATCTCACCCATCTCTTGTCGATCCGCACATAGATGACCTTGTTGATCCTTAAGAGGCCCTACTCTCTCCCTTGTTACTCTTTTGCCCTTTATGTATTTGTAGAAGCTCTTCGGATTTTCCTTTGCCTTATCTGCCAAAACAATTTTGTGTCCCCTTTTTGCCCTCCTGATTTCTCTCTTAACTCTACTCCTACAGCCCCTATACTCTTCAAGAGATTCACTTAATCCCAGCTGCCTATGCACGTCATGTGCCTCCTTCTTCTTCTTGACCAGGGCCTCAATATCCCGAGTTATCCAGGGTTCCCGACTTCTGCCAGCCTTGCCCTTCACTCTAAGAGGAACGTGCTTATCCTGAACCCTGGTTAACACACTTTTGAAAGCATGCCACTTACCAGACGTCCCTTTGCCTTCCCACAGGCTCCCCCAATTAACCTTTGAAAGTTCCTACCTGATACCATGAAAATTTGCCTTGCACCAATTTAGAATATTAACTTTTGGGACAGACCTATCATTCTCCATAGCTATCTTAAAACTAATAGAATTATGGTCATTGGTCCCAAAGTGATCCCTCACTAACACTGCTGTCACCTGCCCTTCCTTATTTCCCAAGAGGAGGTCAGGTTTTGCCCCCTCTCTAGTCGGGCCATCCACATACTGATTGAATACACTCAACAAATTTCTCTCCATCCAACCCTCTAATACTATGGCTGTCCCAGTCAATGTTGGGAAAATTAAAATCTCCAACTGTTACCACCCTATTTTTCTTGGAGCTATCTGTAGTCTCCTTACATATTTGCTCCTCAATTTCCCGCTGACTATTTGGGGGCCGATAGTACAACCCTATCAAAGTGATTTCCCCCTTCTTATTTCTCAGTTCTACCCATATAGACAGTGGCCGAACCCTCGGATATATCCCCCCTCAGTACGGGCGTGATGCTTTCCCTAATCGAAAGTGAAACTCCCCCTCCTGTTCTATCTTTCCTATAGCATCTGTACCCTGGAACATTGAGCTGCCAGTCCTGTCCCTCCCTTAGCCATGTTTCAGTAATTGTTATAATATCCCAGTCCCACGTACCCATCAATGCCCTGAGTTCATCTGCCTTGCCCGTCAGGTCTCTTGCATTGAAATAAATGCAGTTTAATCTGGACTTCCCTTGCTCTCTGTCTTGCTTCTGTCTGATCTGTCTGGTACTAGGATTACTGACACTGCCTTTACTAATTAATGTGCTCTCTTTAACTTCCGTGCTGTCCTCAAACTTCTCTTCTGTCTCCCTACTGCTTTGGATCCCACCCCTCTGCCAAACTAGTTTAAACCCTCCCGAGTGGCTCTAGCAAATCTCCCCACCATGATGTTAGTCCCCCTCCAGTTCAAATGTAACCCATCCCTCTTGAACAGATCAGCCCTTCCCCAGAAAAGATCTCAATGATCCAAAAATCTAAATCCCTGCCTCCGCACCAGCTCTCAAGCCAGGCATTCATCTGCCTAATCCTCCTATTCCTACTCTCACTAGCACGTGGTACCGGTAGTAGTCCTGAAATTACTACCTTCGAGGTCCTGCACGTTAGCCTTCTGCCTAACTCTCTATATTCACATTTCAGGACCTCATCTCTTTTTCTACCTATTTCGTTGGTACCAATATGTACAACGACCTCTGGCTGCTCACCCTCCCCCTTAACAATGTCCTGCAATCGCTCAGAGACGTCCTTGACTCTGGCACCAGGGAGGCAACACACCATCCTGGAGTCTCGATTGTGGCCACAGAAACGCCTGTCTGTGCCTCTAACTAGCGAGTCCCCTATTACTACTGCTCACTTGCTCTTTGCCCGACCCTGTCCCACAGCAGAACCAGCTGTGGTGTCACAGGCCTGGCTACTGCTGGTATCTCCACCTGACAGGCTATCCCCCTCAACAGCATCCAAAATGGTATACCTGTTTAAAAGGGGAATAGACACCTCTGCTAAGAATCCTGGGTGATTGCTAATGAACGTCTTGTTAAAAAAGCCAAATTAAGCATGATTAATGCGTAATCAGGGCAGAGTAGTTGCTAAATCAAGGTGAAAGAAATGCAGTTTTTTTTGCAGAAGGAACAAGCTCAATCATAAAAGTTTTTATGAGTACTCAAAATACGCAAATTAGGATTTAGGCCTAAACAGACAACTTACAAACGGTTTGCATAAAATAAGATACCGATTCATTCTACAACACAAGGGGGAAAAAAGAAAGATTCATAGAGCCACAATATGCACCTGAAAAGAATCGGGTTTAAATCAAGGTTCAACAGATGCAGGAGATAGCCCACGTATTCCGAGCTATCAGATCTGGCAGCTGGTACTAAGAGGATTCAAAGCAAAATAAATTCTCCTGGTCTCTGCCTAATTATGGCAGACCCCAGCCCACAGTAAACATAACCAACAATTTCACTCAAATACTCCAACATATTGCTGGTGGGAGAAGCAAGAAAAAAGCCAGAGTGCGAGTTGCCTGTGGCTTGGTTAATGCACATTGTTGTCAGACAATGGAGAGCATTTCACTCTGAATCTAACAGAGGCTGATGTCAATAAAATTATCACTGACACTACATGCCCTAGATGTGATGGTACTCCTTTCTTTTATACCATCCTTCACTTCAAATACTCTGAACTTGCATGATATCTTTACAATGGGAAGCTAGATTTATGCAGCTTCACCAAACAACTGACACGTCTCAACTCAAACTTTCCAAGGGAACAAGTTTTGCTGGTTTCACTGCTAACTGAATAGAAATGCCACAATTCACGCATGGATAAGAATCTAATCTGTGACCACTAAAATAAGAGGTATTTCTGTTACTATAAAAGTTGAATGTCTGTATTTTCCAAGTCTTGCACAAAACAGGATAGTCAACGCAAGTTCTTACCCCTCTCTCCAGCAGCATATCTCGGAACTGTTTCATGCGAGACTCCAGTGGAACTATAGCCCTCTCCCGGGCTGCTTTGATCTCAGCTTCCATAGCTGCCTCCTTCTCGCACTCTGGATCTTTGAGATCATCCTTCCTGTAATAGTTTTAAATATCAAAAAAAGGAGGAACTTCACAATCCAAGAGGACAGAACATTCTTTCTATCTCTATTTACAGCAGTTCAATAGTTATAAAACATTGGATTCCACAGGGCCAAAGATAGCTACTGTAGGCCATAGCATTCGAGCATGAGGAATGGTCACTTAGGGAGATGCTGGAGGTTCGCTGGCACTTCTGAACTGTATCCTAGCCTGTGTTAGTGCTTTCAAGAGAGGAACAGATTGGAATACAACTGTTTAAAATTATGCAAGTTATATTTGAACAATAAATTGCTTTTAACACACTGCATTCTAGCCAAATGAATGAAATGAGAAACAGGCGACAGCTTTTGTAGATTTCTTACACTGCAAAGATTTATCAGGTTTCACACTACTTACTTTCGCTTCTTTGCTTTAATTGGTTCATCATCATATTCATCTTCTAGGGGCTCAGTCTCTTCTTTCACTAAATAAAGGGAAATATTTAAAGTTTAGAAAAAGACAAATTGTTTATCCCATTTACACAATAGTCTAATTTCTTAAACTTAAATTTAAAGCCAAATTTCAGTTGAATTATGTAGTAATGAATGAAGAATGGGTAAAGCCATTCATGTCAAACTCATAGCTTTAACAAGTACCAGTGCTTAGAGAAACTAATGTTTTAATTTAATCTGATGTGAATTTGTACCTTCACAAAAGTCTACATGTTAACAAAAGAAAATACATCACCAATGTGAGTGTCAGAAAAAGCTCAACTTATGTCATTAAAAATACTGTTTTAAGTATTGAAAGCTTACTAATCAATTCAGGTCAATCCACTGAAACACTCAAGCCCCTTATTCTGTAGAATGCCGAGCAGCAAACAAGACAGCATAAAAATCAGTGACCCTAGTTCTTCAGAAGACACACTTCCATTTTATAATTTGATATTTAATTTAAAAAGTCACACAAAAAAGCTATCCAAGCTCTCTCAGTCATGCATTTAATCATTGGGAATAATTCAAATTGCCAGTCCAAGTATTAGAGCATAGCAGTAAACATTCGCATTATGTTAGAGTTAATGCTGCAGTAATAGTCAATATACAAATTAGGATTACTCACCAGGTTTCTTCTCATTCTCAGACTTTTTATGAGGAGGCTCCTGGATAATTTTGTCCACATCAGCTCTTCCAACCAGCTCATCAGGCCGATCCCACATTGACAGGCGGGTTGTTGGGTTATAATAAAATACACGCTCATCACCAGTCCACACAACACACCTAACATGGCAATGAAAATAGTGACCAAATAAGCAGTGAATACAAACCAATCATTACGATGTCCTATACCTACCCAAAACCTTAGATCTTTTCAAAGTGACAATCCCAGAATAATCAGGCATTTATTGCCCATCCCTAATTGCCCTTGAACTGAGTGGTTTGCTAAATCATTTTAGAGGAGTCACCAATTATGTAGGCCAGACCAAGTGTGGATGGCAGATTCCCTTCCCGAAAGGACATTAGTGAATCAGATGGGGTTTTTAAAAAAATAATTGTCAAATTTCAGACTTTTATTGATAAATAAATTATGTAAATTGGCTATAGTGAGATTTGAACTTGGTTACCCGGAGCATTACTCCACTGACAATACCATTATGCCACCGCCTCCCCTGCGTAGAAAAGATATGAGGTAATTCAAGAACATTGAGCAGGCAACACCAAGTTTGGTTTTTGAAAGCAGAACTACAACAGGTAAAGACTGAGGCAATTAAGAAGTTCAAAATCCTCAGAAAGGAGTGAAAAACATGGCAAAGATGGTTTACTTCAACTCTGAAAAAGCCTTGAATAGAGCTGTGGGCAATGGAGGAAATCTCTAACTGTCATGATATCAAGAAAGAGAGAGACATAAAGGAGAGGTTGAAAAGTTAGTATGAGAGACAGATAACAGACAAAACCATTCCAGAAGACACGTTATGGGACGTGGAGAACAGCCGAAGATTGCTGACGGAACGATCCCTATAAGGAATACAATAACTTTTAAGTAATCTATCCTATGATATTAATAAAGTGCCCCAGCACCATCTGCTGGCAGCATAACCACATGTTTATATTCTCTGCTAGTGCTGACTTGTTGAGCAGTCAATGATTTGGTTTTGCTGCTCTATCCTTCACTGGCTGCTAGTTATTCTTCTACCAACAACAAGATGGTACATTAGGCTATAGAAGTGAGAGTACAGTATTCAAAACAAATCTAATCTAATTAAACTTTTTTAAAAATTTACGTTAGTTTATAACAAACATCAAATCAGTTCAAATTTGACCTGGGTATTGATTTGTTTGTGCTTCAAGCTGAAGGGTGAACAAAAGCACAAGGGACAAAAAATTCCTTTACAGATACTCTTGATTCCTTCAAAACATATTTTAAGAATTATTTTCACTAGGACACAAGGTCTCAGTCATGCCATTTAATTCAGTGCCAGTGCGTTGATGACATTTATTGCAGGAAGACAAATGTCAGGCTCTCTTACAACTCTATTTCAGTGCTCCCTGCTACTTTTCTTCAGCAATTTGAGAGCTGATTATGAACATGGTTTTAGTGCATGGAGAATATTTCATGCTCACTTCCCCAAAGTACATTAGAAATTAAATGGCATCATCTGGGGATCTGATCCTAATTTTAAAAAATTTAAAAACTAAAGCCCTGAGATGAACAGTGAACGGACATCAATGTTAAACAGTCCAAGTTTCTAAAGATCAGTTTTCCTTTATGTGAAGTCAGATAGGTTTTCTCAGAACCAAAATAAAATGGCAGGGCAGATAGAACTGAATGTTGGCTGTATTCTTTTCTCTCTGCCAGACAGCCAAGGACTCTCCCCACAGCAATTCCTGATTCTCAAAGATGCCAGCAAGCGAAGTGCTGAATTGAGCCTAGTACAAATTCGAGTACCCTCATTGATCTAATTTAAGTTAAAACATAACCTCAACTTAAGTCTGCTTACTTGCCCAACTATTCAATTCAGAAATGGTACAGACAAATATAAATTAATATACTCCAGGAAAAATGATTTTCAAACATTAATAAACAAAACAAAAATTGTCTTTATATATTGAGATTAGCAATATCGTATAAATATATTTTATAGGGCGGCACGGTAGCACAGTGGTTAGCACTGCTGCTTCACAGCTCCAGGGTCCCGGGTTCGATTCCCGGCTCGGGTCACTGTCTGTGTGGAGTTTGCACATTCTCCTCGTGTCTGCGTGGGTTTCCTCCGGGTGCTCCGGTTTCCTCCCACAGTCCAAAGATGTGCGGGTTAGGTTGATTGGCCAGGTTAAAAATTGTCCCTTAGAGTCCTGGGATGCGTAGGTTAGAGGGATTAGTGGGTAAAATATGTGGGGGGAGGGCCTGGGTGGGATTGTGGTCGGTGCAGACTCGATGGGCCGAATGGCCTCCTTCTGCACTGTAGGGTTTCTATGTTTCTTTCTATATTTTCTTGCTGATAAACTGATCTAGGGATGTCATGCATTCAGCTTTCATGTAAATTGAACCAACAATCCAATGCAAAACCGAGTGCAAAAAAGGTCAAAAGACTGTCCTTCTACCTCAAGGACCTAGTTTAGAATCCAAGTGCAGGTTGAAAGTCTCTTCCGTCAACTGCCTGCGACATGACTATATTAAATCATGTACAGGAAATACAACTGATTATTGATCTTGCAATTTACCCATTTTGAAATTTATGTACCTACACATATTGCTTTAAAAATACAGACACAGGAACATAAACAGTTAACAATGATCAAGTACCAACTTACTGAACACATCTGCATACATACCATGGTGTGCCGGGGACAGGGGTGGTAGCCACAGGTTTGGCTTTTTGTGCAGCTTTCTCTTCCTCAGTCAGCACCTCTTCCTTTGGCTCCTAAAACAGATAGGCAAGCAGACAGCAGTGTTATAGACAGTTACTGATTAAAACTGCAGGATATGAATCTCCAAGTGTTTTATCTTTGTGAGCAGCACAAGTGCTATCATAGAACCTTGTAGACCAGATGTAAAGTTGAAATGCCCACTAACATGCGTCTCTCACAAGCTGGAGATACTGACAGACATTGATGCTCTGATTGTGAGTTCCTCCAAATGAGATATCAGTGATGCCAAAACCAACCCCTTCCAAACCAAAATTCAAAGAGGACAAATCTGTGAGTAAAGGTTGGGGTTCCAAAAACCACGGGTGGCTAAGGCTTACAGGCCACATGCAGCCAAGGTGGATAGTTAGGCTACAGTACTTACTGTCAAAGCCATATTGCCACAATACTGAATTTGAACAAATATCTTCAGCAGTGTGAAAAGCAGTTCAAATCCGACAGAATTGTCAATATTATACTTCACAGACTGGCGGAAATAATGATATATGCATGAAAACTTTGTATTATTACCACATTATATGTTAAATACACTGAACAGGGGATTTTCACAGTAGCTTCATTGCAATGTTCATGTAAGCCTACTTGTGATACTAATATATAAACTGGTAGTTATTCATTTTGTCTCTCTGGATCAGAATCATGGAAATTGGACAGGCACTTCAAGTAAATAAACTTATGGGAATCGTCGGGCAGATGTGAGTATGACTGGGTTGCTCTGTGGAGCCAGCACAGACTCAAAAGGCCGATTTGTCTCCTTCTGTGCTGGATACGACTCTGCCTGCAGAAAATGTGTAGTGAAACAACCAGAATGCAATACTCTACTTAGCAGCCGGATCGTACATTACTACATTAGTACTACATTACTTGAGTACTACATTACATGACTTAAATAAAATAAAATTCCAACAGCACATTGGTGCCAATACATTAAACATGTCTAATGACATGGAAACAACTTAACAAATTAGACTCGGACAAAAGAAAAACAGAAGGATGCTCATTATGAACAATACTGAAGTTGAGAAATAACCTTCATTAGATAGTGAATTTGGGAGCGGTTTGTTTGCTGGCATTTATTGCCAATCTCTAATTGCCCTGAGAAAGCAGTGGTGGACCACCTTCCCCAATCAATAACAGTTTAATAGAAGTGGTCTTAGGCAATTAAGAGTCAATTGCATTGGAGTCACAAAAAGACCAGGCAAGGAAAACATATTTCTTTCCTTAAAATGCATTTGGGAGCCAATTAGGTTTTTAAACATACCAACAGCTCTATGGTCACTTTTACTGGTTTCTGTTTACTTATAGATTCCTACTTCAATAAAATGAATATTAATTCTCAAGCTACCATGGTAGTATTTGAACTCTCATTTGTGAAATTAACAGCTCAGATCTCTCGATTACCAATCTCTCTTTGTCCTATCTTCATTCCAATGTTATTTTTAAAAAAAAGAATTGGCTTTGCAATCCAATAGTTTAATGATGTAATCCAGTTAGTAGCCAAACTATTGAGACCAAAGCAGATCCAGGTTTGAATGCTGTTGTGTGTGCCAGGGCTGGAGTAGTAATATTACGATTGGCCTCAGCACCCCAAGTTAGGGAGAGGGGAAATAAGTAAAAGGTAGGAAAATAACTCTTGCTTCCTAGGGCTCCAAACGCCCTCATCTCTCTTGAATGTGAAGAAGCGGTTTACGCAGCCTCTCTACAGACCTCTTTCTTCTCTTTTGGAGGCTCTTCTTTAGGCTCTTCCTCTTCCATTTCCATTGGCTCGGGTTCTGCTGGCTCTTTGCTTGGCTCTTTGGGTTTCTCGACTTCTTTCTCTACTGTACAGAAAAAAATAAGGGTGTTTAATGTATGTTCCTGGACTATCTGACTCTCCTACAAATTCAGCACGACTTGACATTGACTTTGAATGCAACTGTTTCATGTTTAAATGGAAAAAAAATTAAAACATAAAACAAAAGTACTGATGAAAAATTGAAAAGTGTAGTTGGTTTCTGGAGCCTGCCGTGTGTGGGGGGTTCTACTATGGAGTATTTTATACTATAGACCTAACTATTAACTCTTAAGTTCTCTCCAACAATGACACCAATGACTTCATGGTTCAAGGCACCACCCAGTTTAGAAAATACCCCAGAGATCAAAAGGTCACAGGTTCAACCCAGTCTGTGTTGAACTCCTTCATCTCAACTTTTGTGTTAAAAATCCCAAGGAGAACAGTGAACTAGTTGGCATTTGCTGGATATCCAGCAGCTTCAACTGCAGTTGTCCTGAGTGTCCATATGAGTTTCCACGCCTTATGGTTTATCAAGTGACCCTTTACTAGAGAGCATGCATTTGTGAATGCCAGATAGAAACACAATCAGGCTTGGCTGTTAAGTTCCCAATAAGTTGGTTGAGGCGTTCTTGAAACTATATTTTAGTAAGAAAAGGATATCTTTAGGAGAGAAAGAACTCACTTCTTTTTGCTCTCTCTTCCACATTACCATTGGGTCAGGTTCTACTGGCGCTCCTGACTCAAAAGCGAAAAGGCACGTCTCTTTTTATAGGGAGAGATGACCTCCCTCGGTGGTAATTTTGAGAGAGAACCTTCCTCAGGAGGAGTTATATTTGATCAGGTGGAATTATGCAGCTAACCACAAACACCCAGTTAAAAGGTTTGTTCCAATTGACATCAGAACATGTTTCACAGGTATTAAGCTGTTCTGTTGAAAGTCATAAATTTCCCCACAATTTGTAAAAGAAACCTAGCCAACCAACAGGCAAAAACATAAATGCATTTCTAACTCAGAAAATACATTTGAACTGTCTGTGGGTATTTCAAGTAGCACAACAATACTGAACAAGAAACAAATCAGATGCCAAATCTTCATGCAGATGGAGGCCAAACTCTTGCATTCAGCTGTGGTACATTTGGCTGGAGCAAATAATCCAACTTACTGGCAATATTTTATTGTAAGATTAGATCCATCCATCCATATTGACTGTAGGGTGAAATAAACAATGAAAAGCAACACGGTAGATCAATGGATCTATATTACGATAAAAACTGACACTTGTTTCTACATATCCATCACCAACTGATCCCTACAGGTACAGGATATGTTTTTGTATGGTCTCAATATACAGGTGTGCTTGCCCTATAACAACCTGAATTGAGAAAAGGCATTCAGCATTAGAAACTGACAAAGGAATTCTGAGGTACTTCTTTCAAACAAAGAAGTATTACTGTGATTAAAGCCATTCCATGGACAGAGATGTTCTTTGAAATCTTGTTGGACTGAACTTGCAAAAGCAGCTGTCCATAATGGCACTCTGCATTTAATTATGGGTTTGATATTTATTAAGATTCACATGGTAGTTTAAGGCGGCCATTTATACAGTAAATAAAGAAAAATTAAAATCAGACAGCACAGATTTAAACACAGATTTGCAAAAGAACCAGCGGCTAGAGAATTTATTTATTTTTTAAATGAATTTAAGTTGTGATAATCTGAAAAGGTGGTGGGAACAGATTCAACAGTAACACGGAATATATATTGAAGTGGAAAAAATTTGCATGGCTATGGATTTAACTGAACGTTTCTTTCAAAGAGCTGGCATAAGCGCGATAGGGTGCTGCTCCTTCTATGAATCGTAAATTTACTGTATGTACCTTTGCCTCAGGCTAATCTTCTCTCTCATTTAGTTGCAAATCATATTCACTTCAATGTCTTGTGGGGCAGGTTTTTGAAGAACTAACGAGGGGTCAATCACAACCATACATAGCACGTTTACCTTCCGTGAAAAATTGGAATTTAGATAAACTATTTTTTTGAAGATCATAATGCCAATGGGAGTTTCAACAAATTGCAACTGTAGCCACTTGGACAGGAATTAGATGTAAACAACACCCATGACAATACAACCACGTCACAAATCACAGTATTTGAGGAAGGAAATAAGACACAAAATTGTGCCAAGTGCATTAGTTTAAGGGATTTGTTTGCCTCATGAACTAGAATTCAAATCCAGTTCTGACTGATGAAATAAAAGCTTTCACTCTTTTGGAAAGTTACAATGGAAAATGACATCTGCAATTTTCTCGAACTGAGGACTGAAACATATTGTTGAATAGAGAAAGATTTACTTTGCTTCCAACTCTGCAGTTCTGGGCCTGTAAGTTCCATCTGAAGACACTGGGCAACCGAAACAGAGAGTGCATCAGTCCTTAGCACTAATGTCTTGATGAAACCACCAAGGAATTTCAAAAGTTCAATCAGAAATGTTATGTAATCTAGGTTTTGTCTGGCTTGCCATACTTTGCAAGCCAGTGCATTGTGGGATTTCAGGATCCATGTTTTCTTTCCATGTTAGAGTAGTGGATACGGTGCCAATCTTGCAGGCTGCTTTGTCCAGGATGGTGTTGAGCTTTGGTATTGTTGGAGCTTCCTTCATCCAGGCAGGTGGAGAGTATTCCATCACAATCTGACTTATGCCTTGTAGATGCTGGACAGGCTTTGGGGAAATCAGAAGGTGAGTTACTCTCTGCAGAATTCACAGCCTCTAACCTGCTCTTGTAGCCACGGTTTCTTTTAGCTGGTCCACTTCAGTTTCTGGTCAATGGTAACCCCCTACTCCCCCCATCCAAGGATGTTGATAATGGGGGAATTCAGTGATGGTAATGCCATTAAATATCAAGGGGCAATGATTAGATTCGCTCTTGTTGATTTGATTTATTGTCACATGTAATAGCATACAGTGAAAAGTATTGTTTCTTGTGCGAAACAGACAAAGCACACCGTTCATAGAGAGGGAAAGGAGAGGATGCAGAATGTAGTGCTACAGTCATTGCTATGGTGTAGAGAAAGATCAACTTAATATAAGGTAGGTCCATTCAAATGTCTGATGGCAGCAGGGAAGAAGCTGTTCTTGAGTTGGTTGATACGTGACCTCAGACTTATGCATCTTTTTCCCGACGGAAGAAGGTCGAAGAGAGTATGTCCAGGGTGCGTGGGGTCCTTGATTATGCTGGCTGCTTTTCCAAGGTATGCAAAGTATAGACAGAGTCAATGGATGGGAGGCTGGCTTGGAGATGATCATTCCTCGCACTTGCCAATTGTCAGCCGAAGCCTGAACACTGTCAAGGTCTTCTTCATTTTGGGCACAGACTGCTTCAGGAATGAGTAATCTTACTTGACTGTATTAACTGTGAGATGAAATTTCTCATTTTTCTCAACTTACTGGAGGACCCAATTATCCTTTCCACTTGAGCGCCCGACACCACCTTCCCCATTCAATGGCCCAGTGAATAAAAGTACTACACAGTGTATTAAGGCAGAAAGAACAGGTGTCATCACAGGTAGCAACTGATGGTGCCATAATTGATCTCAGTGCTGTGAGTTAGAGAGGGGAAAATTATTCAGCATCCCTGATCACTACTGATGCCCAGTGGCCCTTGCTCGGTGAGCCACAGTGCCCCAGTTTTTGAATTGCCCACCAAGGTTCGTCAACAAGTCTGTTTCATAAATTATGTCCTCTTGTCAGATGCCAGTGTTGACACGGTAACCACAGAACGGTATTTTAGAAGGAACTGAACAGCTTCAGCAAGAAATGGATGTTGATACGAAGTAAAACTTCAGGGGCAATAGCCTTACTTTTGGAAATTTATGACCAGTTACCTTTTTCTTTGAGCTCCTGAGGTTTCTCCCATGTAGATTCTAAGGTCCGGTTGTTATAATAATAGGTTTTTCCATCACCAGTTTTATATTCTGTCCATTCAGAGCCTGGGATACCTCCAGGAAGGGCGACAGAAGATGCTATTGTAACCTGTGGAGGTAACATCGGCACCATAGGTGGGGCCATTCCGGGTAACATACCTGAAAAGGAGAACATAGCATGTTCAAACTATACCACAATGACCACATCTTTTAATCAGAGCAAAACAAAACAGGGGGGCGGGGGGGGAATCTAATCTCAAAGGTTTAGGATCAAAATTTTAGCTTCATTACCCGCCCCAGAAAAATATACACAGGCAGCAAACCTATATTTCCAAGCTTCCAAAAAGTGATGATCTTTGTTCCCCACAGCTTTACCTCTTCTCTCTAATATGTTCAAATCAATTTCTTATTTGACTAGTGTTTGCTGTCAGGATAATTGTTATCTTTGCTGGTTTTAATGGGATTCGGTCATTACTAAGAAGTCGTTCCTTGTAACATTACTACTGCAAAATCAACTAAGTTCCAAATAAAATCTCAGGGAGAAGAAAATAGCTGTGGTAAAAATCCTTTCAGATGGAAATAACGGTTTAGATACCCTTGCTGCAATCCCCATTGTTAGCTTTTGCCTTTTTCGCAGTCTAATCACATTTTTCACTCAATGCTGCACAAACAGCGTGAACAACTGCTTTAAGATTCATCCCACAGCTGGCAAGATGAAATATGTGGAGTGAAATGACAGATCAGAATCTTTGTTATATAGCCTGGAAGTAAGAGAGTCGAACGTTACTCAGAAGCAATTTCAAACAAACTTGTTTCCTTTAGTTCAAAGTCACCGTAGGTCTATGGGTCTGCACCAAGATAATAGTTAAAATGTTAAAACTACATAAAATTTTTAAAAAAGAGCCGTCATCAACTTTTAAACAATCACCCACAATTTCTTTCTGAACGATGTTCGACTGTTTTATTTCCTGAGTAGAGATTCTGATCTGTCATTTCACTCCCAAGTTTTATCTTGCCATCCAACCCCTCGCAGAAAAATAATTAACATATCAAAAATACGATTTGATCTCCAAATGAATGTAGTTTAAGCGCGTTGCATATACAAAGACTTTTATTTATTAAAATGAGACCTCTGCCTTCATTTTAATTTGTGATTTTAGTGTGAGCTTTTTGATCACTAACGGAGAAAAGCAGATGGTGTATCAAAATTTTGAGGTACTGTATGATACTTCAAGTTGCAATGGAACAAGTGTTTAATTATTTGAATTTAACTTGCTGACAGAAGTTAATTGTATTTTATTGCGTGTCATTTGTAATTTTCACTTGCCTCTAAATTATCATTTCGTACATGTGGATTTTCAAAATGAAATAACACTACACAGTAAGCAGTACACTCATTCCCTGAATTCAATTCAAAAGTTACTTAAGCCACAAAAGATGTGAACATTACACACTCAGTAGGAAACTATTATTCTGGAATAATTGGAAAGCCAGATAGGACATTATCACATAATTTCAACTGCATCTTGTTGGGGAAACCAAAGATCAATTCTCAATCCTTGTGAAAGATAATGAGTTCTCACCTTCTGTTTCATTTGTCTGATGATCCCCAAGCTTTCTACAATTAAACTGAAGGCATCATGTAGATCACTAGTCATATGCTAAAGCTTAAGACTTAAAATTTGTTTTCTCCTTGCATATAACATGGAATATAAATTAACCCAACAGCTTCTGAAAAAGGTTCTATGGCCTGCATTCAGCAGATAAACCAAATCTGTCTAGTCTGTGTTCCTGTACACAAGCTACTTTTCATAATACTGGAGTTATCCTTGTCTTTATGTTTGTGTACAGGATCATTACAATCCATCATTGCATGCTCTGGATGCTCAAGGAACTGTGACTTTGATGGGCATTCAAAGTCAACAAGTGCTAAAATGCCCAAAATAGATAAGTTTCAGAATACATGATGCAGTATTGCCCAACGCCATGCTAAGAAACTTTTGTGCATTACAGCAACCTGCTCCCCCATAATAATAACGTACTTGGAAATAATGGACCCTAACAACAAGAGAGGGCTGAGAACTCTGGATTTATTTGGTTGGAGATTTTTGCTCACTGTATAGCATTATACAAACCAGAGCCATTGGTGCAACAGAGTTCTTGTTCACCAAAGATGTAAAAAGCTGGACAAAGTGGTGGAATCCTGAAATCCAGAAGTTCAGGATAGACACCTCCAACTTCTGACACATAAAAACCTTTGCCCAGTTGGAAACACTCTCCACCCCATGTAACAACAATCATATAGGACTTTTCTTTCTTTCAACTTGGATTCATGTTGTGTTGTTTAAGCTACATTAATTAAAAATAGCGAAGCAAACAAACCATAAGAAATTGCAGAACAAAGTTACTGAGCGAGGTTATGGGATAGCACTCATAGGCATGCATGCAAACTGACTACTTTGCATGAGGAAACAGATTTTGCACACACAAACATTGGTCAACACAGATGGCGCAGCTATGTGGATGAAGGAAGGCTTTACATAAGCACAAACAAATGAACCAAATACAATACAAGCAAAACTAGTTGGGAAGCGGCACATGAAATACTCCACCCCCAGCAATACTGGGTACTGGCCGAGCATGGCGATATCCAAGCTACTTCTAAATAAATGTCCCAAAGTTATGATCGTTTTTGATGGAATATTTGGATAATGCTAGCTTAAAATAAAGCCAGAGGTTTGGCCATACGTATTTAGTTGGACAGCTGAAATAAAATCAGAACATTCAAATATCATGCCACTAAGAAGACAGAAAGGACCAAGATAAAATATTACCGTTCTTGGCGGTAGTGACTGTCTTTACATACGGGCAGCTGACTATTTGCATCATTGCTACACCTGTAAGAATGGATAAGCAAGCGTGTTGGAGAAAAGATAGGTGTCAGCTGTTACGATTTTAAAGCTGCATTATAGTTAAAAACATGTTCCAATTCCTCATTTAGATCATCAGTTGTAAAAACACAGTACAACATTGCAGTGGGAAAAATTGTGCACATTAACTTAGTCTTTGATTGTCTGAAATGGAAAGTCACACTAGGGGCTTCAGTAGTACCGTGTGTTCCCATGACATGTACACACTTATCCCAAGTATACATTTAAAAGGAACACAAACTTGTGTACATCGTGGCATTAAAAAATGATTAACATGTCATACAGTAACAATCTGGGAAAGCATAAAGACATTTGCATTGCCTGAACTAAACTGAACAAAGTAACAGCAGTGAAAATTGGGGCCATTTATCTACATCATATGCATCTGTAAGGGACACATAATTAAGTAAAATTTGCTGCGAATATTACGAACATTAACACCACAGGTTTCCTATGAAATGGAGGAAATTTTGGCTTGTTAAAAAGGAACATAAAAAGACACTTAACTGAGGTATGCACTTACAGGTAAGTGGAGTAGACTGTACTTGTAAACCTGCAAGAATTGACATAGGTACATCCTCAGGAATTAACAACTGAATCTCTCAGATAATGTACAGAAAGAATGCATTACAGAACATTAATAGGCGCACATGCCTAAATCCAATTTAGTAAGAATATATGTACATATTAGAAGTAAAACCAACAAAAATCAAAAACATCATGAAGTATAATGCAGCTTTAAACTAAGCTAGAGTCAATTTATCCCCCACTGATCCCAATTCAACTCAGCAGGAGACAGATTGAAATCCTTCCAAATATATGCACTGACAAAGTCAGTCTCTCACTAAAAAAAATGCTTATTTAAACAGATAAATTTACTTTCTTCAAGTACGTTTGGGGAAGTTTATCACTTTAAAATCAGTACTTTCGCCAGATGCTTAGATCCTGAGCCTTGACAGACTGTGCATTCCCCTTCTTCCTTAAAGTCACTAGCCTGGGCTTAAGTTCCCATGGGTGTTAGTTGTTTTGAGTGTCACAGCTTCGTCAGTGTTCATGCCATTCAATTGAGGACAAAGTTGAACTTTACTATAATCTCAACTGACATCTCTACTGTCAAATTTTCAGCAACAATAGGAATCAGTGGATTTTTCTCCTTCTGAAGCATCAAGAGGGAGGCCACCGTTCGATCAGCATACTTGACAGCATCAGTGAACACAATGCACACATGACATCCCTGGAGTGTATGGCACTGTACTGTCACTAAGTCACTGGGAAGCCTACCACAAACGATTAAATGCAGCTAAGTACATCTGGCACAACCTCAGAAAAATGCTCAACATTCTCCATGTTTGAAAAGTAGCGCTCGCTTGATTTTTCTTTAAACCATAACTAGGTGAACTAAGTGTTTGTTCATTAGGGTGAGGAATGCTGTTGCAGAAATTACACATATGAATTAAGTACAATTTGAATTGTGTTTTTCTCCATGCAAGTTGGAACAGGCCCCAGGGAATGCAATGCAATAATGTTCCTTAATCATCAAATTGACATCAGGTCAAGGCGCAATTCCTATCTCCCTGGAATGACCATTTTAATTTTGGCGAGTTTTCAGCTCATGCATTGTACATAGAAAATAAATAACACTGTGATCAACAAAATTACCAAGACGTTTGCAATGATGATTAACGCTATATTAATAGCGAAAATTCAACTTCACAATCATTTTTGAAACATGACTTATGGGTCTCCTCGTTGTCCTTTTACCATCAAATCCCCTCTCTGGTCTTCATCTGTGAAGACTGGCCTTCCAGATTCTTCTTCAACTCTCATTTTAAGTGAACGTTAATTGTCTCCTTTAAATTATGGAACATAACTTTTAACGAGGCACCCATATCCAAATAAACCATCAGGACTCAAGAAATCTCAGTTTATAGCATAAATTAAACAAAAACCAAGGATATGAAAATTCATCTCAAATTAAATCAATTGTTAAAGCCTTGTTCTGGAAGAATTGCTAGTGGTTCCTGTGGCTGTAGTATTATTCTGTTTGCACCATGGTCCCTCCCCCCAGTTAAATGTTGAGCATCCTTGAGGGGTTGTGGGTGGGTGGGGGGGGGGGGGGGGGGGGGGGTGGAGAAACGAGGTGGGGGTGAAAGCAGATGGTGGAATCTTCTATAAAAGCAGCAAACGGAAGGCAAAAACATCAGGCAGATATATTAGTCATTGCCATCTGCTGGTTTGTGATAGAATGCCCAGCTGAAACAGGTTTTGCTTTTTGCTTCAGGTTTCAGGTTGTAATTATTTACATGCTACAGGTAGGTGACTGCTTTTTCAGAGTATTAAGAAATGTTTATACCTCACTGAAGCAAAACACTTTTTAAATGATGTTATTTTTGTTTTCAGCTCTTCCAGTTAAAGCATTTTCTCCAAGATCCAATAATTGTATGTTATTCTACCAAGTTTTCCCAATACCTTACTAAATATGATAAACCCTTGCTGGGATACAGTCCGATGCATCACAGCCCTCTTGTAACCTCAGCCGAGTCACGTGTTCTGCATGGTTTGGGCATGGAGCATTTGAAAATTATCTGGCATTTCAGTGTCCTCACCAGATGTCACAGCAGCACATTCCTGGTTCAGTCACTATGTTAATCAGGATTAAACTGTGACTGATGTTCATTCTCCCTATCCTCGGGCTTCAGAGGCCAAACATAATAGTACTGCTACCCTAGCTTGGCATTTGTTTTTTAAATGGCTCAATTCTGAAAAATTAAACTATTGCAGAGTCACATTTCAAAACAAGCCTTTTGGGTCATGTTGCCCCAAATTTTCCTGGGAACAAGCGCTGTGGCCAGAGTAATTTTTTTTTTAAAAAAAGAGTTTTTGACTTGGGGCATTTGTTACGCTTCATATTATCCCAGAACTTTAACACCATTACCCCCATCGAGAACACATTGCCAGGATTTTGCAGTAACAGTACTGTGAGGCTATCAGTGCTCACCATTGTTCAGGAATAAACTGTATAGCAACTTCTTGCATCTGCACTTGTGCGGTTAAATGTATAAATAAGGAAATGGCCATCAGAGTTGCTCTGGTCTTCCAGAAACTTCACGTTACAGGCGCTTCAAGAGACTTGGCATCAAAATATATGGAAAGGTGTGAAGTCACGGCAATTATCCACAAGTCATACCAGATTAATTAATTAAATTACTGCCCTGCTAAATGAGCTCCGTGATATAGAAAATTCATTTTTACAAGTGGTGGATTCTCATTCCTTCATATATTAATTGTTGGGAGTTTTAAAAATAACTGACATTTATTTCTACCTCCCTTATTTCTCTCTGAATCCTATCTTTATCTATTCATTTCACTTTCTGTACATTTCCCATTGAATATTCTTAGACTTCCTGGTTTACAATCACAGATACATACATATAATCCTATAGTGCAGGAGGCCCACAGAAATTCTGTGGGTGAGTGCAAACATAATTTTTAGTTCAAACATCAGTTTGATTCAGCCAAGTCTGTAAACATGTCCACAAAAGTTTCCTTTCAGAGAATCCCTACAGTGCAGAAGAGACCATTTGGTGAGTGCTATTCATTCACCAATCACAAAATCTAAGCAACTAAGTACATTTCCATAGCTCTGCCTCCTGGTTAAAATTAATGCTAATTCCAGTTTTGTCTGCATTCAGGCCCGTTTCCACAGAATTGTCACTTAAGACTCAACAATATTGCTGGCAACCTGGTAGCAGAGTAATTTGCATGTCCAAGCATGTGACTGAATTTATGCACAAACACAAGTGAAAGGACTGAGATTTGAGCCAGCATCATGTGAGGATTGGTGGACAGAGATAACTGGTAGTGGAAACCACTCTGCAGAAAGATTAAAATATTGCAGATGCTGGAAATGCTTAATAAAAACAGAAAATGCTGGAAATACTCAGCCCAAGCACAGTAAACTTTGTTTTGCTCTCCCAGGAAAAGCTAGGCCCTGTGAATGATACATTTTGATGTAAACAATGACCAGAAGAAGAAATATTTTGTATTTAAGACTTCTCAGCATTGAATAAATGCACAAAGACATTTAAATCCATTAAGTATTGCATTCCTAAAGCTACTGTTATAAGAGGAAATGTTACAAAAATGAAGTTCCCACCTCACTTATGGTTTGTTACATGATCTGCCTGAAAACACTAGTGTCCCGTGAGCACGGAATTATCAAAAAATGTAATGCACAGGATAAGCAGAGCAAAAGGTGACGGTATTGAATGGAGTTTCTACAGAAGAAAAGGCCACAAATTCACCCCAAATTATTTTATGGTAACACTTCGATTATTCCTTCTAAATTGTTTTTGTAACCGAGACTGCTCCTTATCTTCAATTTGTTCATACTTCAGAAATAATCTCTTCAGAACATTGCTGAAGGAAGGGTGAATTATCTTGAGTGAATAACAAAACCCTTGTGATCGGCAGCAGCTGGTGATCTTTGACAGGCAAGACGCAGCTATATGTGCCTAACCAAGTCAATGTATCACAACAGCAATGGGCCCTTCCTGTGGAATTCCATCACCAACCATATAAATTGTATATTATCTTTGTTGAACTGCATTGTTCAGCACCTGTCTTTCTTTAGCCTTCCTTTTAAAAGGCAAATAAAACTTTTTGGAGAAAAGAGAAATGGAGTATTGCCAGGCTTTGGTACTGGTCCAAAGCTTTGGTACTGGTCTAAAGTATAGGGAGCAAAGGAGAGATGAGCAGATTTTGTTTTAAATGCACCCTTGAAAGGTGGCAGAAGCAGATTCAAACTTCAAAAGGGAAATTGATTTATAAATGTAAAAAAGAAATAATTGCATGGTTATGGGAAAAGAACAGGACAGTTTCACACAGCATTATAATAAAACAACTTTGAATGACATCAAGGCTTTTCAGGAGCATTATTACTCTAGTTACATTAAGTATTCTGTGTCTGAGGGTTATAATATTGCAGATTTACTGAGCAGCAAGGTTACATTAAAGTTAGATGTTCTATTGGAAAGGATTGTTTGTTAATCTTTGCTTAAAAGATAGAAAGCCAAGGGTTAACTAGTGTGGTAACTATTTAAACCTTTTTTGAGACTCACTAACAATCTCCACGAACATGCTAAATTTTGGAAGGTGGGCATTGAAATTCTATTACCTGAGAGATGACAACAGCAATCAGCAAAAGAGTGAGCGAGTTGGGGAAATGGCAGCAACTGTAATAACCTCTCGCCAGTTTGTTACAATAATCACTGCGCTATGTTACTGGACTTATAATCCAGAATCTAGTTAAATGTTGTTATATATAGGAAAGTAGGGAGGGGTTGCCATCGTATAGTCAGCCAGAATATGAAGCTTTTTAAATATTCAATTTCTTCTGAGGTCTATAGAATGTGCCAGTGGAATGAATGTTTTAGCATGACTACAGTGTCAGTCACAAACTGGAACAAAAGAACGTGCGAAGACTTAGTGTGCCAAAGCCTAAAACACTCAAAGTTGGAGTAAGACGATAACTTATCCAGGTAATGCTAATTACTGCTTAGTTTCAAAATGTTCAGGTTACAACAGTTTATCAAAATTAAATCACTGTTACAAATAGTTCTTACACACCTGAGAGAAGCTAAGTATTGCAGCACTGTGTATTGGAAGGCAGAAAGATTTGCATTCACAGCCTCAAAATATTTTATTGGCAATCAATTTCACCTGAAGTACAATCAGCTTCATAATTTAGAAAATGGGCCAGTACACGAGGGAGGTCCCCTGCTCTCCTTCAAAATAGTGCCATGGGATCTTGTACGCCTACCTAAGAGGGCAGACGGGACCTTGGATTAAAGACAGCGTGGCACTCCTTCAGTACTGCACTGAACTACCAGCCCAGATTATGTACAAGTAACAACCCACGTTCTGTTGCTTCAAACACGAGTGCCCGTGAGCTGATGACTGATAAAAGGGAAGCCAATTTCAAGTGTTGAATATTTAATTATGAAATTAAGATTAGAGGTTTCCAATGAGGACCGCATTTTGAGATAGAGATGCAATATCAAAATATAAATGGCTTTTTGGACAAACTACCTTGCTCGTGAATCCTGAACTTTTAGAATGCTAGTAGGAATTTAATCATATGGATAAAGACTGTTGTCATTCAAGTTTCAGTTTAGTATTTCTCACTTCTATTAGCCTAATGCAAGGTGAAAAAAAGAGCAACGACTTTTTATTTGAAATCCAAAATTATGAATGTCATTAAAAAAATTCCAAGAGGCAAAAGCATGTACAGCAAAAATTAATTTTAACCTCAAGAATTCCCATGGTCAGTATCAATCCATGAAATGTCAAATAGACCCATGCTCTGCACTAACCGCTTTCACATCTATTCATCTTGTAACGAGCAGCTCCTCATTTAAGTATACAAACTTGGATACACGCATATACAGGGAAGACAAAAGAAAGAAGAAAAAATATAAGTCTTTCTTTCCCCATTAAAAAAATTAGTCAAATATTCTGAAAGTCTTCATGTATAATTAATTTGCACAGTTGTTTTCATGCGGAAATAGGAAGGCTGTGCGTACACTGCAATAGAAGTCAGCAACAAGATTCCCAATTGATCCACTTTTGGTTTTGGTCTGGATGGGAATGTTGTGCCCTGGACTGCTGAATGAGTCACATCAGCTATACTACTGACACATTTATGATAATTTGGCTCTGCATGTGCAATGTTCAATGTAGCCCAGCAAACTTTTATATGCCACTCTCCCTTTTTTCTTAAAAAAGGAACTACATTCAGGTGTTACTGGTCGACATCGCAGGATCATTCAATAAATGGAAGCACTTATTTTCTGTGCCTCTGAATTACTTTCGCAGTATCCACAAAAAGTTAGATCACAAGTAATCCAATGAACAAATCTCATTTATACCGAGGCATATGTAATGAACTATCAGTTCCCCAGTATAGATTTAAAAATATGCTGGACAGCCTTTTTGGAAATATGATTCTATCTGCTGCAACTCCTCAGGTGTATATTAGAAACGGCAAAATCTTTCGAATAGGTGTTCGTTTACTGGAAAAATTACACAGCCCAGGAACCATTTTCCCCGTAGATAAATAGTACAAATCTGATTTCCCATGGAATTTTCATTCTTATTGTACAGATGTTGAGGAGCAGACAGTTCTAACAGCAGCGTTGTGATGAAGATAGGGGAAAAATACAATGAAGAACAAAAAAAAACAACTGTGGGAGAAGTGAGGAAGGGGTAATAAAAAGCACAATAGGGCCAGGACATCCAAGGGGTGGACAAGGGAGAGAATCAGCCAGGATTGAAAAATGCTAAGGAAACTGGAAACAGATGCAGTGGGGTAAAGACATAAAGATGATAACCGATTAGGAAAAATTAGCAGAAAAAGTTTGAAGAGGAAGAACAGCCAGAACTAAAACTGAGTAAATTGGAATAACCTTCTCCAGACTCATTCTATAAAAGGTGTTTGATTGTTGAGTAGCATTATTTATCCATTGGAATCAGGTCGCATGTGAATTCCAGTTCCCCAAGTTATTTCTCCTCTGTATCTATTCCAATCATATTGTAATTGTGTCACATTGTTTTCATTTCCCTCAGTAGCTGACATTTGTGAAGACTAAACTTTATTCTTTCTCCACTTATTTTAGCCAAGCTTCTAAGTTTCAGACAGGAACACTGCAGATCAGAAAAAGGAATGAAAGGAAGAGCAAAAGTAAGTAATTTGGCCCCATCACACTGCAATCTTTCATGACCTCCATAATACCATGTATAGTAGATGTCAACCAAAATACAAACAGATCATAGAATGTATTTGCGACAGTTTCCTCGAACAGTATGTAACGGAACCAAGAGGGAGCAAGCTATCCTGGATCTGGTCCTGTGCAATGAGACAGGAATAATTAATGATCTCACAGTGAGGGATCCTCTCGGAAGGAATGATCACAGTATGACTGAATTTAAAATACAGATGGAGTGCAGGAAGGCAAAATCCAGTGCCTTGTGCTTAAACAAAGGAGACAACAATGGGATGAGGGAGAAGTTGGCTAAGGTAGACAGGGAGCAAAAACTTTATGGTGTGACAATTGAGGAACAGTGGAGGACTTTCAAAGTGATTCTTCACAGTGCTCAGCAAAAGTGTATACCAGTGGAAGGACTGTAGAAAAAGGGACAATCAGCCATGGATATCTAAGGAAATAAAGGAGGATATCAAATTGAAATAAAATGCATACAAAATGTCAAAGATTAGTGGAAAACTAGAGGATTGGGAAATCTTTGAAGGTCAGAGAGCAACAAAAAAAGCTGTAAAGAAAAGCAAGATAGATTATGAGAGCAAACTAGCTCAGAATGTAAAAACAGATAGCAAAGCTTTCTACAAATATATAGGGAAAAAAAGTGGCTACGGTAAACATTGGTCCTTTAGAGGATGAGAAGGGGGATTAAATAACAGGAAATAAGGAACTGGCTAAGACATTAAACAGGTACTTTGTGTCAGTCTTCATAGTGAAAGACACAAATAACATGCCAAAAATTGATAACAAGGCAGCTTTGGGAGCTGAGGATCTAGAAGCGATCATTATCACTAAAGAAGCAGTGTTAGGTAAGCTACTGGGGCTAAAGATAGACAAGTCTCCTGGCCCTGATGGAATGCATCCCCGGGTACTAAGATTTGGCGGGAGAAATAGCAAATGCACTCGTGGTAATTTGCTAAAATTTGCTGGACTCTGGGGCGGTTCCAGCAGATTGGAAAACAGCAAATGTGACACCACTGGTTAAAAAAGGAGGTAGACAAAAGGTGGGTAATTATAGGCCTGTTAGCTTAACTTTTGTAGTGGGGAAAATGCTTGAATCTATCAAGGAAAAAGTAGCAAGACATCTGGATAGAAATTGTCCCATTGGGAAGCCAACATGGGTTCATGGAAGGCAGGTCATGTTTAACTAATTTAGTGGAACTCTGAGGACATTACAAGCACGGTGGACAATGGGAACTGATGGATGTGGTGTATCTGAATTTCTAGAAGGCATTCTACAAAGTGCTGCACAAAAGGCTACTGCATAAGATAAAGGTGTTCCAGGTAACGTATTAACATGGATAGAGGATTGGTTAACTAACAGAAAACAAAAAGTGGGGATAATTGGGTGTTTTTCTGGTTGGCAATCAGTGACCAGTGGTATGCCTCAGGGATCAGTGTTGGGACCGCAATTGTTTACAATTTACATAGATGATTTAGAGTTGGGGACAAGTGTAGTGTGTCAAAGTTCATAGATGACACTAAGATCAGTGGTAGAGCAAAGTGCGCAGAGGACACTGACATTGAACATCTGCAAAGGGATATAGATCATCTCAGTGAGTGGCCAAGAGTCTGGCAAATGGAGTACAATGTTGGTAAATGTGAGGTCTTCCATTTTGGTAGAAATAACAGCAAAATGGACTATTATTTAGATAGTAAAAAAATTGCAGCATGCTGCTGTGTAAAGGGACTCGAGTGTCCTTTCGCATGAATCACAAAAAGTTGGTTTGCAGATGCAGCAGGTAATTAAGGCGGCAAATGGAATTTTGCCCTTCATTGCTAGAGGGATAGCGTTTTAAAACAGGGAGGCAATGTTGCAGCTGTACAAGGTGCTGGTGAGGCCACACCTGGAGTACTGTGTACAGTTTTGGTCTCCTTACTTGAGAAAGGATATACTGGCACTGGAGGGGGTGCACAGGAGATTCACTAGACCGATTCCAGAGTTGAGAGGGTTGGCTTGTGTGGAAAGACTGAGTAGACTGGGGCTATACTCACTGGAATTTAGAAGAATGAGGGGGGATCTTATAGAAACATAAAATTATGAAGGAATAGATAAGGTAGAAGCAGGAAGGTTGTTTCCACTGGTGAGTGAACTGGGAGTGTAGCCTCAAAATAAGGGGGAGCAGATTTCGGATCGAGTTGAGGAGGAACGTCTTCCCCCAAAGAGTTGTGAATCTGTGGAATTCCGTGCCCAGTAAAGCAGTTGAGGCTACTTTGTTGAAAGTTTTTAAGGCAAAGATAGATAGATTTTTGAACAGTGAAGGAATTAAGGGTTATGGTGAGCAGGTCGGTAAGTGGAGCTGAGTTCACGAAAAGATCAGCCGTTATCTTATTGAATGGTGGAGCAGGCTCGAGGGGCTAAATGGCCTACCCCTGCTTCCAGTTCCTGTTATGTAGATCAACTCAATTTTTAAACCCAGAACTGTAGAGATTTTGCTTATTCTGTGCAAAACATTTTCTTGCTGCTGATCCAACTCGAGCCATTTTATATAACCAGCCCCAGTTTATCAAATGCACATGTTAAAATACAGCCCATCACTAGGTTTATCAAACATTCCATTCAAATTGCTGACATGCAACTTACACCCCTCATCAACATTCATGGACACAAACATCTATATATACAGAAAGATGTACTAAATTTCAAACACTAATGTGGAGTCAGCCACCTAATTTGTCTAAGAAATTCTCACTACTGCGTTAGCAATTCTATTGCTATCATACCATGAGATGGAGATCCCAGTTCAAACCTTGATCAGCTAAATCCAAGAATATTCTTGGTAAAATTAATGCAGCTTTAGAAGTACAATAACTAAGAGATAATTAAAAAACTCAATTGATAAATACACCGTGCCAAGTTAACATTTTCTGCACTGCAAAACCAGAAAAAGCAACACTTCAAATGCTGACCAGCTGCCCCTTAACACCACCTAAACAAAACTCACCATTTTCCCTTGGCCAAATTTTATAACTATTTTAGGGCCAACCTATTGACAGATGAATAATGCTCAAGGCTAATTACTCAAAGTTCACAAGCCGAAGGCTTAGAAAGAACAGAGAAACTGACTATGTAACATCCGAGAAATAGTCCAATAAACATCCAAGCGGCTAATTAAATCAAAAGGGTCTTGCATCGCACTCCATTATCCTGCACTCAACCTGGACAACTGTTTGGATGATTTTATTTCGGGAAAGGAATTTATGGGTAGCCCTAATTATTCAAGCCACCTGCCAATTATTTATAGAAAAATAATTGGATCATTTAATTTTACCACTTGGCATACAACTGTTCACAATGAAATCCTGGAGTTTCTCTGAGCAATGGGTTACTTCGGCCATTTCACAGAGAACTTCCATCAATTCTGGAGAGTTGCAAAATTTAGAGAAATCGCAATCGTCATGAGTGGTAAACTTTGCAAAGTGATGTTTTGAAATGTGCCTTCAACTCAAAGTAAAACAGAATTCTGGATAAACACCTCAGCACAGGCAGCTCATACCCATGGATCCCTTTTTTAAAAACGGGAACAAAACTTAAATAGAAGCCCATTGAGTGTTGGCTGGCAGTTTTGATACCTTTAAATTGTACCTCAGAGAAAAAGGACAGCTGCTGTTTGAGACAGTGACGCAGAAATGATCGCCATCGGGAGCAGGTGGACTGTTTTGTGTTACTAACCAAGCAGGGTGCTTGAGAGAGTTTGGTTTCTTTTCAGAAGAAAGGAAACAAAACAAATGGGCTCTTGAACATTTAGGAACGGAGAGACGTCGAGTTATGCCTTGCTGGGTGTAATCATATCTGGGAAAATGCAGGTCGAGTGGAGTGATTGTCAGACAACACCAAATTTTGATAGCTGTTTGGTAGTACAGAACTTGCTGAAAAGAAAGACATATTGAAGCTTTTCGTGGTTGCACTCATCAGGACACTTTGCAAGAATATCGATAAGAGGAAAACAACAATCTATCTTGCATGAGAAAGGAGTGCTGATTGGTTGGCAAGTGGACTCTGATTGGTAAAGGCGTTGCCATGGAGAATGCACCAGTTGATGGTGACTGACAGATAACTGTCAAGCATTGTTTGAAATTGAAACCAGGCAGCTTGACCCTGATCGGTCAAGTTATTGTTCTGGGGAATGAATCAGCCAATGGTTGTCACTTATTTTGTTAAGCTGCAACAGGCACAATATGTGTACCTGTTCTTTCTGCCTGCAAAGAACGGGGCCTTGTTTTGCTTTCAGTACATGCAAATGCGCCACATTGCAGGCATGAATGACAATCTTATATTGGCTATCAGCGTAATTCTTCGCACACAGAGGATTACTTGGCAAATGTTATCCAATTGCGGATTCATACCTACTTTTGACACAACGTTTTAAACTTTGCACGCATGGGTGGATAGGTACTGTCTGTTCCTTGCCCATTGAAAACGACAACTGGGGCATGTTGTTTGATACAATGCACCAGTCTTTGAGACGTATGACCTACATATCTAGCACTGTACTGGCACAAACTCATATACCACATTACTCATTTGTGAAATGGGTGGAACATCTTTTTGCCTTGATAGCAGCATCCCATTAGTGGCAAATACCATTAATGTTGCTACTGAAGTGGAATATTGGTGAACAGGCTATCAATGTCAAATGAGCACATGGACACAGCATTACTATTGGTATGCAAGTTCTACATGGTCTTCGCAAATGTGGAGGAATCCTTCAGTGTGTAACTATGCAACAGGTGAAGCTAGCTGTTTCAGTGTTACATGGAGTAGCAACACGAGTGGTATTTGCCACTAGCAGGATACTGCCGACTAGCCAGAAAGACGTTCCGCCTACCAAACAAACGAGTAATGAGTTATGTGAATTTAAGTACCAGTAAGAAGGTATTGATTCATCTCTACACAAAAGCATATAAAAGTTTAAGTTAGACAGTAGCCTCGAAAGAGAGCCTGGACATTCAAACCCCACTCTTGCTTTTTTACTTAGTTCATCAGCATGTTGCAGTTCTCCATTGGGCAGAAAATCAAAAAGTATGCCCATCTTCTGAACTCTAACCTGTTTGCAGGACCTAGGAATCTTTGGATTTCTGGCACTGTAGAGATGGTGCTCCATCTGCATTATCCATGTAAAATGCCTTATTAATTGTACAACCAGACCACGGACTTAAATCAGGTAAGGCACACTGAACAAAAATTCTTCATTTATGTGTATGCATTTAAATATATGACAGATTCTGAACATTTTAAATTAAGAGAAGGTCTTTTTGACCTCCTATGGTTTAAAGTCCGAATATAAGGCAGCAATTACAACCCAAAATGAACACAAACAATCCAAGTTTCAGGGAACAATTATCACATAAAAACATGTGATGGTCAAAAGGAAATGAACAAATGACATGAAAGACATTACACTTTGACAAATGGTATCTTACCTGGCAATGGAATTGGCATGCCGGGCAATGGCACACGGAATGGTGGCACCATCACTGGTGGAAAAGCTGGGATTGCTGTGGCTGGCTGCGGTACGGGCTGTGGTACAGGCGGGGGCATGGCCTGTGGCAGAGACTGCGGTACCGGGTGCTGTGTCGCGCTGGTAGTCACGGCTACAGAGACGGGTGTAGGGACCGCCACTGAGACAACAGGTGGTGGCTGATCGGGAGCTGCAGATACCAGTGGAAAAGTAAAGCTGGCACCGTCACTTGACACACTCCTCATACTTTTTCCAAACCCTTTTAAAGCTGAGTAAGTTGGTGCGCTTAATCGCATATGATCTGTACCATTTCAAATGAAACAAAAACAGCCATTGGAAAAATATATCACACTAAACAGGCTGTGAAAGCCTTCACTTTCTCATATGCAGGTATATAATTAATACATTTCATTTTAACATCTATGGACAAGCTAGTTCAGTAGCTATGCCTTTCCAGTTTTGTTGACGAAAACCAATAGATTCTATTGCAGCTATCCCAACATAGGAACATAGTAATTTTCAATCTCTTGTAACATTACACCAAACTTTAGGGTATCTGACATAGTTTGGGAGCGGGATGGGACAAAGTTATAAAAACTATCAGGTTGCAATGAGAATCTACCTCCCCTTCCCACACAATATACACCATTAAAATCACTGTCAGGAGGGGGAGTGGGGGTGATGTAGTACCAGAAGTGTTGGGAATTTCCAAATTTATGTATTTAGACATTTAAAGAACAAAACTTTCCTTCTGACCGAGTGAGTCATATCACATTGTTAGGAATTAGGAAGGATTCAGGCTTGATCTCTGATACCAGTTGAGGTAGTTAATCCCTTTAAGTACCATTGATGAGATACCAGAACTGGTCTGAAAGTCACTTGGTTGGAGAAGGAAATTGAATTTTTAAAAACCAACGTGAAGGTACCCAGTCCTGATCTTTACTCAGAAATGTTAAAGTAATGCATGAAAGGATATGAAGTGGTAAAGAAATTGGGCTCAGGAATCATGACTTGACAGTCAAGTGGCCAACATACATTAAATCTGTGGCCTTAAATGTGAAGAGATAGTTGTGTGAAATACCAGAAGCTAATTCCAGCCAACACCCATGAAATTGTCCCTCAATTGGGAAAGCTTGACACAACACTATCCCATACAATACTCCAGATTTCATTCAGCATTCAATTATATATATTCAAATTTGCTTTTATTAATTCATTCACAGGATATCAGCATCACTGGAAAGGCCAACATTCACCTCAGATTTCCCTCTATGTGGTCGTGAGCCTCCATAATGGCTTGCTTGGCAATTTTAGTTAAGAGTCAACCACATTATTGCGGGTCTTGAATCCAATACAGACCAGACTGGCTAAGGCCAGAACATTTTCTTCCCCAAAGACGTCTGGTAAGTGGCATGCTTTCAAAAGTGTGTTAACCAGGGTTCAGGGTAAACACATTCCTCTTAGAGTGAAGGGCAAGGCTGGCAGAAGTCGGGAACCCTGGATGACTCGGGATATTGAGGTCCTGGTCAGGAAGAAGAAAGAGGCACATGACATGCATAGGCAGCTGGGATCAAGTGAATCTCTTGAAGAGTATAGGGGCTGTAGGAGTAGAATTAAGAGAGAAATCAGGAGGGCAAAAAGGGGACACAAAATTGTTTTGGCAGATAAGGCAAAGGAGAATCCAAAGAGCTTCTACAAATACATAAAGGGCAAAAGAGTAACAAGGGAGAGAGTAGGGCCTCTTGAGGATCAACAAGGTCATCTATGTGCAGATCCACAAGAGATGGGTGAGATCCTAAATGAATATTTCTCATCAGTATTTACTGTTGAGAAAAGCATGGATGTTAGGGAACTTGGGGAAATAAATAGTGATGTCTTGAGGAGTGTACATATTACAGAGGAGGTGGCGCTGGAAGTCTTAAAGTGCATCAAGGTAGATAAATCCCCGGGACCTGATGAAGGACATCCCAGGACATTGTGGGAGGCTCGGTAGGAAATTACGGGTCCCCTAGCCGAGATATTTGAATCATCGATAGTCACAGGTGAGGTGCCTGAAGATTGGAGAGTGGCAAGCATTGTGCCTTTGTTTAAAAACGGCTGCCGGGAAAAGCCTGGGAACTACAGGCCAGTGAGCCTCACATCTGTGGTGGGTAAATTGTTGGAAGGTATTTTGAGAGACAAGATCTACAAGCATTTAGAGATGCAAGGACTGATTAAGGACAGTCAGCATGGCTTCGAGAGTGGAAAATCAGGTCTCAAAAATTTGATTGAGTTTTCTGAAGGGGTAACCAAGGTAGATGAGGGTAGTGTAGTTGATGTTGTCTACATGGACTTTAGTAAGGCCTTGGACAAGGTACCACATGGTAGGTTGTTGCATAAAGTTAAATCTCACGGGATCCAGGGTGAGGTATTTTAATGGATACAAAATTGGCTTCTTGACAGAAGCCAGAGGGTGGTTGTAGAGAGTTGTTTTTCAAATTGGAGGCCTGTGACCAGCGGTGTGCCTCAGGGATCAGTGCTGGGCCCACTGTTATTTGTCATTTATATTAATGATTTGGATGAGAATATAGGGGGCATGGTTAGTAAGTTTGCAGATGACACCAACCTTGGTGGCATGGTGAACAGTGAGGAAGGTTACCTCCAATTGCAGCGGGATCTTGATCAATTGGGCCAGTGGGCTGACGAATGGCAGATGGAGTTTAATTTAGACAAATGCGAGGTAATGCATTTTGGTAGATTGAACCAGGGCAGAACTTACTCAGTTAATGGTAGGGTGTTGGGGAGAGTTACAGAACAAAGAGATCGAGGTGTACATGTTCATAGCTCCTTGAAAGTGGAGTCACAGGTGCACAGAGTGGTGAAGAAGGCATTTGGCATGCTTTGTTTCATCGGTCAGAACATTGAATACATGAGTTGGGACGTCTTGTTGAAGTTGTACAAGACATTGGTATGGCCACACTTGGAATACTGTGTGCAATTCTGGTCACCCTATTATAGAAAGAATATTATTAAACTAGAAAGAAGGCAGAAAAGATTTACTAGGATGCTACCGGGACATCATGATCGAGGCATCACCAAGCTCTCCAATTCCAATTTGTGTGAAGAATGCACATGCTTTTGACTGTCCATGTACAGCACTGATGGTCTTCAATGCATACACAGTGCATCTGGAAAGGTTAATATATTGTCAACAAAGATGTCCAAACAGTACAAAGATGTGCAAGTTAACTGATTTGGCCATGCTAAATTGCCCCTTAATGTCCAAAGATGTGCAGGTTAGGTGAATTAGCCATGGTAAATGTGCGGGATTATGGGGATAGGGAAGGGCCTAGGTGGGATGATCTTTCAGAGAGTAGGTGCAGACTTAATAGGCCAAATGGCCTCTTCTGCACTGAAGGGTTTCTATGGAAGTTCCATGGATGTAAAAGTTTTTAGCTAACATAAAGTTGGGTCTATCTAAGTGGGGGAAAAATGACTTACATAGCACTTTTCATTACCTCAGGTTATCCTAAAGTGCTTTATATCAATGAAATACTTCAAGTATCATCACTCTTATAATGTAGAAGATGCAGCAGCATCTCATGTGCTCATGATCTCATCTGTTTTTGCAGTGATGGTTGAGAAACAAGTATAATCCGGGATATCAGGGGACAGAGTGGGGGAATGCAACTGACCGCAATGCTCTATACAGAACCAGCATAGAACTGATGGATTGAATGATGTCCTCCTGTTCTGTAATATGACTTTACTCATGTGATTACCAACCACAAATGTGACACCACCGTTTAAAAAAGGAGGTAGACAAAAGGCAGGTAACCATAGGCCGCTTAACTATAGAAGTTAAGGTTAGCCTAATTTCTGTAGTAGGGAAAATGGTTGAATCTATCAAGGAAGAAATAGCAAGACATCTGGATATAAACTCTCTCACTGGTAAGATGCAGCATGGGTTGATGAATGGAAGGTCATGTTTGACTAATTTGGTGGAATTCTTTGAGAACATTACATGTGCAGTGGACAATGGATGTGGATGTGGTTTATCTGGATTTCCAGAAAGCATTTGACAAGGTGCCGCACCAAAGGCTGCTGCATAAGATAAAGGTGCACGGTGTTACGGATAATGTATTAGCACGTCTAGAGGATCGGTTGACTAACAGAAAGCAAAGAGTGGGGGTAACTGGGTGTTTTGTTGGTTGGCGATGAGTGGCTAGTGGTATGCCTCAGGGATCAGTGTTGGGACCGTAAATGTTTACGATTTATATAGAAGATTTGGACTTGGGGACCAAGTGTAGTGTGTCAAAGATGCCACTAAGATGAGTGGCAGAGCAAGGTGTGCAGAGGACGCTGAAAGTCTGCAAAGGGATATAGATAGTCTAAGTGAGTGGGCAAGGGTCTGACAGATGGAGTACAATGGTGGTAAATGGGAGGTCATCCATTTGGGTAATAACAGCAAAATGGACAGTTATTTCAATGGTAAAAAATTGCAGCATACTGCTGTGCAGAGGGACCTGGGTGTCCTTGTGCAAGAATCACAAGGAGTTGGTTTGCAGCAGGTAATTAAGGCGGCAAATGGAATTTTGCCCTTCATTGCTGGAGGGATGGAGTTTAAAAACAGTGAGGTTATGTTGTAGCTGTATAAAAGGTGCTGGTGAGGCCACACCTGGAGTACTGTGTACAGTTTTGGTCTCCTTACTTGAGAAAGGATATACTGGCACTGGAGTGGGTGCAGAGGAGATTCACTCGGTTGATTCCGGAGTTGAGAGGGTTGGCTTATGAGGACAGACTGAGTAGACTGGGACTATACTCATTGGAATTCAGAAGAATGAGGGGAGATCTTATAGAAACACAAGATTATGAAGGGAATAGATAAGATAGCAGCAGGGAAGTAGTTTCCACTGGCAGGTGAAACTAGAACTAGGGGGCATGGCCTCAAAATAAGGGGAAGCAGATTTAGGACCGAGTTGAGGAGGAACTTCTTGACACAAAGGGTTGTGAATCTGTGGAATTCCCTGCCCAGTGAAGCAGTTGAGGCTGCCTCGTTGAATGTTTTTAAGGCAAGGATAGATACATTTTTGAACAGTCAAGGAATTAAGGGCTAAGGTGAGTGGGAGGGTAAGTGGAGCTCAATCCACGAAAAGATCAGCCATGATCTTATTGAATGGTAGAGCAGGCGAGGGACCAGATGGCCAACTCCTGCTCCTAGTTCTTATGTTCACACAAGCAACTCTTTATAACCCAAAGCTCAATGATATGGAGAATGGATCTTCCAAATCAAGCATTCACATTAGCCTGATATAAAATCCATCAGCACCTCAGAATATTAAAATAACATATCTCCAGTACATGCACCAATTTGAAATAGACAATGAGTTCAATTGCATGCACATAATAGAGGGAAGCCGTAATTTCAAAAGTCAGAAGCACCGAATTAAGCAAAGTCAGGGATTCATTTTCCGATTGCTCAGAATTTCTGCATTACCCACCTGGACCCGCAGCTGAGACTGTTACAACTGACGCAGGTGCACTGGAAGAGACTGGTGCTGTGCACTGAACAGAAGAAACTGGTGTTGAGATTGATGGGGCTGCCGTGCTACCGATGGGTGTTGATGTCGTAGTGATCACTTGTGAGGCCATCACTGGTGTCAGTTCTGATTGCTGTATGATCTTTACGCCCTCTGGCTTTGACCAAGCAGACTCTCGTGTCCGAGCATTGTAATAATATACCTAAAAAAGACAAGAGAACTCCTGAGTACAAAATGAAGACAACAGCAGAGCACAACACATTAAAAAAAAATTAGAGGAGCATTTTTCCTACATGAACTCAAGGTTTAATCTGTGGCTTGCTCTGAAAAAAATGGAAATCAATAAAGACAAAAGGGAAACTCACCCATGAGTGCAGTCATATCTGACAGACTGAAGGCAGCCATGGTTGTCATCCATCCCAGGACCTCAACTGGAATTCTGCAGGGAATTCCCCTCTGCCAAAATTCTTTAATTTACTTTATCACTAACCTACTCTTGGCTGTAAGTTGTAGTGGAGCTATATGTGAAGATATCAGTCTTCAACTTGTGCAATTCCCTGGACAATAAAACTGTCAATGCCAGTCTGCAGTAGGATTTGGATAACACCCAGGGTTGGGCTAGCAAGTGAAAATAATATTTGCACCAGAGTGTCAAGCAATAATCATCTTTAACAAGAAAACACCAAGCCACCTTCCTTTTAAGATTGAACAGTACCATCATTGCAGTTATCGCCCCAAATCTTCAGGGTCACCAATAATCCAAAACTTGATTGGAACAGCCATATTGGCTCGATGAGCCAGGCAGATCCTGGGCAACCCACAAGCAGCAGCTCACTTTTTGTCCTGTCAAGTGCCTCAGCATCAACAAGTCAAAGGTTAGGAGTGTTATGGAAAAAGTACCATCCATCTGTATGGATGAAAAGAGATCATCAAAAGGAATTCAACACCGCACAAGACAAAGTATCTGATTACTTGTCTGGGTTACACGAGACTCCAGTGCCACGGCAATGTGGTTGACTCTTAAAAGTGCTCCAAAATAGCCTAGCAAGCCACTCTGTTTAAGGGCAGTTAGGGATGGGCAATAAATATTGGCACAGCCAGTGATGCCCACATCCCATGAAATAAGTTTTTTAAAATTAAAAATTGATCTGCCAATCGATTAAAAATCCAATTCCTCACAGTGGCTGTAATGCATATTATCTACAGGGTGCACTGCAAGCTGAACCCTTTTTGGCTTCAGCAACTGAGATACACAAGAGCAGTTATACTCCCCCTGCTGGATGCCATTCCATGATTGTGACGGATTAAAAGCCCGAAGTTCGCAGCCTATCACCATGCAAGCACAAGGCTGTGTCAGTGTAAAGAACAAACCCACCACCTTTTTCTCAGGACAAGTACGAAAGAGCAACAAATGTGGTTTAGCTAGTATTGTCCATCTTGCAAGATCATATACAAATAAAATGTTGGTAATGATATATATGGTAAATAAACTCAGTTGAACTGATGGACTCCACTGGCTCAGATATCAGATTGTCTTCGTCTGACACACAGATGATTCCTCCAATTTTTGATCAGGTATCTTTAGGAACTGGGCCTCTATCGTATCGCATCCTTTCTTTCTGCATTATCCTAACCTCTACCACTTAATTTTATTTTAAAATTCTCATCCTTGTTTTCAACCCCCCCCCCCCCTCCTCAATGTCCTCATTCTCTATCTTTGTAATTTCCTCCAGCCCTGGAACACACCAAGACCTCTCTACTCCACGCCTCATGCACATTCTAAGTATCATCACTTAATTACTGAAGGTCTTGCCTTCAGTATAAAGTTGGTTTCATTAATGAGTAAATGTTTCGGTCTGTCGTAGCTGCACAGAATGAGGATTGTTGATGTTGTTCCAGTTTCTACAGCTAAAATGTTAATAAATCTGATAAATTGAGCTTCCCTCTTTGGAGTTTTGATGCAAGTCTTGTGTAATTGGCAATTAATGATTTTAATTTATTCAAAAGTAACCGTTTAAGATATTAAAACCCATTATTTGCTCCACAGATTTTAAAACAGGATTTAAAATTTAAGAAGTCGAAACACTTGTTCCTAATGATTCCTACACTTATAACTTAGAACAAATTGTGTCGACCTTGGACCTGGAAGCATACAGCAAGGAAAATGTGTCATTTTTTAAAAATGTTTAATTGTTTTTAACATTGCTTGAAATGGACTTATGCTGAATTATAATGGGATCAATTATAATTTTCTTGGATAAGAAAAACTGCTGATCCATGTGACTTGGAAGCAGTGCCAATAGGAAGTTAATATGCAGGAGCCATGTGGCTGAACACAAAGGGAGGTTACAAGACAAAGGAGAGCTGTAGGCAGGTGGCAATCAGCACACACAGATAGCCACAAAGAAAAAGGAGGCAGAGGCAGAAAAAGAAACACCAAATCTGGAGGAGAAGCCAGCACATTTCGATGAAATAATCAGTTTTATGTTTGGCACTAAGATGGAAACAGAATTCCAGAAGTTCCTGGGGTGCAAGATCTGAGTGAACTAAAAGGAACTGAATCCTAAAAAGTGGTGTGAATAGCACAGGCATGCAAAAGAGCTGAGGAATTGTATCATAAGACCAAATTGTGAATTGGGTGCTGTTGGTTGGCGCGTTCAAAAGAAATTCTGTAAAGCCAAGCCATCAAAATTAACATAATCCGAGTGAGATTTGGGTTGGTAGATACGCGCAATGTCAGGTTAACCATATCCATGGACCTCAGTTGTAATACGCCTGCTTAGGAATGCAACTTGAGGACCGAATTGATTAAGTTGAAAAGACTGTGGGAATGGTGTCACATCTGTGCAGGGAATGGGGGCTTGTGGCTGCATCAACTACTTACAATGAAATTTCCTTTGTTTGGAGCATCATTTGCCTGTTAATTCATGCTAAATTTGTGTTGGCTATGATTCATGTTGGGGTAAAATTTACAAAAAATGTAATCCCTCTGGTAATTTCTTCATTTGACAAATTTGGTTATTTTTGTTTCCAATTCCCCCAAAGAAATCATAACAAAATCAACATTTAATTTTAGAAATTTAGAGAAGACAGTGAGTCACTGAGCAGTCAGGTGCACATTAAAGCAAGCCAGTAACTGAAAGCTGCATGACGTGACCGAGAGAGGAAATGTTGAGTAAAAACAATAAGCCCAGAATATAATTATTCAGTTAGGGACTCAGTTATCTGTAAATTTGTGTTCCCTTAAGCAGAAGCCTCATAACTCAATTCTCCCACGCTGTCCCATTTAGTTTCACAGACTTCCTGAAAAATGTCATAGTTAATTCCTGTAGCACCAGTCTGTCAACACACTTTGTTGATAACATCTCCATTGTCAACCACACTACAGGAGATGAGCTAGTAATAAAATAAAACTGAAAGTAAATTCCCACTCTTCCTTAAACTACATAAATTAACTGGGTGGCAATTTCTCCAGCAGATTAATAAAGGTTGTGTAATCATAAGGGAGCTTCCCACTTGAATGAAATGAAGCAGTCATGTCCAGTGACTTACACCATCTTTCAGAATGGTGTCTGAAAACTAGACAATCTGTGACATAAATATTTCAGACACAGCCGATTACCTCTCTCTACAAACTAATGTACCAAATAGCTACTGTCATTTATTTTGCCATTTTGAAAACTTCTGTGACTTAACCAGTGTTGGATTATTTGCACCTAATACATTGTTACATTGCAATATTTTGTTGAAGAAGAATTCATCATAGAGCATAATCATTGTTGAGATGACCATGTCGAGCAGATTGCAATGAAAAGTTAAAGGGGTAATTTGTGATCCTTCATGATGAGATGATGAGATTTGTGATCCTTCATGATGAGATCTTACAATCTCATCCCAGGCCAGTGAGGCTTCCCTCAGGATGATGGTAACTTATGTCAGAGGACTTGAAGCGTCCATCTCTGTGGGCCAGGCAGGTGTATGTCATTAAACCTGCAGGGCCACATAGAAAACATAATCCCATGTTCCAGTTCAGTTGCGCTTGTCTCAACTTCTCATCAGAAACTGTTTCTGGTTCTCTGCTTCAAGATTTATTCACCAAAGCGGCAACAGCATGAAGAACAGCCCATTTCATCTCCAGGCTCTCAAAGTTCAAACACATTAACCAGCGAGTAAAATACAACAATTAGGAACAGGAGCAGGTTCCCTGGTCTTCAAGGCTTAGACTGCCAGATGTCACTGGTTACTTTGTGAACCCCAACCCAATACTTCAATTGCACAAGAGGAAATCTATCAAGAGCTCACTTTAACCAAACTTATGTCAATCAGAATTTGAGTTTTTGCCAGGCAGTTTCTGAATGTGGAAGTGTTATGCAGTCTAACAATTAAACTTTTGATTAGCTCCTTGTTCAGCAAAATCAGCAACTAAATCTTTTATAATTACTATTTCACATGCTAACTGGCAGTGCAGAAAATGCAATTAAGGAAACTGGAATCGGCACTGAAATCTGAGCATTTATCATCCCTTGTTTCTAGGGAACAGATATTTAAGGGACAGATTAAGAAAGTAACCAAATTTTCTTCTCAATTTATACAGAACAATTTCAACAATCATTTTACTTGCTAAAAAGAGAGCATGAATTCTCCCACAACTTACCTTTCCCTCTGGGGTTTTGTTTTCCACCCAAATCTCTTCGTTGTTCGGCAACCCAGGTGCTGCTGGAGCAGAAACTGGGGGCATGCCAGGAGGAAATATCATTCCTGGTGGTGGGGGCATACTGGTCATAGGAGGGGGCATGAAAGGTGGTCTCTGGAAAAGAAATGAGCAAGTATTAGGTGCAAATAATCCAGCAAATTCTGAGCCAAATACAGTGATGAAACTCCTCATCTACAACATAGTGACATCAATCTATTCCAGCCATTTGTAAATGAAATTACAGTGCAGTCTTCAATGCATAACTGGCTGACCAAAATGTCTATTTGCAAAAATGTAAGTTTAAAAATAAATTTGTGAAGTTTCAGATGAAAAACAGCAGGTGGCTCTTCATGGCAAGCATTTATGACATTCGCACGAAAGATCCAACCTGTGATGATACTGTGCCTTTAAGAAATGTATTTTAATCTTGTTTCTCTGCAGGACGTTTCTGCAGTCCTTGGCAATTTGTCGGCATCGTGTTGTCTATAGCCGATGTCCTTTGTTGTTGTTGAGGCAGTATAATTAATATTATGTTGATTTTAATCTGGACTAATGCAGTGTTCTGTGGTTTTAATGGTCCCTTCGGATTGCAGAATGGAGCTTGTTTGGGGGCTGGTTGACAGGGCACGTCCTGTGGCTAGGGACAGCTATGCCTCATAGAAAAGTCCAGTTTTTAGTTTTGCTTTTCATTAGTAGCTTGAAGTGGAGAAAAGCATGAGTGTTTTTCCCCCTCCCTCTGGAGTTTCAGTTTCAGTTGTGTGCGCAGAAGCTGCCCGAGATTAAGTTTACCGCTCTGAAGTTTAGCTGTTTTGAGGATACCCTTCTCTGCAAACAACAGGCCTGGATTCCTGTCCATAGGTGTTACAAAGCAGAAGATACAGCATCACGTGAGCATACTTGCTTTTTGTGCCAAGTCTGAAGGAGGATGTATGTCTGTGAGATGGCGTTTAACTTAGACATGGGCGGCACGGTAGCACAGTGGTTAGCACTGCTGCTTCACAGCTCCAGGGACCTGGGTTCAATTCCCGGCTCGGGTCACTGTCCGTGTGGAGTTTGCACATTTTCCTCGTGTGTGTGTGTGGGTTTCCTCCGGGTGCTCCGGTTTCCTCCCACAGTCCAAAGATGTGCGGGTTAGGTTGATCGGCCATGCTAAAATTGTCCCCTTAGTGTCCTGAGATGCGTAGGTTAGAGGGATTAGTGGGTAAATATGTAGGAATATGGGGTTGGGCCTGGGTGGGATTGTGGTCGGTGCAGACTTGATGGGCCGAGTGGCCTCTTTCTGTACTGTAGGGTATCTATGATTCTACGATTCTAGATCAAGAGAAAGCTAGCTGTTAGGAGTTAAGCTGTGTCATGTTTAAGTCTTGTAATTGGTGAAAGTTATGCTAATTCTTTTTGTTCTAATTTAACTGTGTTCTTAAATAAACTTTGTTTGATAAAAGCTTCCTGATGGGAATCATACCCGAGAGAAACACTTTATGCTCACCCATGCCAAAATCAAATGTAAAATGTAGGTTCTAGGCTAACTTCAGAAAACGTCTTGGAGTTTCTGGCCTGGGTCTTAACACAAAAAAACATAAAACCCTAAGTTTCTGCACTAGCTGCTCAATGATTGTGGCTCATGTCACCCACTAAGCAAGCCTTCACTTTCAATGAAGTATAGTGTGCCTTTATTTTCCCAAGCACAGAGTCCATGAGTTAAACTGAAGCCTTCGTCATTGTATTTGGATATTGGCTATATCATGTGTCCTCATGCAATTTTGAAGTGTACGAGGATAAACACCAACATGCTGAAACTTAGACTATGAACTATTAAAAAAATTACATTTTTAAAAATTTGCATGCATCTTATCCTCAAGTCCGTCCAGACTGATCTCAGCTGTGACGCTCCCAACCTATCAAAATACTCATTGAGGAACTGCTGACTGGCATGTTGTAAACAAATTAAATATGAAGGCACCAGGTTATAGTGAACATCCGCAAAACCATATTCAAATTTCACACCAGGTGGTGGGAGAAAATTTGAAAGTCTGTTTGCAAGATGTGGAATAAACTACTCCAGGCCAAGTTAATAAGTTGACAGTTAACTCATCCCAGAAGGTGCTCTAGTCTCACAGCCGAAGATCTACGATTGCCTCATCTGGAAGGAGCCGACAGCTCTCCAAAATCTCTGTGCTCCTCCAACTCTGACCTATTACCCATTCTCAAGCTTCATTGTTCCAATGTCGGTAGCCGTGCCTTCAGCTGCCCGGGTCCTAAGTTATGGAATTTCTTCCCTATGCCTCCCTATCTTTCTCTCTTTTAAGATATTTCCTTAAAACCTATTAATCTTCCTATTAATCTCTTTTGTGTCAAATTTTATGTAATAAAGCTACTGAAGTGATTTGGGACAATTTGAAAAGGTTCTGCACAGTAATAATGACGGTAGAAAATTTGAACTGAAAAAATGATAAAAGTTAGAAGTTGTACTTTCTGTTGAAATAGTTTCCTCGACCAAGTACCTGCAAAGCATTGATTCACTCAGAACATCTGGGAATTCCAGAATTTGCCTTATTCTGAAAGTTTCACAAATTAGGACAATCCTCAAAGCATTGCTTCCCAAAAGAACGCAAAAAAAAACATTTTTTTCGGAGAAAGAGATAAATAGTGAGTTCCAGTGAAATACACCGATAAGGGTCTACAAACCAACAAGGTGCTGAAATCAAATGTTCCAAAATTATGATTTGCATTTATTTAGCACTATATCATCTCTCCCAGGAGATCCCATAACACATGACCCACAATGAATTGCTTTCAAGTGTAGCCACTCTGATATGGCTGAACTCCCAACAACCATTCAGCAGTTGGGAATGCTCCATCTATACAGTGATGAGATTAATGGCCAATTTTTTAGCTCGTGTTGCTTAAACCCTAATAGAGAAAGAGTGCCAGTTGTTTTTAAAGATCCCACTGTTGCTGTGAATTTCAGGAAGGGAACCACGCTCTCTGACTGGATAGGGAATACAGACATAGCTTGGTAGAATTAATAATACGTATCTTCGTGCAGAAATCTGGGACCCCATGCAGAGAGAGATTTAACCCATGGATGTTAGAACAAACACTGCTAGCCTGATTTAGAATCCAAACAGGTATGCAACGAGAGAAGCAAAATAAGCACATGTATTTGAACACATTCAAATATCTCGAAACTCAAGAATGGTGGGAAGGGTTATTGTTACAGGGCCGCCATGTGTCTGGAAATTGACAATGGATGCATGTACATTAATATTTAGCAGATCTCGTCTCAGCTAATCAGTATCTATTAACATGCACCCAAGGTCTATCGAAACTGGAACATCGTAAAACTGAAACATGTAACATCGCTGAATATGTAATGGTAAATGATCTCGGAGCATTGTGCATGACCTCCGGGAAGATATGTTTCATGGCCTCTCTCTGTTGAGGTAGCTTTGAGAGTTCACGTCTTTCGTTGCAACAAGATTAAAAAGTTGCTTTAATTCTGCATCCAGTTGGGATCTTGCCATGGTTTTTGTATCTCCAGGCCATCTTCAATTTGGCAAGTCGTCGCCCTCTTTAAATTATAGGCCCTAATAATAGTTTTTCTCCACGAACAACTAGTAATTTTAATTCACCATCAATCAGGGGCATACACTTTGATTTGATTTATTGTCACATGCATTAACATAGTGAAAAGTATTGTTTCTTGCGCGTTATACAGACAAAACATACCGTTCATAAAGGAGGAAATGAGAGCATGCAGAATGTAGTGTGTCGATCATAGATCGGTGCAGAGAAAGATCAATTTAATGCAAGGTAAGTCCACTCCAAAGTCTGATGGCAGCAGGGAAGAAGCTGTTCTTGAGTCGGTTGTTACATAGAACATAGAACAGTGCAGCACAGAACAGGCCCTTCGGCCCACGATGTTATGCCGAGCTTTATCTGAAACCAAGATCAAGCTATCCCACTCCCTATCATCCTGGTGTGCTCCATGTGTTTATCCTATAACCGCTTAAATGTTCCTAAAGTGTCTGACTCCACTATCACTGCAGGCAGTCCATTCCACACCCCAACCACTCTCTGCGTAAAGAACCTACCTCTGATATCCTTCCTGTATCTCCCACCACGAACCCTATAGTTATGCCCACTTGTAATAGCTCCATCCACCCGAGGAAATAGTCTTTGAACGTTCACTCTATCTATCCCCTTCATCATTTTATAAACCTCTATTAAGTCTCCCCTCAGCCTCCTCCGCTCCAGAGAGAACAGCCCTAGCTCCCTCAAACTTTCCTCATAAGACCTACCCTCCAAACCAGGCAGCATCCTGGTAAATCTCCTCTGCACTCTTTCCAGCGCTTCCACATCCTTCTTATAGTGAGGTGACCAGAACTGCACACAATATTCCAAATGTGGTCTCACCAAGGTCCTGTACAGTTGCAGCATAACCCCACGGCTCTTGATCTCCAACCCCCTGTTAATAAAAGCTAACACACTATAGGCCTTCTTCACAGCTCTATCCACTTGAGTGGCAACCTTTAGAGATCTGTGGATATGGACCCCAAGATCTCTCTGTTCCTCCACAGTCTTCAGAACCCTACCTTTGACCCTGTAATCCACATTTAAATTAGTCCTACCAAAATGAATCACCTCACATTTATCAGGGTTAAACTCCATTTGCCATTTTTCAGCCCAGCTTTGCATCCTATCTATGTCTCTTTGCAGCCTACAACAGCCCTCCACCTCATCCACTACTCCACCAATCTTGGTGTCATCAGCAAATTTACTGATCCACCCTTCAGCCCCCTCCTCTAAGTCATTAATAAAAATCACAGAGCAGAGGACCAAGCACTGATCCATGCGGCACTCCGCTAGCAACCTGCCTTCAATCCGAAAATTTTCCATCGACCACCACCCTCTGTCTTCGATCAGACAGCCAGTTACCTATCCAATCGGCCAACTTTCCCTCTATCCCACACCTCCTCACTTTCATCATAAGCCGACCATGGGGAACTTATCAAACGCCTTACTAAAATCCATGTATATGACATCAACTACCCTACCTTCATCAACACACTTCGTTACCTCCTCAAAAAATTCAATCAAATTTGTGAGGCACGACTTGCCCTTCACGAATCCGTGCTGACTATCCCAGATTAATCCGCATCTTTCTAAATGGTCGTAAATCCCATCTCTAAGGACCTTTTCCATCAATTTACCAACCACCGAATGTTATGTGACCTCAAACTTTTGTATCTTTTTCCCGAAGGCAGAAAGTGGAAGAGAGAATGTCCAGGGTGCGAGAGGTCCTTAATTATGCTGGCTGCTTTGCCGAGGCAGCAGGAAGTGTAGACAGAGTCAATGGATGGGAGGCTGGTTTGCGAGAAGGATTGGGCTACATTCATGACCTTTTGTAGTTCCTTGTCGTCTTGGGCAGAGCAGGAGCCATACCAAGCTGTGATACAACAAGAAAGAATGCTTTCTCTGGTGCATCTGTAAAAGTTGGAGAGAGTCGCAGCCGACATGCCAAACTTCCTTAGTCTTCTGAGAAAGTAGAGGCATAGGTGGGCTTTCTTAACAATAGTGTCGGCATGGGGAGACCAGGGCAGGTTGCTGGTCATCTGGACACCTAAAAACTTGAAGCTCTCGACCCTTTCTATTTAATCCCCATTGATGTAGATAGGGGCATGTTCTCCTTTACGCTTCCTGAAGTCGATGATAATCTCCTTCATTTTCTTGAAATTGAGGGAGAGATTCTTGCCACACCAGTTCACCAGATTCTCTATCTCATTCCTAGACTCCATCTCATCACTGTTTGAGATCTGACCCACTACAGTGGTATTGTCGGCAAACTTGAAAATCGAACTGGAGGGGAATTTGGCCACACAGTCATAGATGTATAAGGAGTATAGTAGGGGCTGAGAACACAGCCTTGTGAGGCACTGGTGTTGAGGATGATCGTGGAGGTGGTGTTGTTGCCTATCCTTACCGATTGTGGTCTGTGAGTTAGGAAGTTCAGGGTCCAGTCGCAGAGGGAGGTGCCGAGGCCCAGGCCACGGAGTTTGGAGATGTGATTCGTGGGAATTGTAGTGTTGAAGGCTGAGCTATAGTCAATAAATAAGAGTCTGACATAGGTGTCCTTGTTATCTAGGTGTTCCAGGGTTGAGTGCAGGGCCAGGGAGATGGCGTCTGCTGTGGACCTGTTGTGGCAGTAGGCAAACTGTAGTGGATCCAGGTAGTTCGGGAGGCTGGAATTGATTTGTGCCATGACTAACCTTTCGAAGCACTTCATAATGATGGATGTCAGAGCCACCGGCCGATCGTCATTAAGGCACGCTGGTTTTTCGTAGATACCGGGATGATGGTCGTCTTCTTGAAGCAGATAGGGACCTCAGATTATTGTAAAGAGAGGTTAAAGATGTCTGTAAATACCCCCGCCAGCTGATCCACGCAGGATCTGAGTGCTCGTCCGGGTACCCCATCTGGGCCAGTCGCTTTCCGTGGGTTGACTTTCAAGAAGGCTGCTCTGACATCTGCAATGGTGACCCCAGATACAGGTTCATCCAGGGCTTCCAGGTAGAGGGCATGCTCTCACTGACCTCTTGCTCAAAACGAACATAGAATGCATTGAGCGTTGGAGTCGGCAATTTTACATGCCTTCATCTTGTAGCCTGTTATGTCTTGCCATAGTCGGCCAGAATCGGTGTAGCTAGCCTGGGACTCTAGCTTGGTTCGGTACTGTCTTTTGGCATCTTTGACGGATCTCCTTAGATCGTATTTGGCTGTCTAGTATAGGTCAGTGTCACCTGACTTGAACGCCTCAGACCTGGACTTCAGCAAGGAGTGGATATCCCTGTTCATCCATGGTTTCTGGTTGGGGAACACACGGATTTGCTTCTTTGTCATTGCACCGTGCAGAATTTCAGATGCACCACCGATTTACTGAAAGCCAAGCGAATAACACGATTCTGCTTTTCAGAAACTCCAACAAGAGCTCTGTTCACCATGCTTGTAGCATGTCCATCAATGGGCAGCACTCATCAGATTAAGCTGGGAATAAGCATTCGCCCAGAATACTGATTGGCATGCATCAAGACATGATACTTTGTAGCTCTCGTCATGCAACAGCATCACAAAGCATTTTACACAACATTTTGCAAGAGCAGAAAGCAACAGCAGGAATTGTGGAGTTACACCAAAAGCCCAGTGGAGACTTTGTAAAGGAAGGGATTGCTACAATCAAAAAATGCAGTCCTGTTGAACCTCATGTCGGGAAACTCAAAATTATTTTATGTAACAATATGACTGGGAGTTGAATGACTTGATCCTCCCCTGGACTGCAGCTTTCAAACAATTCAATGCTCCAAGGAAATCCATTTTCAGAAAACACTTCCATTTCTCTGCACATGAAGCTTTATAAGTAAATGGAAAGGAGAAGATGAAGCCCATCTGAAGATGGTGGGAAATTCTACTGCCGTGCATCGGGTACGTTTACAGGTTCTGCACTGATTCCTGGTCTGTGCTATGTTAACTAGTCTCAGCGATGACAAAAAATGTGTTAAATCTAGCCTCAACATTCTTAAGCCATGGAGAAAATAAAAACATCTCACATTACCAGTCTTGTGTGAGCGAAAATACTTAAGTGGATGTCAGGTGAAAACAAGATCTAGTTTCATTCGAAATCCTCCAGTCAAGTAACTCATGACACATGACAAACGATGTATTGTCACTCGGATGAAGTGTAGGCAATACCCATAAAATTTAACTCTTTCCAATTGTTTCCAAAGAGCAAAGGAACGTATTCTAAGATTGTCATCAAATTTATGGAAACTGGTTTACGGAAAAAAAAATCTTGAACACAGTCAAAACAGCCATGGAATCTGGACAGGATCCAGTCTTTACACACCACAGCAGCTGAACCTCACTATAAAGGATCTTGCCCTGCATGCAGTTTGGCACACATTAATGGTACAAACAGTTCCTGATTATTTATACACCCACACTTTTGGGCAGGTGCTGAAAATATCAACAGGAACAAATGCAACAGATTCAGTTATGAACATGGATCAATTCTATTAGTTTCCGAGAGTCACAGAAGGATTGCAGCATGGCAAGTTTAAACTTAAGTTTCAACACAGCCCTAAGGAAGTTGAAATCAATGCTCCTATTGATTTGCATAGAGCTCAAGCTGACAATGTCAACATTTTTGTGAGTTCTGATTCAGGGTTCAGCCACCAAGAGCAAGAGTGGCAAGACATGTATAACAAATCTAACCAAACTTCTAGGCTCACAAATGTTGATAAACCAGCAAGTAAGAAATAAAATGGAGTCACCTGAATTCCTGGGCCACGTATGGTAGACTGTAGTTGTACACCTCTAACAATAACACAGAGTCCTAGTGACAACACCATTCAAGTTTTGTTCATATTCCAAGTCATGGTGTTTTATTCGTCCTCACAAACCATTTCAAAATTCTGGCTTCCCTCACCCGATTGTTTACATCTAGGATATGGCAATAAAATAGCTAAATAGCAAAAAGTAACCATTTCCTCCTGATGATCTCTCCAACTGGACAAATATGAAACCCATCACGGTTCGGAGTGAAATATTTTACTAAGATGTAACATCGCAACTTCACAATGGCCAACATTGTAACAGTCTCTAATTAAGCAGTTGAGGAATTTTCTGACTCATTTTTTAGACGTGAGGGCAATGAGCGCATGAAACCTTTCTGTCACATGAAACAGAAAAAGAGAGTAGTAAGACATCGGGCCAGAAAAAAGGGCATGGTGAAGACTGTAAAGAGTAAACGAGAGTATGAGACATCAGTCATAACATGAGAAATAAAGTTTATAGTTTAGCACTGCAAATAAAAGGATTATTCTTCTCACATGGGGTCAATGCCACCATTGTGCTTAAACAGTAAACTTCCTTATTTGCTTTTCAATTTTTTTTCCTTCTATCCTTAAGGCACTGACTGTTGACATGCTGGGATATGGCATTGACATTGTCCCATCTCAACACCTTCCCCAAACAGTTATTCTGCACTGAGGCTAGAGCTGCTGTCAGCAGGATGCTGATCTGTGGGGGGCATCACAGTTGGGTTTGATCTTATTCACATTTGAAAGATACACTTTAGTGAACAACAACCAGGAGTAAAAATCTTGGTTGATTTACCACCTCCACTCTCTTCCAGGTCTACTGCAGTTCTGACTGAGGTTACCAGATGCAATGGAGACCATGAAGAATCTGCATTTTATGCAATACTTCTAGCCATTGGGGTTATAAAAGAGCCTTAAAATCCACAACTAACAGTTGACAGGTGTAATTCACCACATGCAAAAGTGAGCTACCTGCAAAGCAAGGTAACAACTCTGAGGATCCTGCAGCAACTTCAGATGTTAAAACTTGAGAAAAATTCCTGTAGATTCTGAGAGACAGGATCTATAGGCATTTAGAGAGGCAAGGGCTGATTAGGGACAGTCAGCATGACTGAGTGTGGAAAATCATGTCTCACGAATCTGACAGTTCTTTGAAGGGGTAACAAGGTCGACGAGGGTAGTGCAGTTGACGTTGTCTACATGGACTTTAGCAAGGCCTTTGACATGGTAGGTTAATCTCACGGGATTCAGGGTGAGGTAGCCAATTGGCTTGGTGACAGAAGACAGAGGGGGTGATTGTAGAGGGTTGTTTTTCAAACTGGAGGCCTGTGACCAGTGGTGTGCCTCAGGGATCAGTGCTGAGTCCACTGTTATTTGTTACTTAAATTATTGATTTGGATGAGAATTTGAGGTATGGTTAGTACGTTTGCAGATGACACCAAGATTTGTGGCATAGTGGACAGTGAAGAAGGTTATCTAGGATTGCAAAGGGATCTTGATCCATTGGGCCAAAGAATGGCAGATGGAGTTTAATTTAGATAAATGTGAGGTGATGCATTTTGGTAGATTGAATCAGGGCAGGACCTACTCAGTTAATGGTAGGGCACTGGGGAGAGTTACAGAACAAAGAGACCGAGGAGTATAGGTTCATAGCTCTTTGAAAGCGGAGTCACAGGTGGACAGAGTGGTGAAGAAAGCATTCGGCATACTTGGTTTCATTGGTCAGAACACTGAATACAGGAATTGGGATGCCTTGTTGAAGTTGTACAAGACATTAGTAAGGCCATACTTGGAATACTGTGTATTCCACAGGCGGCACGCTAGCACAGTGGTTAGCACTGCTGCTTCACAGCTCCAGGGTCCCGGGTTCGATTCCCGGCTCGGGTCACTGTCTGTGTGGAGTTTGCACATTTTCCTCGTGTCTGCGTGGGTTTCCTCCGGGTGCTCCGGTTTCCTCCCACAGTCCAAAGATGTGCGGGTTAGGTTGATTGGCCAGGTTAAAAAAAAAAAATTGCCCCTTAGAGTCCTGGGATGTGTAGGTTAGAGGGATTAGCGGGTAAATTAGCGGGTAAAAAAAAAAGGGATTAGCGGGTAGGGCCTGGGTGGGATTGTGGTCGGTGCAGACTCGATGGGCCGAATGGCCTCCTTCTGCACTGTAGGGTTTCTATGATTCTATGACTTCTGGTCACCCTATTATAGAAAGGATATCATTAAACTAGAAAAAGTGCAGAAAAGATTTACTAGGATGCTACCGGGACTTGATGGTTTCAGTGAGGAGGAGAGGCTGGATAGACTGGGACGTTTTTCCCCTGGAGCGTAGGAGGCTTTGGAGTGATCTCAGAGGTCTATAAAATAATGGGGGGCATAGATAAGGTAGATAGTCAACATCTTTTCCCAAAGGTAGGGGAGTCTAAAACTAGGGGGCATAGGTTTAAGGTGAGATGGGAGAGATACAATAGGGTCCAGAGGAGCAATGTTTCACTCAGAGGGCGGTAAATCTCTGGAACGAGCTGCCAGAGGCAGTAGTAGAGGCAGGTACAGTTGTGTCTTTTAAAAAGCATTTAGTTAGTTGCATGGGTAAGATGGATATAGAGGGATATGGGCCAAATGTGGGCAATTGGGACTAGCTTGTGGTAAAAGAAAGGGCGGCATGGACAAGTTGGGCCAAAGGGCCTGTTTCCATGCTATAAACCTCGATGACTCTAAAAGAAAAATCTTTGTTGGCATCTGAATTCATTTTCTAATTGGCAATTGAAGCATTTAGGAAGTGCAAATGAGACATGTAATCATTACATCTTATAGGCCATCTGCTTACATTACAATTATTCCAAATGTGTGACTGTCAACTACAATATTAATGGAACCACATTAAAGTAGATGTAGTTTTTAAATGCTGTAAATCTGAAAAACAACGATCTCAACTATCAGTGAGTGCTTGAGATGAGGAGTGTGGAGCAATTCCGTACCGATAGCCAGTCCTTCAATGTCCCATCATTGGCAAACTGTGCTCCAGATTTTCACTGAAACAACATACTAATTCCATCAGAATTACAATGGAATAAGCTGTGTCAGACAGGAGTGGTAAATTATAGCAGAAAGTCTTAACAGGTATTAAGTTACATTCAGTAAACTGAAGGACCCTGAGCTTCAGAATCTATTATACTGCGCCTTATCAAAACACAAATTAAATACCTGTAGATCACAAAGGAACTGAGCAGAAGATAAGCCATGACCTTTTTTTAAAAAAATGATGTAATATGACATTTCATGAAGCTTGGAGCCTCAAAATCCTCAAGATCCTGGTCAGAAAGGCAAGGAGTTTCGTTATGTTGAGGTTTTCTGAGACAACATTGAGCTAAAAATCGGAGATGGCACAATGAGTCTGGATTTCAACAATGCAGATACATGAAGCAGCGTGGGTTTGCATGTCCGCAGCTTAGGGAAGAGAGGATGATCATTTTTACTGACAGTACTACTCTGAAGTGCGCTGATCACAACAAAAAGCTTGAAACGACAAGCAAGAAATGGATTACTGATAATATATAGAGATAACGTAAATAGAGAGAAGCTGTTCGCACTGGTGGAAGCACTGAAAACCAGACTTAAATTATTTAAGGTGACTGGCAAAAGAACCAACAGAACATAAAAAAACACTGGAAAAACTCAGCAGGTCTGGCAGCATCTGTGGTGTGGAGATGCCGGCGTTGGACTGGGGTAAACACAGTAAGAAGTTTAACAACACCAGGTTAAAGTCCAACAGGTTTATTTGGTAGCGAAAGCCACACAAGCTTTCGGAGCCCCAAGCCCCTTCTTCAGGTGAGGTGGAGACAGAAATAATGTTGAACCTGTACAAATCTTCAGAGTTCGAGGAAGTGAGAGATTTTATACTGTCTGAGCATGTGGAGCAGGTGGAGCACAACAGAAGGACAAGAATAGGCAGGAACTAGGAAAGATTTCCTGAAAAACAATGTCAGGATCTACGAACAGTCTATAGAGATGATTTGAATGTGGGGACCAATTGTGATATTTCCAAAATTGCTAGTGACACCAAACTGGGCGGGAACGTAAGTTGTGAGGAGGATGCAAGGAGGCTTCAAGAGGGTTTTGACAGACTAAGTGAATGGACAAGAACATGGCAGCTGAAATATGTAAATAGGTGTGAAGTTATCCACATTGGTTGAAAAAAAACAAGACAACAGTATTTCTTAAATGGAGGGGGGTTGGGAACTGCACGTGTCCTTGTTCATGAGTCATGAAAAGCTAGCATGCACATACAGCAAGTAATTAGGAAAGGAAATAGCATGTTGATCTTCATCGCGAGGAGATGAGAGTGCAGAACTAAGGACGTCTTGCTGGTGAGTCTTTGGAATTCTTTACCCCAAAGGGCTGTGGAAGCCCAATCATTAAGCATATTCAAGACAGACATCGATAGATTTCTGGATACCAATGACATTGAGGGATCTGGGGATAGTGTGAGGTGGTGATGTTGAGGTGATCAGCCATGATTGAATGGAATTGCAGAACAGGTTTGACTGGCCGTGGTCCATTCAGTCCAAAGCATGATTCCGAGCTTCCTGTAGCGTGTCATTTCAATTCATCACGCACTGACCTTGATTTCCATGGCCTTCTGCAGTGTCCTAATGGCTCTCGGAACAGCAGTGAATATTTTTCGACTCAGCATTCCACAACTTCTGGACTCAATACAGAGTTTAACGAATTTAGATCATAAACTCTAACCCCATTTTGTTTCAATACCTTTTCTTTGATTTCGTCCCATTTCTCTCTTACTTCCTTTCCTTTCAGACTGCTATTCAGGATCAAGCGATTCACACCTTTTCTGGACACTCTTTCACTCCCCTTAGTCTTGCAACTTGAGTCATTTCATCTCTCCTACTCTTCATCTTATCAGGGAACTCCCATTTTGTTCTTTATCCACCCTCCCACTTTCACAAATCCTATTGTATTTCTAACTTTTCCCGGTTCTGATGAAAGGTCACACACTTAAAGCATTAACTCTTTTTAGTACCTCACAACTGCTGCCAGACCTGCTGAGTACCTAAGTATTTCCTGTTTTTTATTTCAGATTTCTACCATCCACAATATTTTGTTTTTGCACATCGTATTCCAGATGTAGGTCTCACCAAAAAGAGGAAAAGTTTCAAAATCACCTTCAAGTCAAGCTCAATATACCAACATATTGGCCCGTAACTTCCACAGAGTGGCAATCTCTGTCAGATTGCCACTCTCAACAGAATTATCCACACTGGAGTTTCGAAGCCCCCAACTTGTCCAACCTTCCTCGCTCAAGCTGGGTCAGACAGGCGCAATGCAACACACCCCCTGTCAGTGTAGAATAACTGGTGTGCAGAGAGGTAAGGAACGCCCCTTTTTACCGCAGTAGTGCCATAAAGGGGATGTTTAAAGGAAGCAGTTAAGTGGTTTACCGGGAGGAGTGGGGGTGGAAAGAGGAAGAAAGAGAGACAGAGCACGCGCAAGCGCACAAGAACGAACGAGAGCGAGACAGAGACCAGGAGACGGGGCTTGGGCCATGGGTGGGGGTGGCATTGTGTATATATGAGGTGCCCCCTGTGAGGCTTGGTCTGGGTGTATGGATTGTTAAAAGGATTTAAAATTGCTTTTGACGACTGTTCCCAGCCCAGCGCAACTGTCGAGATGAAGTTAGCACTGCTGGGCAATTACCAGGTAAACCTTTACGTGTGAACTTCCTAGAGGATTTCCCCAGTGTTTCCCCCCCAAATGCAACACTGGGCAACCAGGAGGTTATCGGCCATTATTTACTTTCTTCATTAGCTGTAAAGTGAGCCATTGGTTTTAAATGAACGAGTGATCAAAATCCCAGGTCCCTATCCTGCTCAGTTACATCCATCACATTACATTTTTAAGTGCATTTCACATTCTTACTGCTTGTACCTAATTTCAGTTCCACGTTGTTCGATATTGAGGTCCAACAACCATCTCTGCTTTTCAATGTAGCCTAAACAGATCACTTTGGATGACTGCAGCGAGTTATGTAGTGGCAGTGTGAAATGCATTTCTGAAATGTAGAAAAATATCTGCTTCTCAGCCCAATAAAAATGGAGGAAATTGGTTAAACATAACTACCTCTTTCTCAATCTCAGGAAAAGAATGCAAAAACTGAACCTGAACTGAAATTTGCTCTCTTATCAGACCTGATAGTTCCTGACAACCTATTTCTATCATTCGTCAACAAGGCTCAAACTTCCCCTACAACTCAGGTGAAGTTCACAGGCATGCAGTTTAGAAACATAGAAAAACTACAGCACAATACAGGCCCTTCAGCCCACAAATTTGTGCCGAACATGTCCCTACCTTAGCGATTACTAGGCTCACCTATAACCCTCTAGCTTACTAAGTTCCACGTACTTATCTAAAAGTCTCTTAAAAGACCCTATCGAATCCGCCTCCACCACCGTTGCTGGCAGCCGATTCCACGCACCCACCACCCTCCGAGTGAAAAACTTATCCCTGACATCTCCTCTGTACCTACTCCCCAGCACCTTAAACCTGTGTCCTCTCATAGCAGCCATTTCAGCCCTGGGAAAAAGCCTCTGACTATCCACTCGATCAATACCTCTCAACATCTTATACATCTCTATCAGGTCAGCCCTCATCCTTCGTCTCTCCAAGGAGAAAAGGCCGAGCTCACTCAACCTATCCTCGTAAGGCACGCTCCCAACCCAGGCAACATCCTTGTAAATCTCCTTTGCACCCTTTCTACAGCTTCCACATCCTTCCTGTAATGAGGCGACCAGAACTGAGCACAGTACTCCAAGTGTGGTCTGACCAGGGTCTTATATAACTGCAACATTGTCTCACGACTCCTAAACTCAATTCCTCGATTGATCAAGGCCAGTACACCATACGCCTTCTTAACCACAGCCTCAACCTGCACAACGGCTTTGAGCGTCCTATGAACTCGGACCCCAAGATCCTTCTGATCTTCCACTCTGCCAAGAGTCCTACCATTATTATATTCCGCCATCCTATTTGACCTGCCAAAATGAACAACTTCACACTTATCTGGGTTGAACTTCATTTGCCACTTCTCCGCCCAGTCTTGCATCCTATCAATGTCTCGCTGCAACTTCTGACATCCCTCCACACTATCTAGAACACCTCCAACCTTTGTGTCATCAACAAACTTACTAACCCACCCCTCCACTTCCTCATCCAGGTCATTTATAAAAATCACAAAGAGTAAGGGTCCCAGAACAGATCCCTGGGACACTCCACAGGTGACCGTCCTCCATGCAGAATATGACCCATCTATAACCACTTCTGTGGGCAAGCCAGTTCTGGATCCACAAAGCAATGTCCCTTGGATCCTATGCCCCTTCACTTTCTCAATAAGCCTTGCATGGGGCACCTTATCAAATGCCTTGCTGAAGTCCATATATACTACATCTACTGCTCTTCCTTCATCAATGTGTTTAGTCACATCCTCAAAAAATTCAATCAGGCTCGTAAGGCATGATCTGCCTTTGACAAAGCCATGCTGACTATTCTTAATCATATTATACCTCTCCAAATGTTCATAAATCCTGCCTTTCAGGATCTTCTCCATCAACTTAGCAACCACTGAGGTTAGACTCACTGGTCTATAATTTCCAGGGCTATCTCTACTCCCTTTCTTGAATAAAGGAACAACATCCACAATCCTCTGGAACCTCTCCCGTCTCCAATGATGATGCAAAGATCATCGCCAGAGGCTCCGCAATCTCCTCCCTCGCCTCCCACAGTAGCCTGGGGTACATCTCATCCGGTCCCAGCGACTTATCTAACTTGATGCTTTTCAAAAGCTCCAACACATCCTCTTTCTTAATATCTACATGCTCAAGCTTTTCAGTCCGCTGCAAGTCTGCACTACAACCACCAAGATCCTTTTCCATAGTGAATACTGAAGTATTCATTCAGTACCTCTGGTATTTCTTCCGGTTCCATACAAACTTTCCCACCGTCACACTTGATAGGTCCTATTCTTTCACGTCTTATCCTCTTGCTCTTCACATACTTGTAGAATGCCTTGGGGTTCTTAATCCTGCCTGCCAAGGCCTTCTCATGACCCCTTCTGGCTCTCCTAATTTCCTTAAGATCCTTCCTATTAGCCGTATACTCTTCAAGATCTCTAACATTACCTAGCTCCCTGAACCTTTTGTAAGCTTTTTTCTTCTTGACTAGATTCATTACAGCCCTTGTACACCACGGTTCCTGTAACCTACCATAACTCCCCTGTTTCTCAGGGGAAAGTGACAAAAGAACTTCAAATTTTTGTTTATTTTTCTGAATATGACATAATAAAAAACAGCCTTCACATACAAAAAATGGCCAGATTTCATTAATTAATATTCAACACACCTTAATTTGTCACTTGGGTTTAGGAAAAGTTCCGTGACGATTGCATGACATTTTAGTACAAAACCACATGAAATGGGAAAAACATTCAGCGCTACAATTACAGATTCTGTCCTTCCAAAACGGCATCTATGGAGATCAATGTACTTATGTTGGTGACTGCTGCGAGATCAATTGAATTGAACTATTGAACAAGCGTATTAGATTAATATTTCAGCATTGAGCCTTAAGTGTGATTTTTTTTTCTCCAGCACACATCAAGAACATAAGAACTAGGAGCAGGAGTCAGCCATCTGACCCCATGATCATGCCTGATCTTTTCATGGCCTCAGCTCCACTTACCCGCCCGCTCACCAAAACCCTTAATTCCTTTACACTTCAAAAATGTATCTATCCTTACCTTAAAAACATTCAATGAGGTAGCCTCAACTGCTTCACTGGGCAGGGAATTCTGCAGATTCACAACTCTTTGTGTGAAGAAGTTCCTCCTCAACTCGGTCCTAAATCTGCTTCCCCTTATTTTGAGGCCATGCCCCCTAGTTCTAGTTTCACCTGCCAGTGGAAACTACTTCCCTGCTTCTATCTTATCTATTCCCTTCATAATCTTATATGTTCCTATAAGATCTCCCCTCATTCTTCTGAATTCCAATGAGTATAGTCCCAGTCTACTCAGTCTGTCCTCATAAGCCAACCCTCTCAACTCCGGAATCAACCTAATGAATGTCCTCTGCACCCCCTTCATGGCCAATATTTCCTTTCTCAAGTGAGTCCAAAACTGTACACAGTACTCCAGGTGTGGCCTCACCAGCACCTGAACAGCTGCAACATAACCTCCCTGTTTTTAAACACCATCCCTCCAGCAAATGAAGGACAAAATTCCATTTGCCTTCTTAATTACCTGCTGCACCTGCAAACCAACTCCTTGTGATTCATGCACAAGGACACCCAGGTCCTTCTGCACAGCAGCATGCTGCAATTTTTTACCATTTAAATAATATTCCATTTTGCTGTTATTCCTACCAAAATAGACAACCTCACATTTACCAACACTGTACTTCATCTGCCAGACCCACGCCCACTCAGACTATTTATATCCCTTTGCAGACTTTCAACATCCTCTGCACACTGTGCTCTGCCACTCATCTTAGTGTCATCTGCAAATTTCGACACACTACACTTGGTCCCCAACTCCAATTCATCTATGTAAATCATAAATAATTGCGGTCCCAACACTGATCCCTGAGGCACTCCACTGGTCACTGATCGCCAACCAGAAAAGCACCCATTTACCCCCACTCTTTGCTTTGTTAGTTAACCAATCCTTGATCCAAGCTCATACATTACACCAAGTCCAGTGACAATATTTATACTGCCTGAAATATTGGAATATTGAAATATTGGCACACATGAGGACGACCTCAACCGGGATCTTGGGTTCATGTCACACTATCTGTAACTCCCACGACTTGCCTGGGCTTGCAAAATCTCACTAACTATCCTGGCTGGAGACAACACACACCTCTTTAACCTGTACTTGGCCCTCTCTCCACTCACATTGTCTGCACCTTTAAGACTTGATTACCTGAAAAGACTCGCATTCCAGCCATTATCTTGTAAATTGAATTTGTGTCTGTATATGCCCTGTTTGTGAACACAAGTCCTCAGTCACCTGATGAAGGAGCCTGAGACTCCGAAAGCTTGTGCCAAATAAACCTGTTGGACTTTAACCTGGTGTTGTGAGACTTCTTACTGTGCTTACCCCAGTCCAACGCAGGCATCCGCTCATCATGAAATATTGGAACACAGATTCTAAATTCTCTGTTTGCCATTGAATGCTTGTTCTTTGAAAAATAACTTTGCATGTGACGGCACAAGATTAATTGCTCCTTAATCTCTGCCGCTCGCTCATGTGGTGAAAACATAATGATGCACAGTATACCTCCAAATTCTTGGCCAATGAGCAATGATCAAAATGGACAGTTCACCTTGTTGCAATGTTGAAATTTACTTGCAAAGTAAAAGGTGCAAAATAAAATGCAGATATGCCAAAGTTCACAAAATTAACAACACGGCAACAATATGCCACTCAGCCGCTATGTGTCTCTTTTACCATTCTTAGCAAAGCACTGTGGTGGTTGGGTGCTGAGTAATTAGCCTGCGCAGCTGTCACTAAAACACAACTGGGCTAAAAACAAAATTCTGAAGTGCATCATCTTTTGAAAAGACAAAGCAAGCTTGTTGCACCCGACACAGACATTGCTTCTCAACTCTCCATCCAAAGTATCCACTTGTCTTTGGCTGCTTCTGTTTGTTTTGTTACCAAATTTCCTGTATTGGTAGCCTTTTCTTTTTTTAATGCTTCCACATTACAGCAGCTGCTTGTTTGGAATTTTTTTTGCTCCTTTTTGATGCTGGAAAAACTCAGCAGGTCTGACAGCATTTCCTGACAGATCCCCTGTTCATACTTTGAAAAAGCTCTGCTTTCCTCAACTCCAACTCTGTCTATGCGCTGGCTGCACTGATTAATAGCCTGGAGCATGGTCATTAGCACTTCAGTAGTGTGTGTTGGCAAGCAGGCAAAATATTAATATCACATCTACTTTGACTGCGAAAAACATCATCTGGTTTAAGGAAAAATGCTAACGGCTAGGTGATGGAAATTTAAAATTGATTTTTTTTTAAACTCTTCATGTTTGCCAAAACTCGAGCGGAGTCATTTACTAATTCTGAAGTCAGGGTGTCAAAATTTCAAAAATTAAAACTGATCAAATGATTTACTTAATTGAACAATGAAGTGTGTCATCTTTAAAATAAAAGCACTCTTACTCCCGAGTCAAAAGATTAGGGATTTATGCAAAACCATAGATTTCAGTCCATGATCGAGGATGGCACTTCAGTTCAGTCCTATGGGAGTGCTGCATTGTTAGATAGACTTAGGGTATGTCAAGCCAAGACCCTATCGTAGGTGGATGGAAAAGATGTTGTGGTAATATTTGAAGAGCAGGGAGTTAATCTAGAACAAGATCATTTGGTCATTCTTTCGCTCTGGGAATCTGGGCTGACACACCAGCCTAAATAACACAAAAGGTTAAAAAAAGAAAGATGTCGTTGAAGTTTGCAGCAGACATAGCCTGGAGGCATCTTGGCTTGTGCTCAAGGATGATCATGATGTTGTTGGTAAACAGTTACTTGGTAATACAGAACTTGAATATTGCTGAAAAGAGATACATGCTGTCAAAGCTTTCTATCTTGCACTCATCAGGACAATGGCAAATTTCAAATGATCACAATTTATTCTACATGAAAAAATGTGAGTGCTGATTGGCTGACAAGTGAACTTAGAGTGGCAGGCATTGCTGTGAAGAAAAGAAGGGGGAACTATAAGCTCACCAAACTCCTGGGTAATTCAAAAGACAGTAAGAAGTCTCACAACACCAGGTTAAAGTCCAACAAGTTTATTTGGTAGCAAAAGCCACTAGCTTTCGGAGCTACACAGGGTCTGCTCAGATGAGGAGGATCGCAACAGACACCTCCAGACGCTGAAGGATGCCCTCGAGAACAGGATATGGCGCTCGACTCATCAATCTACAGTTCCGATGCGCCACAGCGAAAAACCGCACCGACCTCCTCAGAAGACAAACACGGGACATGGCGGACAGAGTACCCTCCGTTGTCGAGTACTTCGCCGCAGCGGAGAAGCTACGACATCTTCTCCGGAGCCTTCAACATGTCATCGAAGACGACAAACATCTCGTCAAGGCCATCCCCACACACCCACTTCTTGCCTTCAAACAACCGCACAACCTCAAACAGACCATTGTCCGCAGCAAACTACCCAGCCTTCAGGAGAACAGTGACCACAACACCACACGACCCTGCCACAGCAACCTCTGCAAGACGTGCCGGATCATTGACACGGATGCCATCATCTCATGTGAGAACACCATCCACCAGGTACACGGTACATACACTTGCAACTCAGCCAATGTTATCTACCTGATACGCTGCAGGAAAGGATGTCCCGAGGCATGGTACATTGAGGAAACCATGCAGACACTACGACCACGGATGAATGAACACCGCGCGACAATCACCAGGCCAGAGTGTTCTCTTCCTGTTGGGTAACACTTCAGCAGTCACGGGCATTCGGCCTCTGATCTTCGGGTAAGCGTTCTCCAAGACGGCCTTCACGACACACGACAGCACAGTGTCGCTGAGCAGAAACTGATAGCCAAGTTCCGCACACGAGGACGGCCTCAACCAGGATCTTGGGTTCATGTCACACTATCTGTAACCCCCACGACTTGCCTGGGCTTGCAAAATCTCACTAACTGTCCTGGCTGGAGACAATACACATCTCTTTAACCTGTGCTTAACGTTCTCTCCACTCACATTGTCTGTACCTTTAAGACTTGATTACCTGTAAAGACTCGCATTCCAATCATTATTTTGTAAATTGAGTTTGTGCCTTTATATGCCCTGTTTGTGAACAGAACTCCCACTTACCTGATGAAGGAGCAGCGCTCCGAAAGCTAGTGGCTTTTGCTACCAAATAAACCTATTGGACTTTAACCTGGTGTCGTGAGACTTGAAACATATGCCAGCTCAAGATACAATGAAGTAATTATCAACCAATCAAGCAGTTAGAAAGGGAGTTTTAACCAATATGGAACAGTGCCAGAGCTGGAAAAGGGCATGAAGAAAGAACCTGTAAGACCCTAAAGTGTGCATCAAGGAGGAGAAGAAAATAGACTTTAATCAAAATATGAAGAGCGCAGTTGACCAGAGGAACCCAGTGTTCCACAGTGAATCTGACTGCTTATACTGCCTTTTGCTAACTATCACAATTTGGACCGACTGTAATAAACTTAAATTTGGTGAAATTTATGAAAATACACTCTTAGCCAATGTGGTAGGCAGCTAGTTTAAATTGAAACACCCTTTTAGATTAGCTCTCCCAATTAGAAGTTTGGACTAAGTTTTGCAATTAAATTGAAGTAAACCTCAGATCTTACATCGCCACTGCTCTCTGGGAAAGAGAATTCCAAAATCTATCAACTTTCTCAGAAGAAATTCCTCCTCATCTCCATCTCGATGGGACAGCCTTATTTTTGAACTGCCCCTCCTAGTTCTAGAATCCTCCATGAGAGAAAACATCCTCCCAATGTCTACCTTGTCAAGAATCCTCAGAATCTTGTATGTTTCAGTAAGATCACCCCTCATTCTTCTATACGAGTATGAGCTCAGCCTTTCCTCATAAGGCAACCCCTCCATCCCAGAAATCAGCCAAGTTAACCATCCCTGAACTGCCTCCAATGCAGCATATCGCTCTTCAAGTACACAGACTAAAATTGTACACAGAACTCCAGGTGTGGTCTCACCAACCCCTTTACAGCTGCAGCAAGACTTCCCTACTTTTATACACAATGCTCCTTCCACAAAAAGTCAACATTGCATTTGTCGTTCTAATCACTTGCTGTAGCTAACTTTTCTGTCATTCATGTACAAGGTCACCCAGATCCCTCTACTGCACCATTCCAATAAGATCACTTTCTGTTCCTATCTCACTTTTTCCCACTATACTTCATCTGTCAATTTTTTTGCCCACTCACTTCACCTATCTACAGGCGACAGGGTGGTACAGGGGTTAGCACTGCTGTCTCAGAGACAGGGACTGATCCCCACCTTGGGTCATTGTCTGTGCAGAGTCTACACGTTCCCTGTATCTGCATGGGTTTCCTCTGGGTGCTCCTCCCAGTCTGAAAGGCGTGCTAGTTAGGTGCATTGGCCATGCTAAATTCTCCCTCAGTGTACCCGAACAGGCATTGGAGTGTGGCGACTAGGGGATTGCCACAGTACTTCATTGTAGTGATAATGTAAGCCTACTTGTGCCACTAAGAAATAAACTTTAAACATCTGTTTGCCAACTGGAAAATGACCTATTTATCCCGACTTGCTGCTTCCTGTCAGTGAGCCAATTCTCTATTCATGCTATCTGTGCTACTGCTACTGGGCGGCACAGTGGTAAGCACTGCTGTCTGACAGCGCCAGGGATCCGCGTTCAATTCCAGCCTTGGGTGACTGCCAGCGCGGAGTCTGCACATTCTCCCTGTCTCTGCATGGGTTTCCTCCAGGTGCTCCAGTTTCCTCCCACAGTCTGAAAAACGTGCTGGTTAGGTGCATTAGCCATGCTAAATTTTCTGTCAATGTATCCAAACAGGCGTCGGAGTGTGGCGTAGGGGATTTTCACACTAACTTCATTGCAATGTTAATGTAAGCCTACTTGTGATACTAATAAATAAACCTTAAAAATATTAAACATCTCTTTGCAGACACTTTGTATGCTCATTACAAATTGCTTTCCGACCCATCTTCGTATCATTAGAAAATTTGGCTACAATACAGTCTTCCCTTTCATCTATGTCATTAACACAGTCAATAAATGGTTGAGGCCCCAATGCTGATCCCTGTGGCATACCACTCGTTACAGTTTGTCAACTGGAAAATGACCTAATTATCCCGACTCGCTGCTTCCTATCAGATAGCCAATTCTTTATTGATGCTATTTGTGCTACTGTCATGCCCAGTAAAAATATGCCTGATCCATAACTTTAAAATATAGACTATAATCAGTTTGGAATCTTCCGGAAGTAACGTTCTTTTTAAAAATGAACGCTTTTTAACTGTTGACGGTTATGTGACTTTTGCGATTTCAAGCTCAGTTTCCGAAAAGTTCCTGATTGAATAACCAAGCCTCCAGCTTGAATAGACATGCCAAGAAAGCCCACATGTAGGACATACACCTGCTATCATTTGTGGACTCATCCAAAATCAAAATCTGTAGACCCTCAGATTCTGTATCCATGAGCTTGATACTCAACAAAAGCAAGCTACGGAAACCAGTTTATCATAAATGAGTATGATCAGCACACCCTCATCGATTCTCTACCATGTAGCAATGGCTTCTAGCTTTGAACCATTCTGGGTGCACAATTTTTGATCATGCGTTGCCTGGTCAAAACTGTCTTCAGATAACAAATTGATTAGCGCAAGAACCAGAGAGAGAGACTGGTGAGTCTGCAGAGAACAGAGCAACTGCAGAAAAAGGCACTAAAGCAGACTCCTGTTAAAACCTGGAGACAGCTCCCAGCCATTCCTTTTTAAAGTCCACCAGCACAGAAATATGACCTTCTTGTAGGAAAATCACAAGTAATTAACTTTGTGATCTGCTGCAAAAGCCATCTCTGAGGAAATCCTGCACCAAAACAGCTTTTTGACTCCAGCTATTGAAACCACCTGGATCAGCTGTCAGCAGTGAAAACACTTTCTTCAACAGACCCACAACAAATAAGACAACCTAAATACCTGACTCACAAACTGTACCTTTGTCACCAATTGGTAACAGTGCAATAGCATATTAAACTGTACCTGGTGTGAGGGCATGCACAGTGAAAAAGACAATGTTTGGACTTTCAGGGTCAATATGTGAATAAAGAATCCTCAATATAAACCCACGAAAGCTTGTTGCTGGTATTTCAAAATTGACCATATATTCTGGTTTTCTTCTCCAAAAATGCACTGATTACCAAGTAGTTTAACTCGTTAAGCTATAAATTTAATGCAATACTTATATCTCCCCAGTACCAGTTTAAACCACTGTCCATGTTTAGAGGGATAAAATCTTAAAAACTTACCAATCACCTACATGCCTCCCTCATGAAAGCCTTGAACGGAGGCAGAAAAAGATACAAAATGCAGCGCCGTCTTCCCCCCTCTGCGCCAATTCCCCTTCTCTGCCAAATTCCCAAGTTAGCACTCTTACTTTGTAACACTGTGCTCCCTCAAACTATGCAAAAGCAAAACCTGTCTACTTTGAAAGAGATTAACACCGATTCACTTTCAGTTGATCAACAGATAGCAGAAACTGCCTGGCAGTGACAGTTAAGTAGGCTCTATAACTAGCTTGCAGTTTTAGATGTCAGAGTCTGACGACTAATCGAAATTATAACCCAAATAAAACTTGAGATTCCCAGCCACTTGTACCTCGTCACACTCAGGCCTTGTCAAACTCTGTGCTCCCACACAGAGAAACACTGAGGCCCAATTGCCAGGGCAAGGGCAGCAACATTTCTTAAAGGCACAGCATCATCACAATTTACCCATATTATATTCCATTTACCAGTTTTTCCCATTCACTTACTGTATGTCTCTTTGTAGCCTCCTTACATCCACTTCACAATTTACTTTCCTACCTATCTTTGTGTTGTCAGCAAATTTAGAAACCATATCTTCAGTCCCTTCAACCAAGTTATTTATATAAATTGTAAAAACTTGAGGACCAGCAGCAATCCCTGTGGCACACCACTCATCACATCCTGCTAATCAGAAAAAGGCCCATTTATGCCTACCATCAGCGAGTCGATCTTCAATCCATCTTGATACGTTACCCCTCACACCATGAGCTTTTATTTTACACAATAGTCTTTTATGCGGCATCTTGTCAAATGCCTTCTGGGAATCTAAGTACAGTACTCACCATTTCCCCTTTATTCACAGCACGTGACACCTTTGTCAAACATAAATTTGTTAAACGTAAGTTCCCTTTCACTAAACCATGTTGACCCTGCCCAATTGCCTTGAATTCTTCGAAATACTCTGCTATAATGTCTTTAACAATGGCTTCTAATATTTTCTCTCTGACATATGTTCGGCTAACTGGCCTGTAGTTTCCTGCTTTGTCTCCCCCCCCTTTTTGAATAAAAGTGTTACATTTGCTATCTTCTGATCTAATGCAACCTTACCTGAATCCAGGTAATGTTGGAAAATTTAAACCAACGCATTTACTACCTCATTAACCACGTCTTTCAAGGCCTTAGAGTGAAGTCCATCCAGATCATGGGATTTGTCGGCCTGCACACCCAAACATTTGCTTAATACCACTTCCCCTGTGATTGTAATCTTCTGGTGTTCCTCCCTCCCTTCCATTCCCAGCTATTTCTGGGATGCTGTTATTTCTGCCCTTTATAGTGAAGACAGATGCAAAATACCTATTTAATTAATCTGCCATTGCCCTTCTTTCCATTCCTAATTCCCCAGACACTTTCTATAGGTCCAATGCTCACTTTGTTAACTCTTTTTTTAAATTTAAAGATGTACCGAAACTCTTCCTTTCCGGTGAGCTTGCTCTTGTACTCTAGTTTGTCCCTCCTTTTCAATCTGCCAGTCTTTGATGTTCTTTATGCTCTTTCCAATCTTCTGACCTGCCACTTGCCTTTGTACAAATATGTTTTTTTCTTTAATTTTATTCTGTCTGTAACTTTTTTAGTTAACCACTGATGATGGACCCTCCCCTTCGAATTTTTCTTCCTCATTCCAATGTGTCTATTCTATGTATTCCAAAATATCCCTTTAAATGTCTGCCACTGAACATCTGTTGATCTGTCCCTTAAGCATGTTTGCCAGTTCACTTCAGCTAGCTCCGCTTTCATGCCGTGGCATGGTAGCACAGTGGTTAGCACTACTGCCTCAGCACCAGGGACACGGGTTCAATTCCCGGCTTGGGTCACTGTCTGTGTGGAGTTTGCACATTCTCCTCGTGTCTGTGTGGGTTTCCTCCGGGTGCTCCAGTTTCCTTCCACAGTCAAAAGATGTGCGGGTTAGGTTCATTGGCCATGCGAAATTGACCCTAGTTTCAGGGGCATTAGCAGGGTAAATATGTGGAGTTACGGGGATAGAATCACAGAAACCCTACAGTACAGAAAGAGGCCATTCGGCCCATCGAGTCTGCACCAACCACAATCCCACCCAGGCCCTACCCCCATATCCACCCACTAATCCACGCATCTCGGGACACTAAGGGCAATTTTAGCATGCGATAGGATAGGGTGAGATTCTTGTTGGTGCAGGCTCGATGGGCCAAATGGCCTCTTTCTGTACTGTAGGGATTCTATGCCCTCACAAATTTAAGTTTAAAATACTGTATTGGACACACACTTCACTCCCTCAAACTGAATGCAAAATTCAATGATAAATCGTTGCTACGTTGGGGCGTCTTTACTATTAGGTTATCAACTAATCCTCTCATTGCACAATACATCAGGTCTATTTCTGGAACCAACCAGAGCCTATACATCTTGTGCTAAGAAACTACCCCAAAAATGTTCTGTGAACTCATCGATGCTATCTTTGCCCATCTAATTTTCCCAGTCGAAATGGAGAATAAAATCCCCATGGCTATTGCAGTACCTTTCTGACAAGCTCCCATCTTCTCTTTTATACTCTATCCTCCCGTATAATTACAATTTGGGGGCCTCCACACCTCTCCCACAAGTGATTTTTTTGCCTTTATAATTTTGCATCACAACCCAAGCTGCTTCCACATCCTAGTTTCCTGAACTTGGGTCATCCCTGTCTAATGCATTCATTAACAAAACGACCCCTCCAGCTGTTCTTTGACTTCCTGTCCTTCCTATATGTCATATAGGCATCAATGTTCAGGTTCCAATCTATGCCATTCTGGAACTGGAATGGAGGTAAACATGCCACTGACAAGCAAGCTAACTCCTAAACAGGTCAAGCAACTTAATCCTGAATTTGAAGGACACCTCAAGCTTAACTGGTTCTGAGCTACAATCTGTTCAAAAAAGGCAATGGATTCAAACTATGGATCAGTTCGAGAATTCACTGGACAGTACAGCACCCTTAAAAGAATGGGAGAAGGCTATGAGGACCATAAAGCTCACCAGAGAAACAGGATACAAAGATAGATTTTCAGTCACATAATTGCTCACATCAAAATTATACACCCTATCTACTTTTTCTCAAATGATTCACTACTTAAGTTAAAATTCCAACTTCTCCTCTCCTCCTTTGAGGGCAGTAACTTGAGCTGAGCTGTGGTTCACACAGGGACCATGATACCAGCTGGAAGCACATCCAAGTGGTCATTCTTCACACATGAGTCATCATGGTGTGAATAGCAATAGGCTGGAATTCATGAATGACATCACAGTCTAGCTTGATACTCCTTTTGCGTCCAAATAAATACTTTTCCTCACAGAGTTCAATGAATAGCCATCAGAAACAGGAGCCACAGTTGATGTTACTCCTATCTGAACATGGGCACTGAGACTAACGATAGAAGTTGCTCTCAGGGAGCGAATGATAAATATTTCTAATCAATTACATTAAATAATACCTGCTCTACAATTGTTGAAAGCTTAACCTGAAAGATGTCCACAAGTAAAAGGTAATCGAGCAAAACGGCCACAGGCCGTTGAGAAAAGAAAATCGATTGTTTAACTTCTACTCTCTGTACCTCCTACCTGTAAATGTGGTGGGGCCATAGGTGGTGGCATTCCTCCTGGTGGTGGTGGAATTGGTGGCATACTGGGATCGAATGGTGGTCGCCCAAAAGGAGGGCGTGGAGGGGGTCCTCTCATCATTGCAAAAGGCGGAGGTGGTGGACGTACATGAAGTGGTGGTGGACCCCGCAGCATAGCATTTGTTGGAGGAGCTGGACCACGGAATCGTAGTGCTTGCTGGTGTGCCATCCTAACAGAGGAGATAAAACAAATAGATTTGACATAATTACAATAAATTTATAGGTAACACTGCAAGGATTACCAGGAGTTTTAAATTATGAGGTTTCTTCCTGTCCTTGTCCCTCTGCAGTATGATTCCATGGGTGCCAGCCACCCTCCAATAGCATGACATCAAATGGCTGTTATTCATTCAGCACTGCCGCCTTAGAATCAAACAAATGATCCTGTCTTAATCCAATATCCACAGACATGCTACCTAGCCGACCGAGTTCAATATTGGTTACAATATTGACTGAGACTGATTTTTAACTCCCAATCCAACTAACGTAGCAAAAATCAGGAATCAAACCTGGGACCCTGATCTTTTTGGACACTGCCACAAAAAATAGTGAATTTACACACTTAGAAAGATGGAAAGCCCTTTAAGTCCATAGAATAGCCCCAATTTTGAGGCACTCTTACTGTACATTTGAAAACATTTGCTGTTTTATTGATCTCTTATGGATTGAAATAAGGACAAGGAACATAAAAAGTTGCAATAAAAAGACAAAGAGTGGGTTTCCTCCGGGTGATCCGGTTTCCTCCCACAGTCCAAAGATGTGCGGGTTAGGTTGATTGGCCAGGTTAAAATTGTCCCTGAGATGCGTAGTTAGAGGGATTAGCGGATAAATATGTGGGGGTAGGGCCTGGGTGGGATTGTGGTCGGTGCAGACTCGATGGGCCGAATGGCCTCCTTCTGCACTGTAGGGTTTCTATGATTCTATGACATTTTTCCCATGTTTTAATACATTAACACAAATTTAGAGGATAACAAAGCTACTGTAAAAATCTACAAGGAGTCTTGACCGCTTATCAAATTCAAATTAGAGCATCAAGTGACACTAATCAATCTGAAACAAAAACATAAAATGCTGGAAATCCTCAGCAAAATTTGTTTTTGTTTGCGATTTCCAGTATCCATGGTTTTCAGTTTTTCGCTCTGTAACCTATCTGCTCCAATTCAGCAAGTACTAAATGTCAAAACCATTCACTAACAAGGACAGCAAAAAGGCATTTTTGCTATCTGAACCCAGGATAGAAGAGAGACACTACCACTAGTGACGCGGTGACACAAGATAGCCCACTAAAAAACAGAAGGGTTATCTTGTGTTTATGGGGTAAGAGAAGTACGGCTTTAAGATTAAATATTTTATTCAGTTTTATCCATTTCAGATGCACTATCATCTCCTTCAAGATTCCCAATATCGTACTTTTAAATAATCCCATCAGAAATTTATGGGTGAAGAATGAACATAAAAATAATGAATTCTTGGAATTAATATCTGTTGATTCTAAATACTTTATCTAGTTCTCTTTTCATTTTTACAGTCAAAAGGGAAAATAATAATGTTACAAACTAGAACAGTGGCGTAGAATCAAATTCCAATGTTTGGGACACTTGATTTTGGGAAAACCACATCAGATGACATGGAAATAAAACTGAGTAAGAATTGACAGAACTTCAAACTTGGATATTTGAAATTAGTGCAAACTAGAAACAAGGTACCTTGAGGGCTCTAATGAATCAATCTTATTAAATGCATTTATGTTCCAGGTCCCTACTCCCATGCCAGCTTCTTTATTGGTGTACAGCTCCAGTGATGGCCGCAGCACTTCTGCACCTCAGCCAAGTGCTATTTCATCACATGTAATTTACAGCACACTGTTGCCTGAAGCCAGTTATCATGCCCCAACTGTTGTCCTTGCTCAGATCACTTACCTCAGCACAGACTGGATACTGAACTTGGAAGCCTCCGGTCTGTGCATCCCAGTGCCATGGAGTGTGCTCATTTACACTTGCTAACAGAACGCTGCCAAATCACTTGAGGAGAATTACATCAGTCAGCTGCTGCAAAGAGCCATTGGCCAATCACTACCCACCTCAAGTTGATAACCATCAAAATTGAGCCTAGGTCCTTGTAAGCATGTCTATTTAAACTATGTCTCCGACTGAAGGTCACTGTATTTTATAGGAGAACATGAGCTGAAACAAAAAAACTAAAAGGAAGGCTCCCAAAGCACAACAGCACATCCTGCCTCATGCTGTACGAAGTGATCGAACTCAAACATGGTTGAAAATCAGCTAAATCTTATAACATGTTGACTGACAATCAAAATAGCCAAGTGTATCCGAAAGTTAAAACAGTATACCCACCAGTTACCCTCCCCCTCAAAAAATATAACAGCCTATGAATATCATTGCTAAAAGTACCATCAGTTCTCTGCATTTTAGCACTTAATGTGCTGACATACTGAATTTTCCAAGGTCACCAGCAGCCCTCTGGAATATCAGTTGGTTAGTCATCAGTCTCGACACTAAATGTCTGCAAGACATTTGACAGGATCAATGGATCAATGCTTTGCGCTCACTAACAATTTATTTTTCCCAATGGTGTCAGTCAATGATAAAAAAGATTCAGAGACTATTAGGGGCCGGACTGCAAGCCCCTCCCATTCGCCACTACAGCCTCCACATTGATTTAGCTGATCTCTGCTTTGATAGCAACGTAAACAGCAATTGAATCGGGAATCTACCTGGTCTGTGAAGGGCAGAACCCAACAAGTCATGCTTTTACCAAGGGGACTTTTGCTTTTAACATCCCAAAGTTTGTTCACCTCCCCATGCATATGCACTAGTAAAATTATTTAAGGATGAAGGAAGCAACAGGAATAAACAACACCATAATAGTATCTGGAGAGAGGGGGAGAAAACGAATACTGCCAGAGTCCAAGTCAATGGTCATTATCTATCTTAATCTCCAGAGCACCATGTTTAATCAAGTTTGACCCAATCCTTTGTTTTTTTCATTATTTCTTCTTAGGACACTGTCAATAGTGGCAATGCTACATTTATAACCCAACCACATTTAATTCAAGGGCATTAGAGCCTACCATGTATTATGAGTCTACAGGCTCGTGTTACGGGTGGTGTGTTTCTTCCCTAAAGCTCACATGAAAACTGTGTGGGTATTTACAACAATCAGGCTGTTTTTTGTGGGCCATTTTAATGGAGACCACAAGTTGCAAGATTCATCGAGTTTGATTTAATGTCATTTATACTCTCAATCCCTATTTGCGAGTCTGGTACTATATAACCACGATAGTGTTGCATCAGTCATGTTTCATACTGAAGAGGAGTTTTTTTTCGGGAAAGATTTGTCATTTAAACTCTCACTTTGGGAGTAGAGCAAAGTTTCATCAAGCAAAGCTAATAAATTATTTGCGTTAAGGGTCTTTTCACGTCATCTGAATGATTCTTTTGATAAGTTCTAATTTTCTCCTTATGATCCTTACTTATATAGTTCTGGAATGCAGGTACCCTCAACCAGTGGTAACTCCTGTTTGAGCCTTAACACAAGGCTGTAATTCTGTCTTGAGACAACATGCACATCCAGCAAAGGTCACAGATGGCTGTGATGAGCAATAGAAAAACAACCGATTCCATATCTCAAAACACAAGTCAATGATGCTGCTGTCCCTTCAGAGATCAACTACCAGTGAGGGAGGTGGGTCAGAGTGACTCATGGTCAGAAATAGAATATATCCAAGAGGGTCAAAGAAGCAGTGCATTTGCCCTTGTCTGCATGGAATTTAGCAAGGCTTTTGACATGGTTCCACATGGTAGACTGATCAGGAAATTAAAATTTCCTGGGAAACTCATGAAATGTGGAAAGTTAGATCCAAAATTGGCTGTGGCACGAAGCAAACAGTTTTTTCCTGTCTGGAAGGCTGTTTCCAGTGAGGTTCTGCAGGGTTCAGTGCTGCACCCCTTGCTGTCTGAGGTGCAGTGGTTATGATCGCTTTGTAGATGACCCAAAAATTAGCCATGTAGTTGAGTGAAGAAGAAAACTGTCATCTGAAGAAAGCTATCAATGAATCAGGCTGGTGGGCAGAGAAGTGACAAATGGAATTCAATCCACAAAAGTGAGGGAATGCATTTCTGGAGGACAAACAAGGCCAGGGAATATAATAAACAGTTGCATTGCAAAAACTGTGGAGGAACAGAGGGACCATGGAGTGAGTACACTAGTGCAGATTCCTGAAGGATTCCTGTTGGACTTTAACCTGGTGTTGTGAGACTTCTTACTGTGCTTACCCCAGTCCAACACCGGCATCTCCACATCATTCCTGAATGTAACAGGACAGGCAGATAGATAGTCAAGAACATATATAAGAAATCTTTTTCTTCATTGACTGAGGCAGAATGTGTAAGAGCAAGCAGGTTCGGCTAGAACTGCATAAAACACAATCGCGACGCCAGCGACAGTACTGCATACAGTTTTGGTCACTACATTGAGAAAAATGTGATCTCACTGACGAGAGTAGAGAAAGGATTTGAGAAGATTGAAGAAATTGATCATTTTAGCTGAGGAAAATCTGAATAGCCTCAGGTCGTTTCCTTTGGAACACAGAATCTCTACAGTGCAGGAGGAAGAATTCGGCCCATCAAGTCTGCACTGTCCACAATCCCACCCAGGCCCTACCCCCATAACCACTTGCTAGTCGCCCTGTCACTAAGGGCAATTTAGCATGGCCAATCCACGTAACACTTCGAACCACGGGTGGAAACTGGAGCACCGGAGGAAACTCAAGCAGATATGGGAAGAATGTGCAAACTCCACACAGACAGTGACCCGAGGCCAAAATCGAACCCAGGTCCCTGGCGCTGTGAGGCAGCAATGCTCACCACTGTGCCACCCCAACAGAGAGAGACTAAATGTACAAAATTATGAGGAGTCCAGATAGAAGGAGCTATTTCTGTTAACAGAGAGATCAGGGGAATAGGTTTCAAGTGATTGGTGGAAGGATGAGTGTGGAGTTGAAGAGAGTGGTTTTTCACCCAGAGGATTTGTCAAAACTAGGATGCTGGGAACACATGAAGCAAGTGTGGAATACAAGGAAAGTAGAAATTTGAGTAAGGAGGGCTAAAATGGGTCACGAAAAAGCATTGGCCAGCAAGATTAAGAAAAATCCCAAGGCTTTTTATACATATATAAAGAGCAAGAGGGTTGGCCCACTCAAGGACAAGGTAGGGAATCTATGCGTGGAGCCAGAGGAAATGGGTGAGATATTAAATGAGTACTTTGCGTCAGTATTCACCAAGAGAAGGACTTGGTGGATGATGAGTCTGGGGAAGGGTGTCGATAGTTTGAGTCATGTTGAGATCAAAAAAGTGGTGGTATTGGGGTTCTTGAGAAACATTAAGGTCGACAAGTCCCCAGGGCCTGATGGGATATACTCCACAATACTGAGAGAGGCAAGGGAGGAAATTGCTGGGGCCTTGAGAGAAATCTTTGTATCCTCACTGGCTACCTGGTGTTGTTAAACTTCTTACAGGGGAGGTCCCAGAAGACTGGAGAATAGCCAATATTGTTCCTTTGTTTAAGAAGGGTGGCAAGAATAATCCAGGTAATTACAGGCCAGTGAGCCTTACATCAGTGGTAGGGACATTATTGGAGAGGATTCTTCGAGACAGGATTTACTCCCACTTGGAAATAAGTGGCCATATTAGTGAGAGGCAACATGGTGAAGGGCAAGTCATGTCTCACTAACTTGATTGAGGTTTTCGAGGAAGTGACGAAGATGATTGAGGGTAGGGCATGGATATTGTCTACATGGACTTCAGTAAGGCCTTTGACAAGGTCCCTCATGGCAGACTGGTGCAGAAGGTGAAGTCGCATGGGATCAGAAGTGAGCTGGCAAGGTGGACACAAAACTGGCTCGGTCAAAGAAGACAGAGTAGCAGTGGAAGGGTGCATTTCTGAATGGAGGGCTGTGACAAGTGGCGTTCCTCAGGAATCAGTGCTGGGACCTTTGCTGTTTGTAATATATATATAAATGATTTGGAGGCAAATGTAACTGGTTTGATTAGTAAGTTTGTGAACAACACATAGGTTGGTGGATTTGCGGATAGCGATGAGGACCATCAGAGGATACAGATCAGTTGGAGACTTGGGCAAAGAGATGGCAGATGGAATTTAATCCGGACAAATGTGAGGTAATGCATTTTGGAAGGTCTAATACAAATAGCAAATATACAGTAAATGGCAGAACCCTTCAGAGTATTGATAGGCAAAGGGATCTGGGTGTATAGGTACACAGGTCACTGAAAGTGGCAACGCAAGTGGAGAAGGTAGTCAAAAAGGCTTATGGCATGCTTGCCTTCATCAGCCGGGGCACCGAGTTTAAAAATTGGCAAGTCATGTTACAGCTTTATAGAACCTTAGTTAGGCCGCACTTGGAATACAGCGTTCAATTCTGGTCACCACACTACCAGAAAGATGTGGAGGCTTTGGAGAGGGTACAGAAAAGATTTACCAGGATGTTGCCTGGTATGGAGGGCATTAGCTGTGAGGAGAAGTTGGAGAAACTTGGTTTGTTCTCACTGGAGCAACGGAGGTTGAGGGGAGACCTGATAGAAGTCTACAAGATTATGAGAGGCATGGACAGAGTGGATAATCAGAAGCTTTTTCCCAGGGTGGAAGAGTCAATTACTAGGGGGCACAGGTTTAAGGTGCGAGGGGCAAGGTTTAAAGGAGATATACGAGACAGATGTTTTTTTTACACAGAGAGTAGTGGGTGCCTGGAACTCGCTGCCGGGGGAGGTAGTGGAGGCGGATACGATAGTGGCTTTTAAGGGGCGTCTTGACAAATCCATGAATAGGATGGGAATAGAGGGATATGGTCCCCAGAAGGGTAAGGCGTTCGAGTTAAGTCGAGCAGCATGGTCGGTGCAGGCTTGGAGGTCCGAAGGGCCTGTCCCTGTGCTGCAATTTTCTTTCTTCTTTGATGGTGGGGGCCTGGAACTCCATGCCTGAAACTGGTGGCAGAGGCAGAAACCTTCACCACATTTAGAAGTCACTAGATATGCACGGATCAAGAACTGAAAGGCAAGATTAGACTGGACAGTTTTTTTTAACTCCAGACAGCATGAACACAATGGACCAAATGACTACCTTGTCCCTCTGTGTACAGAGGGACAGAGATAAGCTGCAGAGCTTATCCAAAGATGTGCGGGTTAGGTTGATTGGCCAGGTTAAAAATTGCCCCTTAGAGTCCTGAGATGCGTAGGTTAGAGGGATAACGGGGAAATAAGTGGGGGTAGGGCCTGGGTGGGATTGTGGTCGGTGCAGACTCGATGGGCCGAATGGCCTCCTTCTGCACTGTAGGGTTTCTATGATTTCTATGAGAGCTGGGCTGAGAGGTGGCAAATGGAGTTTAATGCGAAAAAGTGTGAGGTGATTCACTTTGGAAGGAGTAACAGGAATACCGAGTACTGGGCTAATGGCAAGATACTTGGTAGTGTGGATGAACAGAGGGATCTGGGTGTTCATGTGCATAGATCCCTGAAAGTTGGCACCAAGGTTGATAGGGTGAAGAAGGCGGACGGTGCGTTAGCTTTTATTGGTAGAGGGATTGAGTTTCGGAGCCAGGAGGTCATGCTGCAATTGTACAAAACTCTGGTGCGGCAGCACTTGGAGTATTGCGTGCAATTCTGGTCGCCGCATGATAGGAAAGATATGGAAGCATTGGAAAGGGTGCCGAGGAGATTTACCAGGATGTTGCCTGGTATGGTGGGAAGATCGTATGAGGAAAGGCTGAGGCACTTGAGGTTGTTTTCGTTTGAGAGAAGGTGGTTAAGAGGTGACTTAATAGAGGCATACAAGATGATCAGAGGATTAGATAGGGTGGATAGTGAGAGCCTTTTTCCTCGGATGGTGATGGCTAACACGAGGGGACATAGCTTTAAATTGAGGGGTGAGAGATATAGGACAGATGTTAGAGGTAGGTTCTTTACTCAGAGAATAGTACATAGAACAGTACAGCACAGAACAGGCCCTTCGGCCCACGATGTTGTGCCGAGCTTTATCTGAAACCAAGATCAAGCTATCCCACTCCCTATCATCCTGGTGTGCTCCATGTGCCTATCCAATAACCGCTTAAATGTTCCTAAAGTGTCTGACTCCACTATCACTGCAGGCAGTCCATTCCACACCCCAACCACTCTCTGCGTAAAGAACCTACCTCTGATATCCTTCCTGTATCTCCCACCACGAACCCTATACTTATGCCCCCTTGTAATAGCTCCATCCACCCGAGGAAATAGTCTTTGAACGTTCACTCTATCTATCCCCTTCATCATTTTATAAACCTCTATTAAGTCTCCCCTCAGCCTCCTCCGCTCCAGAGAGAACAGCCCTAGCTCCCGCAACCTTTCCTCATAAGACCTACCCTCCAAACCAGGCAGCATCCTGGTAAATCTCCTCTGCACTCTTTCCAGCGCTTCCACATCCTTCTTATAGTGAGGTGACCAGAACTGCACACAATATTCCAAATGTGGTCTCACCAAGGTCCTGTACAGTTGCAGCATAACCCCACGGCTCTTAAACTCCAACCCCCTGTTAATAAAAGCTAACACACTATAGGCCTTCTTCACAGCTCTATCCACTTGAGTGGCAACCTTTAGAGATCTGTGGATATGGACCCCAAGATCTCTCTGTTCCTCCACAGTCTTCAGAACCCTACTTTTGACCCTGTAATCCACATGTAAATTAGTCCTACCAAAATGAATCACCTCACATTTATCAGGGTTAAACTCCATTTGCCATTTTTCAGCCCAGCTTTGCATCCTATCTATGTCTCTTTGCAGCCTACAACAGCCCTCCACCTCATCCACTACTCCACCAATCTTGGTGTCATCAGCAAATTTACTGATCCACCCTTCAGCCCCCTCCTCTAAGTCATTAATAAAAATCACAAAGAGCAGAGGACCAAGCACTGATCCCTGCGGCACTCCGCTAGCAACCTGCCTCCAATCCGAAAATTTTCCATCGACCACCACCATCGATCAGACAGCCAGTTACCTATCCAATCGGCCAACTTTCCCTCTATCCCACACCTCCTCACTTTCATCATAAGCCGACCATGGGGGACTTTATCAAACGCCTTACTAAAATCCATGTATGTGACATCAACTGTCCTACCTTCATCAACACACTTAGTTACCTCCTCAAAAAATTCTATCAAATTTGTGAGGCACGACTTGCCCTTCACGAATCCGTGCTGACTATCCCGGATTAATCCGCATCTTTCTAAATGGTCGTAAATCCCATCTCTAAGGACCTTTTCCATCAATTTACCAACCACCGAAGTAAGACTAACCGGTCTATAATTACCAGGGTCATTTCTATTCCCTTTCTTAAACAGAGGAACAACATTTGCCATTCTCCAGCCCTCTGGCACCATCCCCGTGGACAGCGAGGACCCAAAGATCAAAGCCAAAGGCTCTGCAATCTCATCCCTTGCCTCCCAAAGAATCCTAGGATACATTTCATCAGGCCCAGGGGACTTATCGACCTTCAGTTTATTCAAAACTGCCAGGACATCCTCCCTCCGAACATCTATTTCCTCCAGCCTATTAGCCTGTAACACTTTCTCTTCCTCAAAAACATGGCCCCTCTCCTTGGTGAACACTGAAGAAAAGTATTCATTCATCACCTCGCCTATCTCTACTGACTCCATACACAAGTTCCCACTACTGTCCTTGACCGGCCCTAACCTCACCCTGGTCATTCTTTTATTCCTCACATAAGAGTAAAAAGCCTTGGGGTTTTCCTTGATCTGACCCGCCATGGGCGTGGAATGCCCTGCCTGCAGCAGTAGTGGACTCGTCAACATTAAGAGCATTCAAATGGTTATTGGATAAACATATGGATGATATTGGAATAGTGTAGATTAGAGGGGCTTTAGATTGGTTTCACTGGTCAGCGCAACATCGAGGGCTGAAGGGCCTGTACTGCGCTGTAATGTTCTATGTTCAAGAAATAATTACATTTCTATGAAAGCATCAGCTTACAAAGAAATATCAGAAAGCAAATTCAATGAATGGAAAATGATCAACACATTGGTCATTGTATCACCCAGACAGCAATGCGCTGAAAGAGGAACTCTTTCTTACGTCGCAATTTACCAAAGAGCTATGAGTGTAAAGAAAACTACAAGTATCGATGCACTTCAGCTATGACACCTTCTTGATGAACAGAGGTTGCTGTTAGAACATAGAACATAGAACATTACAGCGCAGAACAGGCCCTTCGGCCCACGATGTTGCACCGACCAGTTAAAAAAAAAAAAACTGTGACCCTCCAACCTAAACCAATTTCTTTTCGTCCATGAACCTATCTACGGATCTCTTAAACGCCCCCAAACTAGGCGCATTTACTACTGATGCTGGCAGGGCATTCCAATCCCTCACCACCCTCTGGGTAAAGAACCTACCCCTGACATCGGTTCTATAACTACCCCCCCTCAATTTAAAGCCATGCCCCCTCGTGCTGGATTTCTCCATCAGAGGAAAAAGGCTATCACTATCCACCCTATCTAAACCTCTAATCATCTTATATGTTTCAATAAGATCCCCTCTTAGCCGCCGCCTTTCCAGCGAAAACAATCCCAAATCCCTCAGCCTCTCCTCATAGGATCTCCCCTCCATACCAGGCAACATCCTGGTAAACCTCCTCTGCACCCTCTCCAAAGCCTCCACATCCTTCCTGTAATGTGGGGACCAGAACTGCACACAGTACTCCAAGTGCGGCCGCACCAGAGTTGTGTACAGTTGCAACATAACGCTACGACTCCTAAATTCAATCCCCCTACCAATAAACGCCAAGACACCATATGCCTTCTTAACAACCTTATCTACTTGATTCCCAACTTTCAGGGATCTATGCACACATACACCTAGATCCCTCTGCTCCTCCACACTATTCAAAGTCCTCCCGTTAGCCCTATACTCAACACATCTGTTATTCCTACCAAAGTGAATTACCTCACACTTCTCCGCATTAAACTCCATCCGCCACCTCTCGGCCCAACTTTGCAACCTGTCTAAGTCTTCCTGCAAACTACGACACCCTTCCTCACTGTCTACCACACCACCGACTTTGGTGTCATCAGCAAATTTGCTAATCCACCCAACTATACCCTCATCCAGATCATTAATAAATATTACAAACAGCAGTGGCCCCAAAACAGATCCCTGAGGTACACCACTTGTAACCGCACTCCATGATGAATATTTACTATCAACCACCACCCTCTGTTTCCTATCCGCTAGCCAATTCCTGATCCAATTTCCTAGATCACCCCCAATCCCATACATCTGCATTTTCTGCAGAAGCCTACCATGGTGAACCTTATCAAACGCCTTACTAAAATCCATATATACCACGTCCACTGCCTTGCCCCCATCCACCTCCTTGGTCACTTTCTCAAAAAACTCAATAAGGTTAGTAAGGCACGACCTACCTGCCACAAAACCATGCTGACTATCACCTATCAATTCATTACTCTCCAAATAACTATAAATCCTATCCCTTATAATTTTTTCCAACATCTTGCCGACAACAGAAGTGAGACTCACCGGTCTATAATTCCCGGGGAAGTCTCTGTTCCCCTTCTTAAACAATGGGACAACATTCGCTAACCTCCAATCTTCTGGTACTATACCAGAGGCCAACGACGACCTGAAGATCAGAGCCAGAGGCTCTGCAATCACTTCTCTTGCCTCCCAGAGAATCCTTGGATAAATCCCATCCGGACCAGGGGATTTATCTATTTTCAGACCCTCCAGAATATCCTGCACATCCTCCTTATCAACTGTAATACTGTCTATTCTACTCCCTTGCAACCCAGTGTCCTCCTCAGCTATATTCATGTCCCCTTGCGTGAACACCGAAGAGAAATATTGGTTCAATGCTTCACCAATCTCCTCCGGTTCCACACATAACTTCCCTCTGCCATCTATAACTGGCCCTAAACTTGCCCTAACCAACCTTCTGTTCTTGACATACCTATAGAACGCCTTAGGATTCTCTTTAACCCTATCCGCCAAAGTCTTCTCATGTCCCCTTTTAGCCCTTCTAAGCTCGCTCTTCAACTCCCTCTTAGCCAATCTAAAGCTTTCTAGTGCACTACCCGAGTGCTCACGTCTCATCCGAACATAAGCCTCCTTTTTCTTTTTAACCAACAAAGAAACTTTTTTGGTGCACCACGGTTCCCTAGCCCTACCAATTCCTCCTTGCCTGACAGGGACATACCTATCACAGACTCGCAGTAGCTGCTCCTTGAAAAAACTCCACATGTCGGACGTTCCCAGTCCCTGTAATCTCCTAGTCCAACCTATGTTTCCTAATTCTCTCCTAATAGCCTCATAATTACCCTTCCCCCAGCTAAAACCATTGGCCCGAGGTTCATGCCTATCCCTTTCCATCACTAAGGTGAACGTAACCGAATTGTGGTCACTATCACCAAAATGCACACCAACTTCCAAGTCTAGCACCTGGTCTGGCTCATTTCCCAGCACCAGATCCAATATAGCCTCACCTCTAGTTGGCCTGTCTACATACTGAGTCAAAAAACCTTCCTGCACGCTTTGAACAAAAACTGACCCCTCTAACGAGCTAGAGCTATAACAATTCCAGTCAATATTAGTCAAGTTAAAATCCCCCATAACAATTGCCCTATTACTTTCACTCCTAAGCAGGATTGACTCCGCAATCCTTTCCTCAACCTCTCTAGAACTTTTAGGAGGTCTATAAAAGACTCCCAACAGGGTGACCTCTCCTCTCCTATTTCTAATCTCCGCCCATACTACCTCAACAGATAAGTCCTCATCAAACCTCCTCTCTGACACTGTGATACAATCTCTGACCAATAATGCTACCCCTCCCCCTCTTCTACCTCCTTCCCTACTTCGACTAAAACATTTGAACCCCGGGACCTGCAGCATCCATTCCTGCCCCTGCTCTATCCATGTCTCTGAAATAGCCACAACATCGAAGTCCCAGGTACTGATCCACGCTGCAAGTTCACCCACTTTATTGCGAATACTCCTGGCATTGAAGTATACACATTTCAAACCCTGCTCCACCCCACCTCTGCAATGCCGTGCATTGCAGTCCCCATCCATGCATCCCTCACTTTCAGCCCCACTACTCAGGATCCCTCCCCCCCCCCGAATCAGTTTAAACCTCCCTGCATGGCCTTAGCAAATTTACCCCCCAGGATATTGGTCCCCTTCTGATTAAGGTGTAGACCATCCTTCTCATAGAGGTCACACCTTCCCCAGTACGAGCCCCAATTGCTTAAGTACCTGAACCCCTCCCTCCTGCACCATCCCCTCAGCCATGAATTCAAACCTTCCCTCTCCCTATTCCTCTCTAAACTATCCCGTGGTACAGGCAAGAGTCCAGAGATAACCACTCTGTCAGTCTTGGCCTTTAGTTTCCACCCCAACTCCATAAATCCCTGCCTAATATCCCCTTCCCCTATCCTCCCTATGTCGTGTGTCCCCACATGTACAATAACTTGTGGTTTATCTCCCTCCCCCCTAAGAGTCCTGAATACCCTGTCAGACACATCCCGGACCCCAGCCCCTGGTAGGCAACACACCAACCCTGAGTCCCTACCTTTAGTTCCGACCCTCCTATCTGTCTCCTTAATTGTGGAGTCCCCAATCACAAGGCCCAGTCTTTTACAGCCCCTAACCACCTGAGCTTTCTCACTCGGCTCACCCCCAGAGATCTGCTCTCTATGCTCAGTTGATTCCTCCTCAACTGTAGCCTCCAGCACCGAAAACCTATTATGGAGGGGAACCGCCCCAGGGGATTGTCTTCCCGATTGCTTCTTACCCCTCCTCCTGGCATTGACCCAAGCCTCATTTCTAGGAGTTACTATTTCTCTATAACTCCTATCAACTTCCACCTCCGCCTCCCGAATTATGCGGAGTTCCTCTACCTCCCCCTCCAGCTCCTTTACACGCTCCTCCAGAAGCTGCAATCTAATGCACTTCTTACAACTAAAATCTCCTGAAACACTACTGGATTTCCTCACCACATACATCCCACAGGAGATGCAGCATACTGCCTGAACTGCCATCCCTGAAGCCATTACCAGCAAGAAAAAAAGAAAACAAAAAACTTCCCCACACTTCCCCAACTGTCACTCTCCACTGCAGCCCGAGCAACACTCCCTCACTGAGACACCAACTGTCACACTCTACTGCAGCCCGAGCAGCACTCCCTCACTGAGACACCAAGAGGAAGGCAATGTCCTAACGGTAGTATCGCTGGACTATTAATCCAGAAACTCAGCTACCCTGGGGATTCCAGTTCGAATCCTGCAACAACAGATGGTGGAAATTGAGTTCCAGATTTAAAAAATCTGGAATTAAGTAAGTATCTACTGATGACATGAAACCATTGTTGATTGGTGGAAAAACCCATCTGGTTCACGAAAAGTCCTTTTAGGAAGGAAATCTGCCTTCCTTACCTGGTCTGGCCCACGAGCCTCCAGAGCCAAAGCAATGTGGTTGACTCTCAACTGCCCTCTGAAATGGCCTAGCAAACCACTCAGTTGCATCAATTGCTACAAAGTCTCAACAAAGAAATGAAGCCGGACAGACCATCTGACATCGACCTAGGCACCGGAAATGACAACAGAAAAACAAACAGCCTTGTCAACCCTGCAAAAGTCCTCCTTACTAACATCTGGGGACTAATGTCAAAATTGGGAGAGCTGTCTCAGACGAGTCAAGCAACAGCCTAACATAGTCCTTTGCACAGAATCATACCTTACAGGAAGGGAATGTCCGAGACACCACCACTACCATCCCTGGATATGTCCTGTCCCACAAGCAGGACTGGCCAAGCAGAGGTGCCGGCGGCATGGTGGTATATGGGAGGGAGGGCATTATCCTGGGAGTCCTCAACATTGACTCTGGACTCCCATGAAGTCTCAGTGCTTCAGGTTAAACATGGGCAAGGAAACCTCCATGAATCCATGGGCACCACGTACCGTCCTCCTTCGGCTGATGAATTAAGAGCGGAAAATGTACTTTTGGGGGGGGGGGGGGGGGGGGGGGGGGGGGGTTAAAAGTCCACACCAAGAGTGACTCAGCAGCAGCACTACTGATAGAGCTAGTCAGGTCCTAAAGGATCTAACAGTTAAACTGGGTCTGCAGCAGGTGGTAAGGGAACCAACAATAGGGGAAAACATACTTAATCCCATCCTTACCAATCTGTTAGCTACAGATGCATCTGTCCACTGCAGTGTCTCTCTTGTTGGGGATGACCATTACCTGACACTTCTGTGATACGAGTTGTACTTGCCACCTATTACCTCAAGCATGAACGTTGTCCAGGTCTTGCTGCATATAAACACAGATTGCCCCAGTATGACTGGCAAAATTGTGCAATCATCCCCGCAAACATCCCAACTTCTGACCTCATGATGGAGGGACGATGAAACAGCTGAAGATGGTTAGCCCTAGAACACGAGCCTGAGGAACTCCTGCAGTGATGTCCTGGAACTGAGTTACCTCCAACACCCACAACCATCTTCCTGTGTGTCAGGTAGGACTCCAACTAGTGAAAAGTGTTCCCCTGACTTCTAATGACTCCAGTTTTGCGAGAGATCCTTAACATCACACTCAGTCAATTGCTGCCTCAAGGGGCTGAATGGCCTACCTGTACTCCTATTTTGTATATTTAAATGATGTCAAGGACAGTCACCCTCACCTCACTTCTGGAGTTCAGCTGTTTTGTTCATTTTTGGACCTAGACTCTAATGAGGTCAGGAGCCAAGTGCTATGGCAGAAGCCAAACGAATCATTAGAGAGTTGATTATTGCTGTCCAAGTGATGCTTGATAGCACCATTGGCGACACCTTTTATCACTTTGCTGATGATTGACAGCATCCTGATGTGGCGGTTACTGACCAAATTGGATTTATCCTCCTTTTTATAGTCAGCTTATAGGTGGGGCAATTTTCTAAAATGCTGGGTAGATGCCAGTGTTGTAGCTGTACTGGAACAGCTTGACAGTCCAAAGATGTGCGAGTTAGGTTGATTGGCCGGGTTAAAAATTGCCCCTTAGAGTCCTGAGATGTGTAGGTTAGAGGGATTAGCGGGTAAATATGTGGGGGTAGAGCCTGGGTGGGATTGTGGTCGGTGCAGACTCGATGGGCCGAATGGCCTCCTTCTGCACTGTAGGGTTTCTATGATTTCTATGAATGATGTCTATGACTAGGGGCGCAGCTAGTTCTGAAGCACAAGTCTTCAGTACTGTTACTGGAATGTCATCAGGGCTCATAGTCTTTGCAGTGTCTAGTGCCTTCAGCCGAATTGGCTGAAAACTGACATCTGAGATGCTGGTGATCTCAACAAGGGAGAGCTGGACCATTAACTTTTCACTTCTGGCTGAAGATGGGTGATAATGCTTTTGCACGTTTGATGTTCCGGGCTCCCCCTATCACCAAGGATGGGGATATTAGCAAATTCTAATTCACTTAGCCGCAGATATTCTCGTGACAATTTCCAAAACAACAATCTCCAATCACTCCAACCCTCACTCTCAGCCAGCTCCACCAGATAGGGCTTCATCCAACTAATTTACAGAATGGTAGTGGGGCAATAAACAAATCTCATCACACTGGCACTGATCCAATGCTGTACAGTGAGCAAGCATTACAGGGGACAGGAACGGTAGGAGCGTTCTGAAGGCATAGGGAGATGAAAAACAGAAGGAAAATTAATATACATCAAAATGTAGATTGTAAGAAAATGTAACTACATTATGCTGCAGGCAAATTATCTTTTTATATAATTATTTTAGATTTTACTGTTAATTCAAAAATCCTGAAACTCCGATTTTCTATTTCAAATAATCTGCCTCCAAAATACTTCACATCCTCTCGTATGCTAATCACTTTGGTAGCTCTCATATTGTTTGAATATCAAAATCAAACAGTTTGGTTCCCTCTTCAGGTCTTTCATCGTCAACACAATTGGGAACTTTTTAAAAAACTTACATTTCTCTTGTGCATTTCACAACTTCAGCACACCCGAAGACACTTCACAGCCAATTTTTTGAAATGCAGTTGCTGTTGTAAAAAAACGCTGCGGCCAATTTGTGGATAGCAAAATCCCACAAATAGCAAAGCAATAATGACCAGACAAAGTGAGGGGAGGGGGATGCCATTCCCCACACGCAAGGGAGAAATTTACCATGGCCAATCCACCTAACCAGCACGTCTTTGGGTTGTGGGAGGAAACCAGAGCACCTGGTGAAATCACATGCAGACACAGGGAGATCGTGTAAACCCCACACAGTCACCCGAGACCGGAATCGAACCCAGATCCCTGGAGCTGTGGGACAGCAGTGCAAACCACTGCACCACCATGTCGCCCTGTGAGCAAGTATATGTATCTGAGAGAGTGGTGTGTGTGTCCCCAGTATCAGAATCCAGCATTCCATGCTGCACTCTTCCCATTTGAACAAAAGGAACAGCAATATTCTTACCATTAAAAATGACAAAAAAGTAAAACCAAAGATATTTTTGGAAGAGATTTTTTTTAAATTATCGTAATTATATACAGATGCAAAAGAAAGACTTCTTACAATCAGGTTTTTGTTTATTGGTACACATTCCAGCAATTTGTGTGGTTTAACTTGTGGGGCGACACGGTAGCACAGTGGTTAGCACTGCTGCTTCACAGCTCCAGGGACCTGGGTTCGATTCCCGGCTTGGGTCACTGTCTGTGTGGAGTTTGCACATTCTCCTTGTGTCTGCATGGGTTTCCTCCGGGTGTTCCGGTTTCCTCCCACAGTCCAAAGATGTGCGAGTTCGGTTGATTGGCCAGATTAAAAATTGCCCCTTAGTGTCCTGAGATGTGTAGGTTAGAGGGATTAGTGGGTAAATATGTGGGGATAGGGTCTGGGTGGGATTGTGGTCGCTGCAGACTCAATGGGCCGAATGGCCTCCTTCTGCACCGTAGGGTTTCTAACTCTTCACCACAATAAGAATGTTTCTCAGGGGGTTCCTTCACTGCTCTTAGGAGGTCAAAAAGGTTTCTGTGGCTCAAAATGTTTGGGAAACCCTGCTGTTAGTGGGGAGAGATTTCCTTCTTTTAAAAAGTCCCATTTAATTGAAGGGTGAGTTGCCACCATCATTCCTGTTTCCCTTTTATATCTTGCCTCAGTGGTGGGCCAAGATTAAGACAAAACCAAGCACAAGTCCAATTCCAAAAAACAAACACTCTCTGGCATTCCAGCTCATACCAATAAATTCCAGGTCCCTTTAAGTATTGCTGTCAAGGACAAAGGTTTCACATCACAAGCACTTTTTTTCTGAACTGCAGATATCAAATTGTAAACAGTTTCAAAACATCCTCACTTGAACAGAGTAGTTTCTTCTGTTATAATTCTTCACTTGACTAATTCTTTGGACCTCAGATGGAGCAGACTTCTGCACTGCTCAAGTTTGCTGTCCTCTTCATTGCACAACACCTCTTTCAGTCAACATTTCCTAATTCTTCATTTAACACCCATGATGGCTGTCTTCAAGACTGACCAAGGTATCAATGCAACTCCAACCCAAGTAAAAGCTCATGCATCTCTCTACCACAAGCTGTCACCTCTATTTTGTGAACACTGGTATTCAAAACACTCCTTTAATATTTACTTCATCGCTTCCCCCACCCACTCCCAGCTGCAAATTACCTGACAGTTTTATCTTCCTCACTTCATAATCAAATCAGTTTCCTATTCTATCCTAACTTGCAAGAATATCAAAACTATACATTCTGCATTGCTCCGTCAGGAGGCTCAAGCCCCATTCCAAGTACTTCACAACATAATCCAGGCTTGAAACTCAAATGCAGTACTCGGAATTTGCTACATTGAGACATGAAACTGGAACTCTTTCTGTCCTCCTAACTCGATGTAAAAATACCAGGGGGAAAAAAGCAGATTTCATGAGTATTCTGGCGAACATCAATACCTTAACTGTTATTAATCCAGATTATCTGGACATTTATCTCAGCGCTGTTCTCAGACCATGTATCCTAATTCAAACTGTAAAGCACTTCTGGTTAACCATAAAAGATGCTATGTGATCATAAGTTTCTAAAACATCATTAATTTCCCAGCAGTATACTGGCACAGATATGCTAATTAAATGCAGTGACCATTCATAGCTCCTTGATATATGTCTTCAATCCTTGCAACTTTGCTCAGTTTACTCGGGCCCTTCACCAAAATGTACAAATAACAAGGAGTGGATGGCTTCTCACTCTCTAGTCAATAATTCTTAAAAATCCCCCTCTTTTCCAGAATATATATCTATATATATTTCAACCCCTTCTACCAAATCAGGTTGTCAAATGCATGCAAAACAGGTCAATAAAGATTTCTGAGAGGAGAGCCAAATGTTTTACCCACCATCCAATTTTACATATATAAACATTTAGTTTCATCATCTGACAAAGAATTTTAGAATTGATATTTTAACGACCGATTCTAAACAGGCAACCGAGATGACCAGACATAAAAAATCATAACGATTTCCATTCCTGATTGTTATCCGGTGAACTCTGAGCTTTGCACAACCGATCAGCAACAGATGATGCTCATTATTCCATATCTGATCTCGATCTGAACACGTAAGCAGACAGCTCTAGTTTGACTGGGTCATTTCAATTAGCAATGGTGGCCTTTTCAGGCAAGCATTCTTGAGATGCTTTTACCCAGGTAGTTCAAGCCCATTGCCAGTCCAATAGCCCCAGAAAGAGAGAAAAAAATCCACATGCCCATCTATACGATCTGGCACAGCTACATACAGTGCACTCAAATAGGATCTCGGCACAAGACAGCGCTGGCATTCAGACTGGTTCTAGAAAGATACCCACACACCACACAAAGAGCATGATAAAGTCACAGAGGTGACTAAATTATGTAAAATCCTCCACTGAGCCCTCTAAAATGCCCCCATATCAGATAATCATAGAATCATAGAAACCCTACAGAGCAGAAAGAGGCCATTCGGCCCATCGAGTCTGCACCAACCACAATCCCACCCAGGCCCTACCCCCATATCCCTACATATTTTACCCGCTAATCCCTCTAACCTACACATCTCAGGACACTAAGGGGCAATTTTTTAAGCGTGGCCAATCAACCTAACCCGCACATCTTTTGGACTGTGGGAGGAAACCGGAGCACCCGGAGGAAACCCACGCAGACACGAGGACAATGTGCAAACTCCACACAGACAGTGACCCAAGCCGGGAATCGAACCCAGGTCGCTGGAGCTGTGAAGCAGCAGTGGGAACCACTGTGCTGCCGTGCCGCCCATAATGATGATCAATTAAAAGTTTTGGAAAGGAAGGTGAAAGGTTAATAAGGAAACATAGTTTTTCATGCACACACTTCACTGTGTGTAAAATTATAAGTCACACCCTCTGCGAAATGTAGGCAGAGTTCCCAGCAGTGTAATGCCATTTGGGGGAAGAATGGGATGATTGCTGAGCCCAGAAACAAGGTAAAAAGAAATAGGGGTGTGAATGACACCTCACTCTCCAGTCATCAAGTATCAATTCTTACACATGCCACTCCTTTCCCAGAAATGCTCACCTAATGATATTTATGCTCCCACCACCAAATCAAGCTGTCAAATGCTTGCAAAATAGGCCAATGAAGACATTTAACTTTGTTATCCAACGGGGTACGCAAAAGCGATCCATGTCCTCCACCCTGCAATCCTCCCCCACCCCCGCCATTTCACATCCCGAACTCCTCCATACTCCGGTTTCTCTTCCCCACAAACTCCACACCCCCAACAAAACTGACCCCTAGCTCCCTTCCAATTCTACAAAAAAGCATCTTAATCGGGCCTTATCCCCGTAACAGCGTGCATTTACCTTACTAATCCCCCTAAACTCTGCATCGCAGAGAGACAACTGAGCATGGACAATCAATCTAACCTGCACACCTTTGGTGGAAACCCAGGCAGACAACACGAGACTTCCCCACCCCCCCCCACCACACAATGATCCCCCCAGTTTCCTACTCTCCCAATACGAACACCCCAGCCACTTCCTCCCCCAGCTTCTGCATCCCCAGGCTCCCCCACAACAAAACCCTTCATCCTCTTTCCACTCCCCCTTATGATCAACCCAACCTCTTCTTACCTCAACACTACCCCCCTGCCTCCCCTTCCCCCGTAAATGACACCTCAGCATCCCCTCCACCACTACACGACCCGTCGGCCTCCCCCCACCCCCAAAATGACCTGTCGGCCCCCCCACCCACACAACCCGTCAGCCTTCTGACCCACAACACAACCCCCGCGGCCTTCCGTTCCCTCCTCCCACCCTCCCCACAACATGACCCCCCACCCGCACACAATCCACCTGGCCTCCCCTCCCCCCAACACGAACCCCCTCAGCCTTCCCCCCCCGCCCACAACACGGACCCCCTCAGCCTCCCCTCACCCCCCAACACTATCCCCCTCAGCCTCCCATCCCCCCCAACACTAGCCCCTCTCAGCCTCCCCTCCCCCCAACACTAACCCCCCTCAGCCTCCCCTCCCCCCCAACACAAACCCCCGCAGACTCCCCTCTCCACAACACGACCCCCTCAGCCTCCCCTCCCAACACAGACCCCCTCACCCTCACTCGCCCCCCCCCAACCAGACCCCCTCAGCCTTGCCCCCCCCAACCAGACCCCCTCAGCCTCCCCTCCCCCCAACACGGCCCTCCTCAGCTTCCTCTCTCCCCCAACGTGGCCCCCCTCAGCTTCCTCTCTCCCCCAACGCGGCCCCCTCAGCCTCCCCTCCCCCCAACACTACCCACCCTCAGCATGCCCTCACCCACAACTTCCCCTCTCCCCCAACACTGTCCCCTTCAGCCTCCTCTCTCCCCCACTCAGCCACCCTCCCCCCCAACACTACCCTCCTCAGCCTCCCCTCCCCCCAACACCAACCCCCCTCAGTCTGCCCTCCCCACAACACCAACCCCTCTCAGCCTGCCCTCCCCCCCCACACCAAACCCCTCAACCTCCCCTCCCCCCAACACCAACCCACTTCAGCCTCCCCCTCCCCCACCCCTCTCCCCCAACACTACCCCCTCAGCCACCCCTCTCCCCCAACATTACCCCCCTCAGACTTCCCTCCCCCCAAACAGACCCCCTCAGCCTTCCCTCCCCAACACTACCCCTTCCCCCAACTCCAACCCCCCTCAGTCTCCCTTCTCCCCAACATTACCCCCCTCCCTACAATACGGGCTCCCCCTAAGCCTCCCCTCCCACCCAACACAGACCCCCTCAGCCTCCCCCCACACACTAAGCCCCCAGCCTACCCCCTCAGCCTCCCCGCCAACACTACCCCCCCTCAGCCTCCCCTCCCCATTAGCACTACCCTCCTCAGCCTCCTCTCCCACCCAACACTACCCCCTCAGACTCCCCTCCCACCCAACACTACCTCCTCAGACTCCCCTCCCCCCAACGCTAACCCCCATCAGCCTCCCCTCCTCCCCAACGCCGACCACCGTAGCGCCCCTCCCCTCAGCGCCAAGCCCCGCAGCCTCCCCTCAGCGCCAAGCCCCGCAGCCTCCCCTCAGCGCCAAGCCCCGCAGCCTCCCCTCAGCGCCAAGCCCCGCAGCCTCCCCTCCCCCCAACACCAACCCCCGCAGCCTCCCATCCCCCCAACTCCAACCCCCGCAGCCCCCCTCCAACCCCCGCAGCCCCCCTCCAACACCCGCAGCCCCCTCCCTCCAACACCCGCAGCCCCCCTCCCCCCAACACCAACCCCCCTCCCCCCCACCAACACCAACCCCCGCAGCTCCCCTCCCCCCCACCAACACCCGCAGCCCCCCTCCCCCCCACCAACACCCGCAGCCCCCCTCCCCCCCCACCAACACCCGCAGCCCCCCTCCCCCCCCACCAACCCCTGCAGCCCCCCTCCCCCCCACCAACACCAACCCCCGCAGCCTCCCCTCCCCCCACCAACCCCCACAGCCTCCCCTCCCCCCACCAACCCCCACAGCCTCCCCTCCCCCCACCAACCCCCACAGCCTCCCCTCCCCCCTACACCCGCAGACTCCCCTCCCCCAACACAAACCCCCTCAGCATCCCCTCCCCCCAACACAAACCCCGTCAGCCTCCCCTCTCCCCTCAACACTAAGCCCCCTCAATCTCCACTGCCTCATTACACCGGAAACCTGGTTTTATTCCCAGATTGGGTCACTCTGGAGGTGGAGTCTGCACGTTCTCCCCATGTCTGGAGGGGTTTCCTTCCAGGTACTTCGGCTTCCTCCCACAGTCCAAACGACGTGCTGGTTAGGTACAATTAGCTATGCTAAATTCTCCCTCAGTTTACCCAAACAGGCGCCAGAGTGTGGCGGACTAGGGAATTTTCACAGTAACTTCATTGCAGTGTTAATGTAAGCCTAGTTATGACTAAATAAATCCCAGCCTATGCACCCCCAAAGCTCCCCTCACTCCCCAACATGACCGTCGCCAGGCTCTCCTCTCCCCAACACGACCCTCCAGCTTCCCCCGCCCCCAATGATCACCCCAGCCTCCTCTTGCCCCAAACACAACTCCTCGAGCCTTCTCTCCCCCAACACGATCGACCCACCTTCCCCGCCCCCAAAACTAGCCCACCCCCTCCTCTTTCCGTCCGCCCGCCCGCCCGCCTTTCTCCGGTTAAAACTCCTCAGGCGGTCAGGGCCTGGAGCCTGAGGCCCAGGCCCGAGCAGTCCACTCCGTCTCTCGGTGGTGTTGCTGAGCGGGAGAAAGGGGGGAGTTATCCACACCAACTCCAGTCCGCGGTCTCTTACCGGGCCTGGTTTGAGGTGTCGCTGTTGGATTTGGGCTGCTCGCCGGCTCCGTCCGCCTGCGCCTGGCTGGGGTGTAACAGGCCATCCTGCATCAACAAACCCACGTCGGCCATGATTGGGAAGCAGTGGGGGAGGGGGGGGAAAACCTGCCGCCGCTCACCTCAACCTAACCTGCTGGTAGGGACCCGCCCGCCCCGCCGTCCTGCCCTCATCCCATTGGCTTCCCGCCTTCAGTTCCGGCCTCTGATTGGTTCAGCCTCACGTCACTCTATGAAGTAGTCGGGTTTGGTTGCAATGCGAGACAGGCAGTGACATCATTCTGCTTCCGGTAACCCACTGTTCTCTGCTCCATGCTGGGTCCTGTAAAAGTAGCCACTTTGTGGAGAAGTCACAACTGATCAGGAACTAAAAATATTAAAGTTAAAATATTGTAAAGTTAAATAATAATGTGCTCACCAGACTTTGTAGTGCCCACTAGTTACAGGTCATGGAAGAAGATCATAGAATTCCTACAGTGCAGAATGAGCCCATTCGGCCCATCTTGCCTGCACTGACAATCCCACCCAGACCATATCCCCGTAAACCCATCCCTCTGTCAGTACGTGGCAATTTAGCATAGCCAATCTACCTGGAAGTGCACATCTTTGGACTGTGGGAGCAAACCGGAGCACCCCCACGCAGACACTGGGGGGGGGGGAGGAACGTGCCAACTCCACACAGATAGTCACCCAAGTTATGGAAACTTAAGATATAGAAGGAGCAGTAGACCATTCAGCCCTTCGAGCTTACTCCACCATTCAATACAATTAAGGTTAATCTTGATTTATTGTCACATGTATAAGGATACAGTGAAAACGATTGTTTCTTGCGCACTATACAAACAAAAACATACCGTTCGTACAGTACATAGGGGAGAAGGAAAGGAGAGGGTGCAGAATATAAGTTTTGTAGTTACAGATAAGAACATAAGAAATAGGAGCAGGAGTAGGCCATCTAGCCCCTCGAGCCTGCCCCGCCATTCAATAAGATCATGGCTGATCTGAAGTGGATCAGTTCCACTTACCCGCCTGATCCCTATAACCCCTAATTCCCTTACCGATCAGGAATCCATCTATCTGTGATTTAAACATATTCAACGAGGTAGCCTCCACCACTTCAGTGGGCAGAGAATTCCAGAGATTCACCACCCTCTGAGAGAAGAAGTTCCTCCTCAACTCTGTCCTAAACTGACCCCCCTTTATTTTGAGGCTGTGCCCTCTAGTTCTAGCTTCCTTTCTAAGTGGAAAGAATCTCTCCACCTCTACCCTATCCAGCCCCTTCATTATCTTATAGGTCTCTATAAGATCCCCCCTCAGCCTTCTAAATTCCAACGAGTACAAACCCAATCTGCTCAGTCTCTCCTCATAATCAACACCCCTCATCTCTGGTATCAACCTGGTGAACCTTCTCTGCACTCCCTCCAAGGCCAATATATCCTTCTGCAAATAAGGGGACCAATACTGCACACAGTATTCCAGCTGCGGCCTCACCAATGCCCTGTACAGATGCAGCAAGACATCTCTGCTTTTATATTCTATCCCCCTTGCGATCTTGGCCAACATCCCATTTGCCTTCTTGATCACCTGTTGCACCTGCAGACTGGGTTTTTGCGTCTCATGCACAAGGGACCCCCAGATCCCTTTGCACAGTAGTATGTTGTAATTTTTTTCCATTTAGATAATAATCCAATTTGCTATTATTTCCTCCAAAGTGAATAGGGTGTATAGAAAGATATGCAATATATAATAGGTCCATTTAAAACTCTGATGGCAGCAGGGAAGAAGCTGTTCTTGAGTTGATTGGTACGTGTTTTCAGACTTTTGTATCATTTTCCCAATGGAAGAAGGTGGAAGAGAGTATGTCTGGGACGCTTGGGGTCCTTGATTATGCTGGCTGCTTTTCTGAGGCAGCAGGAAGTGTAGACAGAGGCTAGTTTGCGTGACAGACTGGGCCTCATTCACAACCCTTTGAAATTTCTTGCGGTCTTTGGCACAGCGGGAGCCATACCAAGCTGCCTCTTATGCCACAAAGCCACTACCCTGCCTGCTTCCTGTATCCTTTCATTCCCTGAGAAATCAAAAATCTATCAGTCTCAGTCTTTAATATACTCAATGATTGAGCAGCCACAATCTTCCGTGGTGGACAATTCCAAAGATTCACCAACCTCTAAAGAAATTTCTTCATTCTGTTGGACAGGATCAACTCATGATTCTATTGCTAGCAGCCAGGGGAAAGAGCTTCTCGGTGCCTACCATTCTAAGACCTTTCAGAATCTCACAAGCAGAATCTGCTGGAAATCGGAAATAAAAATAGAAATTGCTGGAATGTTTGGACAGAACTTCAGGTTGATAGAAAATTATTAACCCAAAATGTTAACTTTGTTTCTCTCCACAGATGTTGTGTGATCTGCTGGTAGTCCCTTCAGAATTTCGTTTGTTTCAATGAGATCACTCTCCTCTCAACTCCAGAGACAATAGACTAAATTAACTCAGTCTCTCAACAAGGGACAACGAACTCATCACAGGAAACAATCTAGTGCATTAACCAGCACCACCTCTCCCTTTCCAGGGCACGGACAAGACCACAGAAGAAAGGCAGTCAGCTAGATTAACCACACCCACAATCTCTGCCTGTACTATTGCCAGTATTGAAAGTGGAAGTGTTAGGTGGATAGCTCCCACCTATCGTGTATACTCAAAATTCATTGAGCTTTTCTCAGTTTCATTTTAAATTAATAATTTAAGCTGGCATTTTCACACTTCTCTGTGAATGTCTGGTCTTGTTCAGAGCAGGCAAGTACAGAAAGAATAAGAAATGTATTACCTATATTAAAAGTTGCCAACCCTCTCAGAATGTCTCGGAGTCTGTTGGAATTAAAGATTGATCTCCTGCTGTGAGCAACTCAGGAAATAAATCTATGCAGTCAGCAAGGATTGCCTTTGGCTCCCACTTTGCCTCAAACTTTAATTCAACAACAACTTATATCTATATAACACCTTTAACTGAGTAAAACTTTCCAAGGCATTGAAGAGCAATGTAATCAAAAAAATTGATACCAAGCCAAAGTGGAATGTAAGGGACTGAGGAAAATTTGTGGGGAAGACGTTTACCAGTGTTCTTTGTCCCTTGTGGGTTTCAGTGTCCTGTTTGCCGGGTGGGTGCTGTGAACAGGATGCTGTTGGTTGAGTGATGTGGGCTGGGCCAATGGGATTGCTCCGGGGACGGGAAGAAAAAAAAGGCGCCAGGAAGTGAAGCAGCTGCAGAGCTGAGGAGGGAGCGTGCAGAAGAGGGACAGCCACATTTTTTGAAGAGAAGCTTTTCAGAGGCAGTAAAAAGTCAGTTCGAAGTGAATCTTTCTCAGGTAGAACTGCTTGGTTTTTCATGACTGCCAAGGAGGACAGCCTTCAGCGCACTGGACCTGCGTTACTACACAGATAGCTCGTGGCACCTCTGCCTCGTGTGCTTGCTCCATCATCTTCCCTCTCGTAGACCCGTCTGGACTGTGTGTGTGTCAGGGTTAAGTGAGTACTATCAGACAGGAACGGTAACAGAATGTGGTTTTCTTCAGATGTGCACCAACGGATGGGCCCCAACGTTTAAAATTCAAAGTGCTTGGTGATATTCTGAACATTTCTCAGGTTGAAACTGTTAATTGGAAAATCTTCAGTTGGGATTCTTTACTTGTTTATATCTGCTAATTACATTTGTTATTAAATTTTTTTGTTATTCCGTTTACCTTGTTGTTCCAAACCTTTTCTCATTATAAGGTTTACCTCAATAACATTTTTGGAGGCACCGCGCTAAACATACTCAAATCCTTTCCATGCAAGCCTGTACTGGCATTTATGGGTAAAGAGGAAATTTAGCCAGCTCACCATCAACTGCTAGGAATTCAGGATCCTGTAAATCGAACAGTTAAATAGTAGCCCCATGTAGTGATCAGCAGGGGGTTACATTTTTGGAGGCACCGCTGGGATCATTCCTGTTTACCAGACAGGTCAAATAATTTTTTTTCCCGTCAGTCATAAGACCATAAGACCATAAGACATAGGAGCGGAAGTAAGGCCATTCGGCCCATCGAGTCCACTCCACCATTCAATCATGGTTGATTTCAACTCCATTTACCCGCTCTCTCCCCATAGCCCTTAATTCCTCGAGTCAGTAACAGTTAACCCAGTAATTACAACAGGAAAAGTTTTTTACAGTGTTAGCAGCTCACTTAAGACAATGGATTTTTCTCAGGCTGCTGACTGGAGCCGCCAAAAGAATATCAGTTTTTCTCGTGGCATATTACTGAGCATTGTGCCAATAGATACTAGTGAGGAGACCATTACTAGGGTCTTAAACACAGTGAAAGTCTTTGGTTGCACCAAGATTTGTGGTCGCCGTGGGGATTCTACTGGCACACAGTTGTTCATACCAGTGGAGACTAGCATTGATTTAACCCTGACATTGTACCTCCAGATGTAGGTATTGAAGGAGAAGCTGGGCCATGGGCTGTGCATACGCTAGAAAGCTTGGACACACAGGATGCTGTTCCTGAAGAGGATGCTTTCCATACAAAGCTGTTGTTACTACTACAACAGGAGGGCAAGTCAATGGAGGATTTTCAGGCCATAGTATCAGAAAATCAAGCTCCCAAAGTGGATGTGAACATGGATTTAGTGACTGCTATTGGCAAACTGGTGGACAAGTGCAACCAAGTGTCTACCGATGGGCCTAGCTACAGAAAGCTGAGACTGTTTTCAGGACTGAAACCTGTACCCCCAGGTGAGGAAGAATATGATGACTGGATGGAGCAGGCTACCCAGATGATCAGTGAGTGGCAATGCACTGACGCTGCCAAGAGACAGCGTATAGTGGAGAGTTTAAAAGGGCCTGCTGCTGACATTGTCCGATTTTTGAAAGTTAGCACTCCCACTGCTACGGCCACCAATTATTTATCTGCTCTGGACACAGCTTATGGCACCACAGAGAGTGGAGCCGACATCTTGGCCAAGTTCAGACACACATACCAGGATGAAGGAGAAAAACTCTCTGCTTTTCTATATCGCCTTGACAAACTTCTCCATCGTGCTCTTCTTAAGGGAGGAATTATGGCTGCAGACATGAATCGAGCTCGGATGGAACAGCTAGTCAAGGGTGCACTCACTCGAGACATGGTTGCTCTGCGTGTAAGGATGAGCCACACCCTGGACAAACCCCCTTCCTTCTTCCAACTGATGCGGGAGGTAAGAGAGGAAGAAAATTGGATTAGCGCCAGAGAAGGGGTGAAAGCTACTGCCACCGCAGCCACCGCCAGTGTACCGCAGTCCTCAGTTACGTCTGAGTTGAACAGCCTACGAAATGAGGTAAGGGAACTGACTTCTCAGGTGGCCAGACTGTTGAGCGCTGTTCCAATTATCCCTACATCTGAAAGTACGACAGCAAGGACTGGGTCAGTTCAGCAAGCGCCAGAAGCTGCTGTTCGGGACGCGTCGCCCCGAGTGAAAATGTCCAAACCACTGCCGGCAGGAATCTTTTGCTACAAGTGTGGGCAAGATGGGCATACAAGGAGAGAGTGCAACGAACTCGAGGATCTGAGGACAGTGAATCAGAAGCTGATCAAAGCAAGCAGACAGCAGGGAAACTTCTCAGGAGCCAGGTGAAGGAACGGTGCTTGGTTCCGTGTGAAATACGTTCCACCCAATGTCCACCCCCAGCGAAGCAAGGCTCAAAACAGTTACCTGCAGGATTAGTGGGGCCCATCTCTGGTGTACCTGTGCAAATAGAAGGAGTTTATGCAAGAGCTTTGCTTGACAGTGGCTCCCAAGTAACCATTTTGTATCGCAACTTCTACGACACCTACCTGAAACACTTACCGCTCCAGCCACTTGAAGACCTGGAAACATGGGGTTTAAGCTCTCACCAATACCCATATGATGGCTACCTGTCCATACAACTCAAGTTCACTGCCACTGTAACCGGAGTGCCGCAGACAGTTGACACTTTGGCCTTAGTATGTCCTGACCCTGTGAAAGATGACAACATTGCCGTGTTGGTGGGGACAAATACCTGGCTGGTGAGAGAGTTGGTGGAGTCCTGTAAAGAACAGGCAGGAGAACGCTTCTTGGGTACTTTGACCATACACCCCGTCCTCCGAGAAGCTTATGAGACACTCACCCAGTCTGAAACAACAGAAGGGGTAGACAAGCATGGTACTGTGTGATTTACCCAGCACAAGCCAATCACCTTGCAACCAGGACAAGTGTTTAAAGTCACTGGCCTCCCAAAGTTTCCTGGTGATTTCACAGACCAGCTAGCACTGATAGATCAGCCTATTGACACTTTTTCCCCTGAAGAGTTGTGGGTGAGGCCTGAGGTTCATCCTGCATCAGTTGTTTCCAGCAGACGCATGACTGTGACTGCGAAGAACCTGTCATCCAGAGAAATCTCCTTGAAACGTGGGACTCCAGTAGCCCATATTTTTCCAGTAGCCCCTGTTCCTCTGCCGAGGGCATAGTGTGCAGATAAAGCTGCAATCGAACTGACCCCTTCCTCTTTTGATTTTGGAGCCTCTCCTATGCCAGAGGAGGCAAGGAGGCGTCTCTGTGAGAGAATGATGGAGAGGAAAGAGGTTTTCTCTCAGCACGAGTGGGATGTAGGTTGTTCTAAAAACACCAGACATGACATAAGACTGAAGGTTGCAAGGCCCTTCCGAGAGAGGTCACGTCGCTTGTCGCCTGCTGACTTTGAGGATGTGCGCCAGCACCTACAGGAACTACAAAGCCATGGCATCATCTCTGAATCGCGTAGTCCCTACGCATCGCCAATAGTAGTCGTACGCAAAAAGTCAGGGAAGGTACGAATGTGCTTGGACTACCGAACCCTTAACCTTCGAACAATACCGGACCAGTACACTGTCCCAAGGATAGAAGATGCTCTTCACTGTTTGTCTGGGAGTAAATGGTTCACAGTCCTCGACCTGAGGAGCGGGTACTATCAAATACCCATGAGTGAGGCTGACAAGGAGAAGACCGCTTTTATCTGCCCATTGGGTTTTTATCAGTTCGAACGCATGCCTCAGGGAATTTCAGGAGCATCGGCCACTTTTCAGAGAGTCACGGAACATACTGTCGGCGACATGAACTTTCTGGAGGTGTTGGTGTACCTGGATGATCTCATTGTGTTTGGACGAACCCTCGAAGAACACGAGGAGCGGTTGCTCAAAGTGCTTGACCGGCTCCAAGAAGAAGGTCTGAAGCTGTCGCTTGACAAGTGCCAGTTTGGCAGGACTTCTGTCACCTACGTTGGACATGTAGTGTCGCAGGACGGAATAGCGACAGACCCATCCAAGGTAGAGGCTGTTGTCTCCTGGCCAAGACCCCAAACGGTGACAGAGCTAAGATCCTTCCTTGGATTTTGTGGCTACTATCGCCGCTTTGTCAAGGACTTCTCCAAACTCTGCCATCCCCTCAACGGACTCCTTCAAGGATATCCTCCCCGTCCCCGCTCCAAGGGGAGTCAGACTGCAAACTCACCTGACAAGACTTACTTCAAGCCTTCTGTGGTGAACCATAGTTGGTTACCACTATGAGTGCTGAGCCATGGATGGTCAGCACTATGGGTACTTGTAGATATGTTACTGTTGTCACTGTTGGGGTTAGGGTTGGGCTGTTCTACCTGTTGATATTGTTCTGTGGTACACTCCAGTTGGCTTCGCCTACCTGGGGAAGTATAAAGGTCACTGCACTGCCTGGTGACCCTTTAGTCTGGGATTGTATTGTATATAGTGTGCTCCATTCTTGTTAGTAATAAAAGCCTTTATTTCCCGGGTACAATCTAGCCTCCTGAGTGATTTGATCGCGCATCACCTTCTGAACCCTTTGGCTCTCGGTGGAGTGCAAATCCTTATGTGGTTGAGAGTCAAATGTCTGATCTTCCTGTTTATCGTCTAAAGCCTGCAGATGGTTCGGGACCCATTAAGGTCATGCACCGAAATCATATTTTGCCCCTGGGACAAGAGGTCCAATTGAGCACTGAGGTTGACTCAAAGCCTACTCCCTCTCCAAGAGCCCTCAGGCGCAGAAAAGCAAAAGAATGGAATCAAACTCCTGAGGTTCACAAAGCTGACTCCGCAGCTGATGTGCCCCTGGGAGATCAAAACTCTTCAGACTCAGAGTCAGAGTATGGACATTACCCAGAGGACTTGATCATTGACAATCTGGAGGGAATCTGTGAACAACCGGAACAGGATGTCATGCCCACAGAGTCCAATCCCCCCACAAATGCTACAGAAGTGACAGAAGTCGCAGCGAGCTCAGAATCTTCAGAAGTAGAATCAGACCGTTCTGTTGAGGGCACTTACACTACAGACACATCTAACATAGCCAATCCAGAACCAGAGATAAGGAGATCACAGAGAGAGAGAAAGCCAGCAGACCGTTTCCATTATACAAAGCTGGGAGAGCCGTGTGCAAAGTCTGTAGTAGTAGGACATACAAGTGTTCACTCTTTTCACCCACTATTATACCAGTCATCACACTATAAGGTACATGGTGTAATTGGTTAACTGGGTCCTATGTCATGTACTTCAGCATGGGGGCATGCTGTATTTTTGGTGGGGAGAGAATGTAAGGGACTGAGGAAAATTTGTGGGGAAGACGTTTACCAGTGTTCTTTGTCCCTTGTGGGTTTCAGTGTCCTGTTTGCCGGGTGGGTGCTGTGAACAGGATGCTGTTGGTTGAGTGATGTGGGCTGGGCCAATGGGATTGCTCTGGGGGCGGGAAAAAAAAAGGCGCCAGGAAGTGAAGCAGCTGCAGAGCTGAGGAGGGAGCGTGCAGAAGAGGGACAGCCACGTTTTTTGAAGAGAAACTTTTCAGGGGCAGTAAAAAGTCAGTTCGAAGTGAATCTTTCTCAGGTAGAACTGCTTGGTTTTTCATGACTGCCGAGGAGGACAGCCTTCAGCGCACTGGACCTGCGTTACTACACAGATAGCTCGCGGCACCTCTGCCTCGTGTGCTTGCTCCATCATCTTCCCTCTCGTAGACCCGTCTGGACTGTGTGTGTGTCGGGGTTAAGTGAGTACTATCAGACAGGAACGGTAACAGAATGTGGTTTTCTTCAGATGTGCACCAACGGATGGGCCCCAACGTTTAAAATTCAAAGTGCTTGGTGATATTCTGAACATTTCTCAGGTTGAAACTGTTAATTGGAAAATCTTCAGTTAGGATTCTTTACTTGTTTATATTTGCTAATTACATTTGTTATTAAATTTTTTTGTTATTCCGTTTACCTTGTTGTTCCAAACCTTTTCTCATTATAAGGTTTATCTCAATAACATTTTTGGAGGCACCGCGCTAAACATACTCAAATGCTTTCCATGCAAGCCTGTACTGGCATTTATGGGTAAAGAGGAAATTTAGCCAGCTCACCATCAACTGCTAGGAATTCAGGATCCAGTAAATCGAACAGTTAAATAGTAGCCCCATATAGTGATCAGCAGGGGGTTACAGGAAGATATAAGGAAGGGTACTAATGGTTGCTTTAGAATTAAGTTATAAAAGACATCTTAAAGAGAGAAATCAAGATGGATGGTTTCAGGAAAGAAGGAAATATGAGAGCTTAAGATACAGCAGATTGAGAGCATGGCTGTCAAATGTAGATTGAGGGAAAATTAAATCATTTAAGAAACAATTGGAGACTATAATTCACGTTGGAGGGGGCAGTCGGTTTCTCAAAATGGATGAGCCAAGGTGGGCCAAATGGCCTTCCCCATACACATTAATTTCATGGGACAGAGACTTTTTTCCAGATGACTTTTCAGCTTTGAAACCAGGACTCTTTGACCATTGCTCTGAGATAGTTTTAAAATATTTTTTATGTTTCCCAAGTGATTGCTGGTTTTTTATGTAGTATAATGGGGAGAATCAGAGACCTGGGCAAAGATGTCATATAACTCGTTAAGTCCAAATATGTGATATAATGAGACACAATATGCATCATCACAAGAAGTGATGCAATGTCACATGACCTTGCTTTCTCTTGTGCAACCTCTTGGTGAGATGTAGCTCATAGTAAGATGTGATCCAATAAAGTTAACATTTTCCTTACCTCAGTGAACTCCTTAAATATCCGGTGTTAGCACAACAAGACCAAGAATATTATATAGTGGCAGCGGGTGAAAGAACAAGCATGGAAAAGTCCTCTGTCATAACTGGAAAACTTGAGAAAGTCATAGGTTTCCACTGATCAGAAGCTTGGCTGAACTGGTGCCACAAAGATTTACTAGGTATTGCACTGCAATGGGCCTCACAACAAACCTGAGTGGCGTGCAGGTCAGCACCCTATAATACATGATTGATGGCTGTGCAGCAGACACCCTAATCAGGCAAGGGAGTGACAAAGAAAAAGCCATGTACAGAGAATGAATAAAAGCGTTGGATCCCTACTCCAGTCTACAAAAGAATACTATTGTTGAGTGGTCTAAATTTAACAAATGTATCGAATAACAAGGAGATAGTATTGATCTGTATAGACTTGCAAAGAAGTGTGAATATGCCAGCTTAAATGATTAAAAAAGCAGAATAAATCACGATTCGCGACTCCTCAAATACTGAAGCAGTCCATGTTTAAATGCAACAAGATCTGGATATCCAGGCTTGCACTGACATGTGACAAGTGACATTCGCAACACACAAATGCCAGGCAATGACCATCACCAATAAAAGACACTGTAACCATCGTCCCTTGACATTCAATGGTGTAACCATCACTGAATCCCCCACTGTCAACATCCTTGGGGTTACCATTGACCAGAAACTCAACTCAACTTACCATATAAACACAGTGACCACAAGAGCAGATCAGACGCTAGGAATACTGTGGCAAGTAACTCACTTCCTGACTCCCCAAAGCCTGACCACGATCTACAAGGCACAAGTCAGGAGTATGATGAAAGACTCCCCACTTGCTTGGATGGCTGCAGCTACTCACAACATTCAAGAAGCTTGATACTATCCAGGACAAAGCAGCCCATTTGATCGGCACCACATCCACAAACATCCACTTCTTCGCCACTGATGCTCAGTAGCAGCAGTGTTTACTATCTACAAGATGCACTGCAACAATTCACCAAAGATCCTTAGACAGCACCTTCAAAACCCATGACCACTTCCATCTAGAAGGACAAGGGCAGCAGATACATAGGAACACCACCATCTGCAAGTTCCCCATAAGGCAATCACCATCCTGACTTGGAAATATATCGCTGTTCCTTCGCAGTTGCAGGGTAAAAATCCTGGAAATCTCTCCCTAACGGCATTGTGGGTCAACCCATAGCAGATGGACTGCAGAGTTTCAAGAAGGCAGCTCACCACCACCTTCTCAATGGCAATTATGGATGGATAATAAATGCTGACCAGCCATCGACGCCCATTTCCTACAAATGAATTTTTTTAAAAACAGATTGTTGCCAAGGTCTTGGACGAACTATGCTCTAACCCCATGCAGTTGAGAGATGTTTTAACCCTAACAAAGGCACTTCAATTGAGCAGACAAGCTGAGGTCAAGAAGCAAAATTGATCGGTGATTTGGAGTGTTCGGGAGAACCACATTCCAAAATATTTCTAGTGGAGTATGTTAAATTCAAAAGCAGGGGAGGAAGGAAGAGCACCCCTAAATTGCTCTAGCTAACTAATTTGTGTGGTGGGAAAAAGCTTGGAATAAAAATTGTCCCACCAAAGAGGCTGAATGCCATTTTTGCAGAAAGAAGGGTCACTTTCAGGCTGTATATCACAAGAAGAAGAATACCAGAAAGAGAAGGCTTCAAAAGATGGCAGGAATAGAATATATCAATGATATTGAAATTACTTTCCTTGGAGTGATCCAGGAAATAGGCAGAAAGCTTCAGAAATGCTGATATCCTAAAGGGGGGAACAAGACATACTTTAAATGTGCTTCCTACTGATGCTGAACCATGGTTTGGAGAGAAGTTCTCTTCAGCCAGCATGCAAAAAAATACATAGGCCAGGAGGTATTGAACTCAAGGTCTGAGGATAACTCAATGCAATCATTCAATATCGAAGAAGATCACTGACGTTTTATATGTGATCCTAAACCAGAGCTATTCACTCTTAAGCAGGAAAGCTCTCACTGACTTACATCTGATTTGCAAAGCAGAGGACCTGGAAAGCCGAGAAGATTAGCCCAAAAACTTCAAGAGCTGAATTTCCACAGCTCTTCACAGAACAAGCAAAGCTCTAGACAGCCTATCACAACATCCAATGTCTTGAAACAAAGCCTTTGGGCACAATCTTACCAGTGTGAGCCACGCTCGCATTTCAGCGAGGTTGGAGAATTTGGCGCCCAGCCAAATCTCCATTCACTGCAGCGGGATGGGAAAATCCTGCCGGTGTGAACGGATGTAACATTGCAGCTTTTGTGTCTGTTTACACCCAGAAGATTTCCTCATCCACTTTTGCCAAAGGTAAAAAAGGAAATTGACTCAATGTTGAAGCAATGTCTACAGGGAACAGGACTTACACTCAACACCAAATGTGAATTCTCGCTGCTGACTGTCAGCTTCCTTGGCATATTGGGGACACATCTGGGATCAGACTGGATTCACAGAAGAGCAATCCAGGAGTTTGGACTTCCTTGCAACGTGACTGAGCTCCAGAAATCCATGTGTATGGTAAACCAAGTTGGAAAGTTCCTGCCCAACATAGCCACCATGTCAGCTGTTATGACAAGACAATACATGGTGCTGAGTGGAAGCACAGCAAAGGTCTTTTGAGAAACTCAAAGAGGTGATGATATCACCTAATGTTTTAGCTCACTATGGCCCAGAGATATCCACAATCATTGATGTACCTTCTAAAGGATTGGTAGCTGTACTTTTTCGGATACAGATTGATGGAAAGCACAGAACAGTTTACCAGTTCACTGACAGATACTGGACAGGGATGTGGAATGAAAGAGAGGAAAGCATTAGCTGTGGCACGAGCTTATGGAAATTTAAAGATAGAGACCGACCACAAACCGTAAGTGACACTCTTAAATTCTAAGAAGTTAGCAAAAATGCCTCCATGAATACAGTGATTTAGGTTCCAAGAAAGCAGCAGACAACAGCAGGTGTTTTGTCTTGTATCCCAGTGGCAAGGCTTGAACAAGGTCACATAGCCCTTGTTGGAGATGTATAATTACATTAACAACAACCACAACTCTACCAGTAACAACTCCATAACTGAATGAAATCAGGGATGCACAGAACTCTGATGAAGAATGTGCTCAGGTCAGAGGGCGCTGCATCCAAGAATGGCCAACATACATGCCATACAATTGCATTCTCAGACAATACTACCAATAGGGAGGACACCTCAGTGTTGTTGACAATTTACTCATCTATGATTACAGAGTGCATTCCGAGAGTTATGAGACTCGACATACTACAACGATTGCAGCAAGCGCATTTGAGCATCAGAAAATGACGAGCCAGAGCAAAACATTCTTGTTTGGTTACGCGGTCTCTCTAAATCATTGGAAGTGATAATATCAAGCTGGATTACATCAGCAGAAGACAAAAGAATCATTGACGCCATCTTCCTTTCCAGGCGGCACGGTAGCACAGCTCCAGGGTCCCGGGTTCGATTCCTGGCTCGGGTCACTGTCTGTGTGGAGTTTGCACATTCTCCTCGTGTCTGCGTGGGTTTCCTCCGGGTGCTCCGGTTTCCTCCCACAGTCCAAAGATGTGCGGGTTAGGTTGATTGGCCAGGTTAAAAATTGCCCCTTAGAGTTCTGAGATGTGTAGGTTAGCGGGATTAGCGGGTAAATATGTGGGGGTAGGGCCTGGATGGGATTGTGGTCGGTGCAGACTCGATGGGCCGAATGGCCTCCTTCTGCACTGTAGGGTTTCTATGATTCCTATGATCAAGACCATGGGACTGTTTGGGGCTGGACGTCTTTAAACACAGAGCTAAAATGTTCTTGATTGTAATAGATATTACTCAGATGGATAGAAATCAACAACTTATGTTGACTTCTTTCCATCTGAGTCGTGATGTCTTGAAGAGTGTTCTTTTTACAGAGAAGGAGGTGCTGGAAGTCTTAAGGGGAACAAAGGTAGATAAATCCCCGGGACCTGATGAAGTGTAGCCCAGGACATTGTGGGTAGGGAGGAAATTGCAGGGCCCTTAGCAGAGATATTTGAATCATCGATAGTCACAGGTGAGGTGCTTGAAGATTGGAGGGTGGCAAATGTTGTGCCTTTGTTTAAAAAGGGCTGCAGGGAAAAGACTGGGAACTACAGGCTGATGAGCCCCACATCAGTGGTGGGTAAGTTGTTGGAAGGTATTTTGAGAGACAGGATCTACAGCCATTTAGAGATGCAAGGACTGATTAGGGACAGTCAGCATGGCTTTGTGAGTGGAAAATCATGTCTCACAAATTTGATTGAGTTTTTTGAAGAGGTAACCAAGAAGGTAGATGAGGGCAGTGCAGTTGATGTTGTCTACATGGACTTTAGCAAGGCCTTTGACAAGGTACCTCATGGTAGGTTGTTGTATAAGGTCAAATCTCATGGGATTCAGGGTGAGGTAGCAAAATGGATACAAAATTGGCTTGATTACAGAAGCCAGAGAGTGGTTGTCGAGGGCTGTTTTTCAAACTGGAGACCTGTGACCAGTGGTGTGCCTCAGAGATTGGTGCTGGGTCCACTGTTACTTGTCATTTATATTCATGATTTGGATGAGAATATAGGAGACATGGTTAGTAAGTTTGCAGATGACACCAAGATTGGTGGCATAGTGGACAGTGAAGAAAGTTATCTTGGATTGCAACGAGATCTTGATCAATTGGGCCAGTGGGCTGATGAATGGCAGATGGAGTTTAATTTGGACAAATGCAAGGTAATGCATTTTGGTAGACGGAACCAGGGCAGGACTTATTCAGTTAATGGTAGGGCGTTGGGGAGAGTTTCAGAACAAAGAGATCTCGGGGTACATGTTCATAGCTCCTTGAAAGTGGAGTCACAGGTGGACAGAGTGGTGAAGAAGGCATTCAGCAGGTTTATTTGGTTTCATTTGTCAGCCATGCTGTGGAGATGCCGGCGTTGGACTGGGGTAAACACAATAAGAAGTCTCACAACACCAGGTTAAAGTCCCACAGGTTTATTTGGTAGCAAAAGCCACTAGCTTTCGAAGTGCTCGCTGCTCCTTTGTCAGGTGAGTGGGAGTTCTGTTCACAAACAGGGCATATAAAGACACAAACTCAATTTACAAAATAATGGTTGGAATGCGAGTCTTTACAAGTAATCAAGTCTTAAAGGTACAGACAATGTGAGTGGAGAGAGGGTTAAGCATAGGTTAAAGAGATGTGTATTGTCTCCAGCCGGGACAGTTAGTGAGATTTTGCAAGCCCAGGCAAGTCGTGGGGGTACAGATAGTGTGACATGAACCCATGATCCCGGTTGAGGCCGGTCACGGGCATTCGGCCTCTGATCTTCGGGTAAGCGTTCTCCAAGGCGGCCTTCACGACACACGACAGCGCAGAGTCGCTGAGCAGAAACTGATAGCCAAGTTCCGCACACATGAGGACGGCCTCAGCCGGGATCTTGGGTTCATGTCACACTATCTGTAACCCCCACGACTTGCCTGGGCTTGCAAAATCTCACTAACTGTCCCGGCTGGAGACAATACACATCTCTTTAACCTATGCTTAACCCTCTCTCCACTCACATTGTCTGAACCTTTAAGACTTGATTACCTGGAAAGACTCGCATTCCAACCATTATTTTGTAAATTGAGTTTGTGTCTTTATAGGCCCTGTTTGTGAACTGAAATTCCACTCACCTGACGAAGGAGCAGCGAGCGCTCCGACAGCTAGTGGCTTTTGCTACCAAATAAACCTGTTGGACTTTAACCTGGTGTTGTGAGACTTCTTATTTCATTTGTCAGAACATTGAATACAGGACTTGGGACATCTTGTTGAAGTTGTACAAGACATTGGTACGGCCACATTTGGAATACTGTGTACAGTTCTGGCCACCCTATTATAGAAAGGATATTATTAAACTAGAAGAGTGCAGAAGAGATTTACTAGGATGCTACTGAAACTGATGGTTTGAGTTAAAAGGAGAGGCTGGATAGAGTGGGACTTTTTTCTCTGGAGCATAGGAGGCTAAAGTGTGATCTTATAGAAGTCTATAAAATAAGGAGGGGCATAGATCAGCTAGATAGTCAATATCTTTTCCCAAAGGTAGGGGAGTCTAAAACTAGAGGGCATAGGTTTAAGGTGACAGATACAAAAGGGTCCAGAGGGGCAATTTTTTCACATAGAGGGTGATGAGTGTCTGGAACAAGCTGCCAGAGGTAGTAGTAGAGGCGGGTACAATTTTGTCTTTTAAAAAGCGTTTAGACAGTTACATGGGTACGATGGGTATAGAGGGATGTGGGCCAAATGCAGACAATTGGGACTAGCTTAGAGGTTTAAAAAAAAGGGCGGCATGGACAAGTTGGGCTGAAGGGCCTGTTTCCATGCTGTAAATCTCTATGACTCTATAACTGCAGGGTTACATTTCTGAAGCAGTGATTACGTTGCTGAAGGACATATTTGCAACACATGGAATCCCAGACTTTGCAATCTCAGACACTGGAACACTATTTGCCAATTAACACTTTAAAGAGTTCACAGTATCATATGGATTTGTCAATACTAGCAGCTCACCAAGATACTCCCAAGCCAAAGGTGAAGCTGAAAGAGGAGTGCATACAGTGAAAGCATTGCTGAAGAAGAACAACAACATCCAACCTGTATTTCTGAGCTATCATTCAACTCTACTCCAAAATGGTCAAGCACCAACGTGAATTCCTCATGGGAAAAAAAGTAGGAACTCAATTCCTTACTCTCTCACATGCATTCATACCACAAATAAAAACTGATAACTAGGAAAAAGTGAGGGAAAAAGAAGACAAATATTATTCCAGCCAGATTTGGAACAATGGAAAATATCACCAAGCATCCATACTACCAGATCTCCTAACAGGAGAGCTAGTTTGGATATGAGACCAAGCTCACTATGGACAAGTGGTTGAACAGACACTGCATCTACATTCCTACCTCATCCAATAAGAAAATTGTGCAGGGAAATGGAACAGATGTGCATGAGTTGCCACACAGAATAAACCTGCACCGTCAAAGTAGCCATCTACCTAACGGAGCAAACCAGAGATGCTGCGATCATCAAGAGATCCTGATGATGACAGTGATAACTCCAAAACTTGCATGGGGAATCACTGATTGACCTCCCTGTAGAACTCATTGAATATGAGCTCCCTTGTGATTGGTAATTACCCCACCAGGTGGAGCTCGTATACCGAGCACTTTATAAAGCAGGCCCTTGAGTGGGCCCATTAGAGTACTGTCCTGGTCGGGAGCTGTTTGTGTTCACGACAGGCGTTTTGCTTTATTTTGTGCAATAAAGCACTGTTCCTTTACAGCTGACTCCTGGAGTTATTATACTGGTGATGAGGTAAAAGGAACATTTCGGTAACTCTACTTATCAGATCCTGGTAAGCCTGCATTGTTAAGTTTTGCAATGCCATTTTTCAGAAAATTGAGGACTGGCCACAATATGTTGAGAGAATGAGGTACTCCCTTTGGGTTTGTGAAGTAGAAGGAGATAAATGGAAAAAGGCCATCCTAACAACCGCATGTGGGGCTACAACATTCAGCATTATAAAAAGTCTGAAGTATCCAGCGGACAAATGGCAGGGTAAGTCTAGGCAACGTCAGTGGAGTTTGGGGGGCGGGGGGTTGCTCAGATGAGAAGGAGGAATGTGTGCAACAGGAGCCCCAAGACAGCGTCGACCCTGACTGTAGGAACCCCAGACTGGCACAGGCACCCCCCATCCCCAAACCACTGCACCCATGCAAACCCCTCACCCTACACCATGACCACGGCAGACTGCCCCCACCACCCCTAAGTCCACTCCACCCCCCATACCCCCCACATCTCAGGTTGTTGCTCAGTGGTACTCATCTCCTCACTCACCTCCATCACTGCTGTGCCTGAAACTCACTGAACGACAGGGCATGATCTTATGACCTTGTCCAGCCTAAGTGTAGTTGAATTCAGTGAGAATCTCCCAAGGCTGCAAATAAATTTTCAAGTGTGCGTGAATTGCGAACTGAATCGCACCAAACCATCCAGCAGGAACCTCGCCACTTTCACCCCTGGGGCCAACATTTAGAAATTTTGGGGGAGAATTCCACCCCTGGCCAGAATTCTCTGGCTGATGGTGTGCTTCCGTTGTGGGTTTCCCAGCTTCCCATGCCGCCTCCTGCCGTGAGAAGCACACTGTGAACCCAGAGAATCTGCCCCCTCCAAGCTATCCTCTTGTTGGGACATATTTTCATTAATATTGGTAAGTCAATAAAATCCTAGCATTGAGGAGCCATCATTCATCTATTAGCTTTCAACTGTAAAGCGTACCATAGCCAAGCTTAAGATGCTCCTCAGTCAATATCAATTTCCAATAAGACTATGGAATAGCATTCCAATCTGGTTACTCTGCTCCTCTCTGTCTTCAAACAGCGAGATGAGGACACAGTTATGGTGCTCTTTACTTCCGGCCTGAGCTAACTTTACACACAGGCTGGAAGCAGTAGACAGAGGAGCCTCAGACTTGGTTCCTGGTATACAAGGTCTGTTTTCTGAAGAAATAGAAGGTTATTAGATAGTTTGATCGGGTAGGAGTCGAGAAGATGTTTCCACTTGTGGGGGAGACCAAAAATCTTGTGGCTGTAGATATGATAGTCACTAATAAATGCAACAGGAAATCAGGAAAAATGTCTTTAGCCAGAGGGTGGCTAGGATGTGTAACGCAAAAGGACAACATAAAAATACCTGATGTGACACTGTGCTCCAACCACCAGGAACATTACTTATGGCAGACATTTGTTTAGGTGATTGAATTGTGCATGAGTGTAGCTGCTAAAGTGTATTTCTAACACGCAGATTTCTAGTATTCCCGTGCAATAACACTGTAATAATCTGTCGTGTTAGGAACCAGGAGGACCTAGATTTGTATGTTTTCCTTATGATAGCTTCCATCTCAGTTGCTCAATCAGGAGACATGAAGTAAAAATGAGGCATTTCACAAAGCTTTAAAGGTCAGTAAACTGTTACGTATGAGATTTACTGTGGGAATAAAAATGCAATATCTCTCAAATCCATTTAAGCAGGTCACATGTTGCTGGCTTTATAATGTAGAAAATCCCAAAATAAATTACATTTTTAAAATGAGAATTCATATTAAAGAGAATTCAAAGTTCTTCTGCACAGGGAAAGAGTGGAACCTTGGCGATAGATCAACACCTTCGGTTATGTGATCCCCTCCCATTCTCCAAGGTTTTGATCCCAGAGTGCCAGCAGCTTGTCAACTTCAATCTTAACCTGGAATGGCGCATATAGTGGATAGGAGACCGGGATGGGGTTTGGGAGGAGAGGGGGTGGCCTCAAGTATTAGGAGAAAAAAAAACATTGAACATGTTGGGAAAAATCCTATCGTGGCCAAGTGACTCAAATTAAAAGCTCTGTGCGTAACTAAGTCAAAGAGAAGAGAAGATGTTAGGTTTCATATCAAGTCTATGTTTAGTAAGTTGATCACAATCAGCACAACGTTGGGGCTTTACTGTCTCTGGAGAGAAAGAATAAGAAACTCAGTCAGGGTTTATTCCAAGCAGTAATTCCTCGGGTGATGTTTTCAAACAAAGCTTATGCATTAAGATATGGTCACTTAGATCAAGATGCAAAGACACAAAGATAGGCTGGCAACCATGGAACCTCAGCCCTATGTAAGTCAGAGCCTGCAGGAAAAGACATAACTAAAAATAAAACACGAGACAAAGAAAACAGCAGTCGAAAATTTGGATCAAAAACGAAACTCGTATGTTGTGGAAGAGTCAATGGATCATATCGTTCATGTTTTCACCAAATAAGCTAGCAATTGGCTGAACTCCAGTTCACATTTACTGCACAACTCCAGGAAAAAAAGCTTACATTTATGTAAAACCTTACAATGTTTCTAAGAAATATCCCAAAGCTTCAAGTGGATTATTTTGAAGATCAATGACTATTTTTTGCTGATGAATGTGACAGCAAATCTACAGACACCAAGATCCCAGAGACATGAGTGAGGTTAATGACAATTTAAATGGCATTTTTGTGGTGTTGGTTTCATAGGACTGTGCATTCTTGAAGGAAGATATTAAGCAGAGCTCAGGGCATTATGGATGTTCATCAAGTGTAATGTTTCATTATCAAACAGGTATTTGCAGTTTGTAAGAGTAGAATGCCTTCATTCAAAATCCCAAGGTTGAAGTATTACAAAAACATACTTTATTTAGGAGCTGGTCCTAACCTAATACAGAGAAATGTCACAAAATTCTGCCCCATGTTGCTACGAGCATTGCCTTGTGTAACACTGAGCCACACAGGCCTTCCCTTCCGAATAGCAGTATGGGTATAGCTACACCAAATGGCCTGCAGCAGGTCAAGAAGACAGCTCACCCCTACTTTCTGAAAGGTAATTAATGGATGGGCAACAAATGCGGGTCCAGCCAAGGACACCCACACCCGTGAAAGAACAAAAAAAGGCCATGAAAATGTTCCATGTTTGAGTTCTTGTTCCAGGATAATATTTTTGGGAGATGAGGCGGGAGCAGTCTAAGCTGAATGCCACCGACTAATCAATATAGAGCTGTTCTACAGTGTATTGTAAAAAGAACAAAGATGATCTTCTCTGACTCCAATGTAACCTTTGTCTGCTGTGCAGTGGTTGGAATCTATAATATCCTGCAATTCTGTAGCAACCGAATTGCAGAATTAGAGGAAAATTCTACTGACATTCCATTTTACAGGCTTCCTTGATTGCTCAGTGGTTAAATGCATGATAAACTGCCATTAAATAGCACATATCAGGAAGGGCGCACCTTCAACTTTGATCTCCTGGTCTCTGTGTTAACTGGTTGAAGCCAAGTTAGTTGGGCTCAGGGTCCCTGAGGTGGAGCAGTGGGATCATTTTCCAATCCCTGCTGGAGCAGTTGTCACTTTAAGTTCATTCTCGGTATGTCACTGGCAAGGCCGGTGTTTATTACCCAACCCATGTTGTCCAGAGAATATCTGATGAACCTACTTCATCAAATGTTGCAGTTCTTTCTGGTGCTTATATAGGATTACAAGGCATGCGAGGCCAGTTCAGAGGACAGTTATGTCAACAATTTTGCTGTTGGACTGAAACACAGATAGGTCAGGTTGAGTAAGGACAGCAATTCCCTTCCAGAAAGGATTTAGTGAATAACAATTACAAATACTAGCTTTTTAATCTCCAGGTTTTAAAAAAAGCTAAATTCAAATTCTCAAACTGCCACAGTGGGATATTTGTTCGGCAAAATTTTAACAATCAAAACCCATTCAATTACACAGAGCTAAAATCATGTTCTCAGACTTAGTCCTGACTCCTGAATTACTAGTAGTCACATAGAATCAGAATCAGAGAATATTACAGTGCAGAAGAGGCCCCTCGGCCCATCAAATCTGCACTAACACATGAAAGGCCCTGACCTGTCCACCTATTCCTACTTGCCAGCACTTGGTCTATAGCCAATGTTATGATGTGCCAAGGACTCATCTAGGTACTTTTTAAAGGATGTGGGGCATCCCGCCTCTACCACCCTCACAGGCAGTGCATTCCAGACCATCACCACCCTCTGGGTAAAAAGGTTTTTCCTTAAATCCCCTCTAAAGCTTACCTGACGAAGGAGCAGCGCTCCGAAAGCTAGTGGCTTTTGCTACCAAATAAACATGTTGGACTTTAACCTGGTGTTGTGAGACTTCTTACTGTTTGTAATCTATACCCAATTTATAAAGATGAGTGTTTCATATACCTTTTTCACCACCCTATTAACTTGCCTTTCCACCTTCAGAGATCACATGTCTAGCTTTAACACCCAGTTAATGCCTGTTTCCAGTATTGAAGCATGATGCGATTGGCAGCAATCATACCACCTCCCCTCAACATGTTTCACCAGCTTGCCAAAGTGAGAAGAACATTTTTATCTCAAATTATGAGGGTAAGCTTTCTACTTTTTATTCATGGTGTGGAGTTGCACTCACAGGGAGTGAATATCAAGGAATCAGATGGAAACATTGTTAAGATAACCAGACAGAAAAACAGTAGACGGTTTCCGAATAAATCCTCACCAGCAACTTTGTGTTGCATGAACTTAGAAGCTTTTTAACCTCCTGCCCTAATATTTTTGTAGATATAACTGAAATTTTAAATGTGTGTTAACTTTAGAAGTTAGAATACTGCAACCAGTGATATACCATTGCACGGAATATTTCACATCAGAGAATGAACTGCATGTGTTGATGAATTATAGCAAACCTCCCAAGTGGAAGAGCATCAACGAACTAAGAGCATAAGGAATTCAGGCAAGAATAGACCAAATAGCCCTTCAAGTCGACTATGTCATTAAAAATGATCATGACTGATCTTGAACCTCAACTCCACTTTCCTGCCTGGTCCTCATATCCCTTAATTTCTTGGGTGACAAAAAAAATCTATCTATCTCATTCCTTAAATAAATTCAATGATGGCATCCACTATTATGTTTGGAGGTCTGATATTGAAGACTAATAAGGACCACAAGGTCTGTAGTAATAAATTAATGAAACAGTTTATTACACGTCATTCTCCTAGGACAGTCAGCACCAGGTTGCCCAGGCAAGCTCCACCCAAGGTGGGGTTAAAATTCTGGGTCACCTATCAATATAACACCTCCCCTCTTACTTCAAACTCACCTATATAACATATGCGCATTTTTAACAGAATTAGATAAGTACCCATTTCAACTATATACAAAACATGAACACAACTGTGAAAAGTAGTATCAACATCAATTACAAGATCTACAGAGACATAATCAGTTTATCTGGAGGATGATGGTTCCTGGATGACTGTCTCGTTGCCACCGAGCTCTTCTTGGACGTCCTTCCCCGCATTTCTGGAAGTTCTCAATCTTCTACTCTAACCTGGTTACTGTTGTCAGCAGCTTCTGCTGACATTTCCTCTCTGGTCAGAACTCCCTCAGTTTCAGGAACACAGGGCTCAGTTGTTTCCTCTTGTAACAATCCCGTGTCAGGGAGGACTTCCCTGCTTTGATATGGAGCAGCCACCAGCTGATCCATGTGACTTCTCCAGACCCGTTTGTCCTGGATCTGAACGGGGTATGACACTGGCCCCATCTGGGCCACCACTGTTGCAGGAACTCATTTTTCCCCTGCTATGTAATTCCTCGCCAATACAGTTTCTCCCTTCCTGAACTTCCTTAACTTTCCTTCTCTTCAGGTCATCTGCCCTTGGTTCTTTATTACCACTTCTCATGTCTTCATTGGCCACATCAGGTCCTCAATCTGCGGCCAACCATCAATGACACCGGGGAAACTTAGGTCATTGCATGAGGTGGGTTGCGATATGTGCTCAAGAATCAATTCACTTGCCTTCCAAGGGACACCTCCCCTTGGGAAACTTTCAGGACCTGTTTTAAGGTCGGGATAAATCTTTCGGCCTGGCAATTTGTCGCAGGGTGATATGGGGTCAACTTCATCTGCTGAACTCCTTGGTGGCCGATGTAGTCCACAAATTCCTTTGCCCCAAGCTGTGGCATGTTGTCACTCACCATTTGATCAGGGCTTCCAAAACGAGTAAACAACATATAAAATCGCTTTATAGTTACCTCTGCAGATGTTGACTTTACAATTGCTACTTCTTGCCATTTCATGTGGGCATCGACCACTGCCAATAGCATTTTCCCTTCCACTGGACCTGCAAAGTTTACATGGATCCTTTGCCAAGGAGCTTCAGGCCATTCCCATGGATGGAGGGATGACAACAGCGGTGCTTTCCACACTACCGCACAGGATTCACAAGAAACTGCCTTCACCTTGATCTGGGAGTCAATGCCTGGCCACCAGAAATAGCTCCTGGTAATCTCTTCCATCCATGCCAGACCCGGGTGCCCTTGGTATACTTGATCTAGCACCTTCTGAAGTAATGTGGGAGGAATGACCACTCTCATTCCTCACAAAAGACACCTGTCTGTTACAGACCACTCCCACCTCCTTCACAGGTATGGACTCAATTCAGGCTGATTCCTATGAATAGCGTTTCCTCATAAGACTAAATCCATTGCTTGGCTTAAGACTGGGTTATTTCTTGAGGCACTTTGAACCTGAGCCGCTGATACAGGTACTTTATCATCGAGGTGAAAATACATCATTTTCAAATGCCAATCAGCAACATCAATTCCTCTGGGGAGAGGCAGCCTGGAATGCCTTACCATGCTGTTCAGATTGCCTATGCCGTATGTTGTAAAGTAGTGCCCATCATTGTAACCGTACTGCTGCACGGGATGGTATTCCTGTGTATGGCCTGAAGATGGTGGTCAGGGGCTTGTGATCAGTTAACAGCACAAATCCTGGCCGTATAGAAAATAGGAGAACTTCTTCACCCCAAATACAATACTTAATCCCTCCTCTCAACCTGGGCATATTTTTCCTCTGCTTTTGTCAAAGACCTTGACGCAAAGGTCTTTCTTCTCCATTGGACAAAACGTGTGACAATAGAGCGCCAACCCCATTAGGTAAGGCATCGCAGGCTAATTGTAATGGCAACTTTGGATCGAAGTGTACCAACACCTTCCATAAGGCTCTTTTCCCTCCTGGTACACCTCTTCACACCCCTGGGTCCATCTCCATGGTCAGCTTTTACTAGCAGACAGTGTAAGGGTTTCAGTAAGGTGGCCAGATCTGGCACAAATTTGCTATCATAATTTATCAATCTCAGAAATGATCATAACTGCGATACATTCCCTGCTCTGGGAGCTTTCTTAGATGTCTTATAAAGTCCCTCACTATCAATGATGAGGCCCAAGTGTTCAAACAAGTCCTTAAAAAATTCACATTTCTCTTTCTTTACTTGCAGGCCAAGTCCCTGCAACCTCCTGAGGGTCTCTTCAAGGTTCTTCAATGGTCCTCCTCGGTGGAGCCCATCACTAAAATATCATCCAGGTAACATTGGACCCAGGTAAACCACTTAGAATTTGGTCCATTGCCCTTTGGAAAAGGGCTGGCGCCGATGTAATTCTGAAAGGAAAGGAAGACACTTATAACGGAAAATCCCCTGATAAGTTATAATTGTCAGAGATGGTTGCGACTCTTCTGCAACTCCCATTTGAAGATCTTGATCTCGCTGGATATCCAGTGCCGATAAGATCGCAAGAGGTGAGAAATTGAGTGCAAACCTAATTTCTCGGCTCTCTTGCGATCTTACCGGCTCACTCCACACATCGGCTGGTGGGACGCAATGGTAAGATCGCCCCCAGAGAGTTGGAATAAGAGGAACATTTTCAGAATGGCAACCTGCAACTAGTGAAGTGCCACAGGAATCAGTACTGGAGCCACAATTATTTACAACTTTTATTAATTACTTGGATGAGGGAAGTGAATGTACTATTATCAAGTTTATGGATGACACAAAAATAGGTGGGAAGGTAAGCGGTGAGGATGACACAAAAAGAGGGATATAGACAGGTTAAATGAGTGGTCAAAAGCTTGGCAGATGGAAGAGATGTAGGAAAATGTAATGTTATGCACTTTGGTAGGAAGAATAAAGGAACTGAATATTATTTGAATTGTGGTAATATAATCAGGGCCTAGTTTTAAGGCTGATTAAATTGGATATCCTAAATTTAAGAATTGGGCATATTAAAATCAAACCCAGTCAAACATCAGGCAGGCCAGACTTGATGAAAGTCAAATATACAAAGACACAGGAACATGTCTGGGCCTGGCCCATCAATCACCCATCAAAGATCATTGCACTCTACTGAGACCCAGCAGGAGATCATCGCACCCCATTGAGATGTACCAGCCTATTGTTAGAAGCCCAGATCGGGCCAGACTTTCTGCCACCTAGAGTTGCTGCAGATCATGTTACCTTATCTGGCAACAGGTTACATGTAAGCAACAAATTGGAGATGGACACTTGGGGGCGGGTCCCAGTGTCCTGTCAGGCAGACATCAAGAAACCCAGTAGGTATTGGGATCCCCCGTCCTGGGACCTCATCGGCCGGAAACCAGAGAAGTTTATGGAAAGGGCAGGCAGGCAGGGAGATAAAGGGACACATCTCAGTCACATCAGCAGCGAAGGCTCGATGAGGGAGGTGACCTTGACCATCCAGAAGACTGACCAGAGAAGGAAGGAAGGAAGAAGCTGCCTTCGAGACTCACCTTTGTGATGATGGACCAGAGGGACTCAGATAATCGGGCCTGCAGTTTAACCAAATCATTTTCACGGGTAGTACACTTGAATCTGGTGTATCCTCTTGTTTTATGTGGGTAATTTAAGGGTTAATAATATTATTATTAATAAATTTATTGAACCTTTACATGTATTTGTCCTTTGTCCATCTTGCAAAAAAGAACACCAGGGTGTGGTGAACCATAGTTGGTTACCACTATGAATGCTGAGCCATGGATGGTCAGCACTATGGGTGTTTGTAGATATGTTACTGTTGTCACTGTTGGGGTTAGGGTTGGGCTGTTCTACCTGTTGATATTGTTCTGTGGTACACTCCAGTTGGCTCCGCCGACCTGGGGAAGTATAAAGGTCACTGCACTGCCTGGTGACCCTTTAGTCTGGGATTGTATTGTATACAGTGTGCTCCATTCTTGTTAGTAATAAAAGCCTTTATTTCCCGGGTACAATCTAGCCTCCCGAGTGATTTAATCGCGCATCAATTTTATTGCTAACAAAATTTTTTTTTAAAACTATGGAGCAAATGTTGAAACCCGAGCGGCTTACTTTAGATCCACGTGCGGCAGGAGCGTCGAACACTTTCGACCATTGGTTAAAGTGTTTTCAAGACTACATCGATGCCTCAACAGCCATTCAAAACGACGCCGATAGACTGCGGGTCCTTCACGCGAGGGTAAGCGACACCGTGTACTTATCAATCCGCGATGCCCAAGACTACATAGGGGCCATTAAGAAACTGTACAACAAACCGCCAAGCGAGATTCATGCTCGACACCTTCTAGCCACTCGACGGCGGCAGCCCGGCAAAACGACAGAACAGTACCTGTGTGAACTTCAGCAGCTAGCCAGAGCCTGCAATTGCAAGCCAGTGTCGGCGGCCCAGTATACGAACGACTTGATCCGAGATGCGTTCGTGGCGGGAATCGGCTCGTCGTATATTCGCCTTCGGCTGCTAGAGCAAGGTAATCTAGACCTCGCTAAGACAGTAGAATTGGCTGACGCTATGGAAACGGCCTCCAGAAGTCTAGAAACGTACTCCACCGACCACGTGGGAACATCGTGGCAAGTACAGCCACCGACTCAACTTTATTCAGCGGCTCCGAAAAACTGCGCGATTGTGTTTCCAACCTCGGAACTGATGACGGTGGCAGCTCCAGGAGGCCTGCGGTGTTACTTCTGTGGATTGGCGAAACACCCTCGGCAGCGATGTCCAGCTAGAACTGTATTGTGCTCCGCGTGTGGAAAGAAAGGGCATTATGCCAAAGTCTGCAGGACCAAACCACTCTCCAAACATTGCAGCGCGGCGTGTGATTCTCCAGAGCCTGTCTCCTTGTCTCCAGCGTCTTCGAGGTCTTCCACCACGTGCGATTCCAGAGCGCCGCCATTCCTGACGACGGAGACGCAAGACACATGCGACCTGCAGGGGCCGCCACTTTTAGCGCCACCGACCACGTGCGATCCATGGTCGCAGCCATTTTGGTCGGCACCGACCGCAGACGACCAGCAGGGGTCATCATCATCAACCATCTCAGCTGCCTGCAGTTGCACCCAAGACCAAACGGTGGCGTCAATCATCCTGGACCAGGCCAAGCCTCACAGACGCGACAAGTCCATGATGGGCATAGAGGTAAATGGACGCCAAATTCATTGTTTGTTTGACAGCGGGAGCACGGAGAGCTTCATTCACCCTGACACCGTGAAACGGTGCGGTCTCCGAGTACGGACTGTCAGACAGACAGTTTCGATGGCGTCGAGGTCCCGGTCTGTTACCGTGCTAGGGAGCTGCGTGGTCAACCTAACGGTGCGGGGCACAGTTTACGAGAACTTCAGGCTCCTTGTGTTACCGCGCCTTTGCGCTCCGATACTCCTGGGACTAGACTTTATGGTCCACCTGAGGAGTGTAACCCTGCAGTACGATGGGCTACTCCCTCCACTTTCAGTGGGAGCACAGCAGCCTCCAAATTGCCCAGCGCGCTCCACGTGTAGGCTCTTGACACTCAGAATCACCCCACCATCTTTATTTGAGAATCTCATGCCAGGCTGCAAGCCCATCGCAACCAAGAGCAGGCGTTACAGCGCTGAGGATCGGATCTTTATTCGATCTGAAGTTCAGCGGCTCCTCAGGGAAGGGATCATCCAACCTAGCTCTAGTCCATAGAGAGCGCAAGTACTGGTGGTTAAAACTGGAAACAAACCCCGGATGGTCATAGACTATAGTCAGACCATTAATAGATATACGCAGCTGGATGCGTATCCTCTCCCGCGCATATCTGACATGGTCAACCAGATTGCGCAGTACCGGGTGTTCTCCACCATTGACTTGAAGTCAGCTTACCACCAGCTCCCCATTCGCCCAGAGGACAGAAAATACATGGCCTTTGAGGCGGATGGTCGTCTTTATCACTTTTTAAGGGCTCCCTTTGGCGTCACGAATGGGGTCTCGGTCTTCCAGCGTGCAATGGACCGAATGGTGGACCAGAACGGGCTGCGGGCTACCTTCCCGTACCTGGATAACGCCACTATCTGCGGCCATGACCAGCAGGACCACGATGCCAACCTCCTTAGATTTTTACGCACTGCGTCTCGCCTGAATCTGACCTACAACAGGGAGAAGTGCGTATTTCACAAGCGCCGCCTAGCAATTTTCGGATACGTGGTGGAAAATGGGGTCCTTGGCCCTGATCCAGACCGTATGCATCCCCTCCTTGAACTTCCCCTGCCCACTAGCATCAAAGCACTGAGAAGATGCTTAGGCTTCTTTTCATACTATGCACAGTGGGTTTCCAATTATGCAGACAAAGCCCGTCTGCTCATCAAGTCTACCTCCTTTCCCCTAGCAACAGAGGCTCGCTTAGCCTTTGAAGGGATAAAAGCCGGCATCGCGAAAGCCACGATGCACGCTGTTGATGAGTCCATCCCCTTTCAGGTGGAGAGTGATGCATCTGATTTCGCCCTGGCCGCCACACTTAACCAGGCGGGCAGGCCCATCGCCTTTTTCTCTCGCACCCTCCAAGGCCCTGAAATTCGCCACTCTGCGGTGGAAAAGGAGGCCCAGGCCATCGTGGAGGCCGTTCGGTATTGGCGCCATTACTTGGCGGGAAAACGATTCACCCTGCTCACGGACCAGCGGTCTGTGGTGTTCATGTTCAACAACACGTTACGGGGTAAGATCAAAAATGATAAAATCTTGAGGTGGAGAATCGAACTCTCCGCCTACAACTATGATATCATGTACCGTCCAGGGAAGCTCAATGAGCCCTCAGACGCCCTGTCGCGTGGAACATGTGCAAGTGTGCAGGAGAATCGATTACAGGCCCTCCATAATGATCTCTGCCATCCGGGGGTCACTCGGCTCTTCCATTTCGTAAAGGCCCGGAATCTACCCTACTCAATGGAGGATGTCAGGTCCATAACCCGAAGCTGCCAGGTATGTGCTGAATGCAAACCGCACTTCTACCGACCTGACAGGGCACGCCTCATTAAGGCCACTCGCCCTTTTGAAAGACTGAGTGTGGACTTCAAGGGCCCCCTTCCTTCGACAGATCGGAACGTGTACTTCCTCAATGTGATTGACGAGTACTCACGATTCCCTTTTGTCATTCCCTGTTCTGATACGACCGCTGCCACGGCTATCAAAGCATTACGGGATCTTTTCACCCTGTTCGGTTACCCCAGCTATATCCACAGTGATAGGGGCTCGTCATTCATGAGTGATGACTTGAGGCAATACCTGCTCTCAAAAGGGATTGCCTTGAGTAGAACTACGAGTTACAACCCTAGGGGTAACGGACAGGTTAAACGAGAAAATGCTACAGTCTGGAAGGCTGTCTTACTGGCGTTGAGGTCTAAAGGTCTTCCAGTCTCCCGTTGGCAAGAGGTACTCTCTGATGCGCTCCATTCCATCCGCTCACTCCTGTGTACGGCAACCAACGCTACTCCACATGAGAGGATGTTTCCCTTCCCTCGGAAGTCTTCCTCTGGGACCTCATTACCGTCTTGGTTGACGTACTCAGGACCTGTCCTCCTGTGGCAGCATGTTAGGACCCGCAAGTCCGACCCTTTGGTTGAACAGGTCCATCTCCTCCACGCCAACCCTCAATATGCCTATGTGGCATATCCTGACGGGCGAGAGGACACGGTCTCTATTAGAGATCTGGCGCCTGCAGGGGACTTGGAAACCCCAGTCACTCCCACACCCCTAGTTAGGGACCCCCTGACCCTTATCTCTCCTCCTGACACGGCGCGGGCAGTATCGGGACCACCACTTAATCCTCTTACTCCCGTATACAGCTTGCCTGAGTCCAGGAGATTGTCGCCACCTCGAGGCGTGCTTGAGTCCAGCAGATTGTCACCACCTCGTGGTCCACCTGTCCATGAGGAACTGGAGGAGTCACTGGACACCGCCTTGGAGAGAAGGTCACCACGGTTACCAGAACCGGCGTTACCGCCAATGTTGAGTAGGTCGCAGAGACGGTGCGGTCCTCCAATACGACTGAACTTGTGAATATATGAACAGTTGTTCTGGTTTTTTGCCCCGCCGGCCTTTGTTTTTAAAGGAGGGGTGAATGTGGTGAACCATAGTTGGTTACCACTATGAGTGCTGAGCCATGGATGGTCAGCACTATGGGTGTTTGTAGATATGTTACTGTTGTCACTGTTGGGGTTAGGGTTGGGCTGTTCTACCTGTTGATATTGTTCTGTGGTACACTCCAGTTGGCTCCGCCTACCTGGGGAAGTATACAGGTCACTGCACTGCCTGGTGACCCTTTAGTCTGGGATTGTATTGTATATAGTGTGCTCCATTCTTGTTAGTAATAAAAGCCTTTATTTCCCGGGTACAATCTAGCCTCCCGAGTGATTTAATCGCGCATCACAGGGTAAAACCTTGGTGTAAGCAAACTGGTCGAAAGTGTCTGAGAATTAACAGGTACAACAGAATGATGAAAGACTGCAGAAGAGCGGGATTTGGGAGTCCTCGTGCATAAATCAAAAGGAGCTGGCATGCAGGTTCAACAGGTAATAGGGAAAGCAAATGAAATATTGACCTTTATTTTGAAGGAAATGGAGGACAAAAACAAATAGGAAAGTCTTGCTAAAACTATATGAGGCACGAGTTAGACCATACCTGTGAACAGTTTTGGTCCCTTTATCTAGGAAAGATATATACTAGCATTGGAGGCAGTCCAGAGAAGACAATCCGTCATCAGGTTGATCCTGGGTATGGAGGGATTTTCTGATGAGGAGAGGTTGAGTAGGATGGGCCGAATTTTATTGGAGTTTAGAAGAATGAGAAGCGACTTAATTGAGACATATAGGCCACAATTTTCTGGCTGGTCATGCCAACGGGATTCTTTGATCCCACCAGTGGTGCACCCCCCCTATCGTGGGTTTCATGACGGCATGGGGTGGCTTCAACAGATATTCCCATTTGCAGCAGCGGGACCAGAAGATCCCGCCACTAATGAATGGTGCGTCACTTCCTGGAGCTGAGAAAGTTGCTGAGGGGTGCCATAAAATCTCGCCCTTAGAATTCTCAGGGGGCTTGACAATATAGATGCTGAGAGGCTGTTTCCCCTTGTGAGTCTAGGACCAGAGGACATAATCTCAGAGTAAACGATCACCCAGTTAAACCAGAGATGAGGAGGATTTTTTTCTGAGGTGGTGAATCTGTGAAATTCTTTACCGCAGAGGGCTGTAGAGGTTGGGTCCTTAAGTATGTTCCACGCTGAGATAGATGGGCTGTGGAGTTGAGGATTATCATAACAGATCAGTCATGATCTCATTGAATGGGGTGGAGGAGACTCAATGGGCTGAATGCCTATTCCTGCTTATCTATCTTATGGTCTGTGGACATTAGGTGAGGTCAGGATTCAACTCAGTGCTGTCATTTCTTCAACACCTCCTCAACACACTTCTTCCTGCCAAATTTTGTCAAATTGCTTGGGCTTGAGCATGAGAAATGGTTACTTTGAGAAGAAATTGGAAGAAAAGGAAAGAAAGCACTGTCCATTGCTGAAAAAAGAGATATTTTATTGAAGCTTTTCATTTTGCAGTAATCAGGACAATTCATAAAAATACCAGTGTAAGGCAAAATAATAAATTCATACTGTATGAGAGATGGACAATATTGTTGTTCCCTTTAGTTGGTATTCTTGCAAATTGTGCTGATGTTGCAAGATGAGAAGCTTTGATTAAATGTCTCTTTCTTCTGCAATACCCAAGCTCTGAACTACCAAATCACTAAAAGCACTGTCTGTTAAAGAGTATAACAAATCTGTCAACTTGACTGTAATATGTAACAATGATTTGCATTCATATAGCATCTTTAATGTATGTCTTGAGATATTTTGCAGACTAATTGCAGGAGGAACAGAACATTGAGTTGGGAGGGAGGAATTCAAGGTTTGGCAGCAAAAGATTGATTTGGAAAATAAAGGGAGAAAGAGGTAAAGAGAATGGGGTGATGGTATATTAAGAGTTCCAGGGAACAAGGTGGTCAGGGAGGATAGGATGACAGGCAATCAGCACTTAGTGAGAGACAGGACACGAGCTGTGGACAATTTAAAAGAAGGTTATCTTATTGAGTATTGACTGAGGAAGGGTATGAAACAGACCTTTGGAAAATATATGCTTATTTTAAAGTTTCCAGCAGTCAATAGAGCTCACAATAAGTCACTTGTGTTGAGATTAATCCAAAGACTTGTCTACATAGCAAGAAAAACCCTATTACCTGATCAGTGTCTTTCTATCATACCCTTTATCTACTCTCTAATTGTTGCAGGCGGTGCTATTCTCTACTTTATCTCTTCTCCCCAAGCTCTCAATGTACCATTCTTCCTTTCTGCACCTTCTCAATGTTGAAATTGAAACCCTTTGCACAGTGTCCTACTCTAACTCACTCTTCTCCAAGACTTTGAAACTATTAAATTCCTTGCCTCCCCCAATATGTGCATTCATCCTCCCAATATTCAGATCTTCAAAACCAAAGTTGGTATCATCCAACACACAGATTCTAATCAACCTTGTCTCCTCTCCGACTTTCTTTAACTTTAGTGGAGTTCTGCACAGTGAACCTCCATCCTTCAGATGATACTTGCAGGCCTGATGGACAGGCGACTAACAGAAGTGTATCCCAGGACATTGTGGGAGGCTCGGGACGGAATTGCAGAGATATTTGCATCATCGATAGTCACAGGTGAGATGCCTAAAGATTGGAGGGTGGCAAATGTTGTGCCTTCGTTTAAAAAGCAGGGAAAAGCATGGGAACTACAGGCCATTGGGCCTCACATCAGTGGTGGGCAAGTTGTTGGAAGGTATTTTGAGAGACAGGATCTAAGGCATTTAGAGACGCAAGGATTGATGAGGGACAGAATGGCTCTGTGAGTGGAAAATCTGTTCTCTCAAATTTGAATTTTTTGAAGGAGTAACCAAGAAGGTAGATGAGGGCAGTGCAGTTGATGGACGTTGGCAAGGTCTTTGACAAGGTACCACATGGTAGGTTGTTGCATAAGGTTAAATCTCATGGGATCCAGGGTGAGGTAGCTAAATAGATACAAAATTGGCTTCTTGACAGAATAAGAAGTTTAACAACACCAGGTTAAAGTCCTACAGGTTTATTTGGTAGCAAAAGCCACACAAGCTTTCGGAGCTCTAAGCCCCTTCTTCAGGTGAGTGGAATTCTGTTCACAGAGCTTATAAAGACACAGACTCAATTTACATGAATAATGGTTGGAATGCGAATACTTACAACTAATCAAGTCTTTAAGAAACAAAACAATGTGAGTGGAGAGAGCATCAAGACAGGCTAAAAAGATGTGTATTGTCTCCAGACAAGACAGCCAGTGAAACTCTGCAGGTCCACGCAACTGTGGGAGTTACAAATAGTGTGACATGAACCCAATATCCCGGTTGAGGCCGTCCTCGTGTGTGCGGAACGCGGCTATCAGTTTCTGCTCAGCGACTCTGCGCTGTCGTGTGTCGCGAAGGCCGCCTTGGAGAACGCTTACCCGAATATCAGAGGCCGAATGCCCGTGACCGCTGAAGTGCTCCCCAACAGGAAGAGAACAGTCTTGCCTGGTGATTGTCGAGCGGTGTTCATTCATCCGTTGTCGCAGCGTCTGCATAGTTTCCCCAATGTACCATGCCTCGGGACATCCTTTCTTGCAGCGTATCAGGTAGACAACGTTGGCCGAATTGCAAGAGTATGTACCGTGTACCTGGTGGATGGTGTTCTCACGTGAGATGATGGCATCTGTGTCGATGATCCGGCACGTCTTGCAGAGGTTGCTGTGGCAGGGTTGTGTGTTGTCATGGTCACTGTTCTCCTGAAGGCTGGGTAGTTTGCTGCGGACAATGGTCTGTTTGAGGTTGTGCGGTTGTTTGAAGGCAAGAAGTGGGGGTGTGGGGATGACCTTGGTGAGATGTTCGTCTTCATCAATGACATGTTGAAGGCTCCGGAGGAGATGCCATAGCTTCTCCGCTCCGGGGAAGTACTGGACAACGAAGGGTACTCTGTCCACTGTGTCCCGTGTTTGTCTTCTGAGGAGGTCGGTGCGGTTTTTCGCTGTGGCGCGTTGGAACTCATTGATCAACAGTTCCAACGCGCCACAGCGAGGACGGCCTCAACCGGGATATTGGGTTCATGTCACACTATTTGTAACTCCCACAGTTGCGTGGACCTGCAGAGTTTCACTGGCTGTCTTGTCTGGAGACAATACACATCTTTTTAGCCTGTCTTGATGCTCTCTCCACTCACATTGTTTTGTTTCTTAAAGACTTGATTAGTTGTAAGTATTCGCATTCCAACCATTATTCATGTAAATTGAGTCTGTGTCTTTATAAGCTCTGTTTGTGAACAGAATTCCCACTCACCTGAAGAAGGGGCTTAGAGCTCCGAAAGCTTGTGTGGCTTTTGCTACCAAATAAACCTGTTGGACTTTAACCTGGTGTTGTTAAACTTCTTACTGTGTTTACCCCAGTCCAACGCCGGCATCTCCACATCATTCTTGACAGAGCCAGAGGGTAGTTGTAAAGAGCCGTTTTTCAAACTGGAGACCTGTGACCAGCGGTGTGCCTCAGGGATCGGTGTTGAGTCCACTGTTATTTGTCATTTATATTAATGATTTGGATGAGAATATAGGAGGCATCGTTAGTAAGTTTACAGATGACACCAGGATTGGTGGCATGGTGGACAGTGAAGAAAGTTATCTCGGATTGCAACGGGATCTTGATCAATTGGGCCAATGGGTTGACGAATGGCAGATGGACTTTAATTTAGATAAATGCGAGGTGATGCAATTTGTTAGATTGAGCCAGGGCAGGACTTAATCAGTTAATGGTAGGGCATTGGGAAGAGTTACAGAACAAAAAGATCTAGGGGTACAGTGGTGAAGAAGGCATTCAGCATGCTTGGTTTCATTGGTTAGAACATTGAATACAGGAGTCAGGATGTCCTGTTGCAGTTGTACAAGACATTGGTAAGGCCACACTTGGAATAATGTGTACAGTTCTGGTCACCTTATTATAGAAATGATATTATTAAACTAGAAAGAGTGCAGAAAGATTTACTAGGATGCTACCGGGATTTGATGGTTTGAGTTATAAGGAGAGGCTGGATAGTCTGGGATTCTTTTCTCTGGAGCAAAGAAGGTTAAGGGGTGATCTGATACAGGTCTATAAGGCTGAGGGGTGACCTTATAGAGGTCTATAAAATAATGAGGGGCATAGCTAGATAGTCAATATCTTTTCCCAAAAGTAGGGGAGTCTAAAACTAGAGGGCATAGGTTTAAGGTGAGAGGGGAGAGATACAAAAGGGTCCAGAGGGGCAATCTTTTCACAGAGTGTGGTGAGTGTCTGGAACAAGCTGCCAAAGGTAGTAGTAGAGGCGGGTACAATTTTGTCTTTTAAAAAGCATTTCGACAGTCACATGGGTAAGATGGGTATAGAGGGATATGGGCCAAATGCGGGCAATTGGGACGAGTTTAGGGCAGCATGGACAAATTGGGCCGAAGGGCCTGTTTCCATGCTGTAAACCTCTATGACTCTGCCATCTTCTCAGAAGCAGGGTAAGGATCCAGGACAGGCTTGCTGAAACTGTGCATTCAATGGACAGCCTCACCCATGGGTAGATGAGTTTCCCACTGGAATCAAGGGTTGAACCTTCCCCATTTGGAAAGCTTAGAGTTGTTATCAGAACATCAGGGGAATCGGCAGGAATCCCTGTTGGTATGATCTAAAAATGAGAAAGAGGAATCCTGAAGCTGTCAAGGATCAGTGCCAGGCTATTCTTAGACTTCAGCTGTTTGGAATATCCAGGTAGTTTTGGGTGTGGACATTGCAGAATACATGCTAAACATATCCATGGATATGGGTATTGAAAAAGATAGTTGCGAATAACTAATAATTACAAACTAATTTGACTGTCACAAGACATCCCTTCCCATTAAACCTTCTTCATACAGTTTGACATGCACACCATTGTTTTCTATTCATTTGTTGAATGTGAACATCACTGGCTAGGCCAACATTTATTGCCCATTTCAAACTGTCCTTGAGAAGGTGGTGGTGAGCTACCATCCTGAATCTCTCAAATCTATGTGGTGTAGGTACAACCACAGAGGTGTTACAGTGAGAAATTCCAGGATTTTGACCCAGTGACAGTGAACAAACGAGAGTAAAGGACGGTGTGGGGTTTGGAGGTAAAAGGTATTTTCTTGCATGGAATACAGACAAAGCATACCGTTCATAGAGTAGACAGGGGAGAAAGAAAGGAGAGGGTGCATAATGTAGTGTTACAGTCATAGCTCGGGTGTAGAGAAAGATCAATTTAATATAAGGTAGGTCCATTCAAAAGCCTGATGGCAGCAGGGAAGAAGCTGTTCTTGAGTCAGTTGAGGCCATGGATTTGGAAGGTGCTGTCAAAGGAACCTTGATAAGTTGATGCTGTGTATCTTATGGATGGTACACACTGCTGCTAATTTATGCCAGTAGTGGAGGGAGTGAATGTTTAACGTGCTGGATGGAATCCGATCAAGTAGATTGCTTTGTCCTGGAATGTCATGCAGGTAATTGGAGAGTAATCCATCACACTTCTTACTTGTGCCTTGGTGTCTCTTCTCAATGTTGGACAAGTTTTTAGAGTTTTTAGGTTAGTTATGAGCCACGGATTTGCATAAATCTGACCTGCTCTGGTAGCCACAGGATTTAATTCTCTGCATGAATACAGGTAAAACGCAGAGCACCACAACCTCCTCACTGGTAGGGCACAGGGGCAGGTTCCAGATCCACCGCAGCCTGAATGGGAATCAAACCCGATGCTATTGGCACCAATCTGATCCACACCAGTCAATGGATGCCCTAAGGAGTCCAAGTTGCTTGGCAACATAGACTTTTATATGAAATGTAATTCAGAGCTATGGATAGTGATGTGAGATGGTCCAATTTTCTTTCCATCAGAAAAATGACTAGGAATCTCTCCCCTTCTTACCACCTGCCATTGGTGCTTGTTGGAAGTTTTTACACATTGATTCTCAACCCTGTTTTTGGCCGTGTTCTGAATACACTTTCCTTGGCCATCAGCTCCTGCAGTGAGCCTCAAAGATGGAGCTTCTGACTCAGAAAAGGACACTACCTATTGTGTCACAAGGCCACCTGAGCCACAGTATTTATAAGTGTGGTCCAGTTAAGTTTCTGTTTAATGGTTATACCCAGGATGTTGATATTGGGGGATTTAGTGATGGCAATGCCTGTCCAGGGGGGAATGATTAGATTCTGAGTACTTGGAGCTATCCATTTTCAGACTGACCTCTTGAACTGTCCATTTGTGCTTCTACATTGCCAGCCCATATGGACTTCCCTTGACATCAAAGAAAAGCCCACTCAGATTTGAAAAGTGATTCACGCTGGTATGAAGGCTCCATCACCTCACGGACACACTTGTGCATGGAGGACTTGGTGATGCTGCAGAGGTCTCCACTGGAGGCCTGAGAGGACCTGATGGTATAGAAGTTGAGGGCCACTGTGACCTTCACTGCCACTGGGAGTGGGTGTCCTCCTGTTTCACGAGGTGCCAGGCCCGCGAGGACCTGACACTGGTGTGGCACTGTTTCCTTGCTCAAACGCAGTCTGCGGCGGCACACTGTGTCTGGCAGTTCATCAAAGGACACACGGGTCCTGTGTAGATGGTGTCCCCATCTCCAACATCCTCTGACCCTCCCCGAGGTCATTAGGTGGCCGTGACCTGCCCTGGACTGGTGGCCCCATTCTCCTGTTGCATGGTCTGGCCTTGTAGCGCATGTACATCTCCCTCTTCTTCCTCCTCAGCAGCTGCAAGTATATCAGCCAGCTCAACTGACTCAAATGTGAAATCCATCATTCTTTTGGGGTGGGAGTGTGGGGGTAGGGGAGAGAGAGAGAGAGACAGTCAGTAAGGTTATCTATCCAGGGCCCCTCACTCCTTCCCAGCAACCTGTGTCCCCATGAGTCTGGACTCAGGCAACCCAACACCATCCCTGGTGCCATGTGCCACCACAATGGTCTGCTGACCTTTGCCACATAGTGGGCACGGAGAGCATAAGGGTGGCTGTGTTGGGGTCCCCATTGGGAACTCCTGAGGCATAGACATGAGTGCACTATCTTCTGGGAATGGCTTGCAGTTCAGATGGACGGTGAAGGAGCACCCTCGTGACAATCACAAGATGAGTTCCCATCAAAGGCAGCACTGCAGAGTCCATCCAGTGTGAGGCACTGTGTTAATACCTGGTGAGCTCCCTTGATTGGGGCAACAGTTGCCAGGCATGGTTCTTGAAACTGTTAGTGGAGCCTGGGGTGGAATGTCTGCAATAAACCACAGAGCCTGTCCAGCAGACAAATGACAGAGTACCCATGATGACATCAGTGGGGTTTGGAGTCGATCTCATAAACAACCCCTTGGAAGTGACTCAGTGGCCAGGGTGAATGTGGGCAACACAAGTCCCAAGTGAGCACCGATCCCTTGATTGAGGACCCCCATATCAGCACAAACCCCCCAAAATCTTTTACCCGTGCAAGCCCCACACCCCACCCTGCACCATGGCAGTGCCTGAGACCACCCCGCACCCCATGGGTGGGTGCTCAGTGGTACTCACCTCCTTGCTCCCCCTCACGGCTGCTGTGCCTGAACTACACCTTTGATAGAGCAGTAGTGATTCATGCCAGCGTGACGTCACAATGGTGAGGTGGGGAGATTCTGAGAGGGGGGAACGATAGCATGCCAAGCCTGCTAATGATATTGATATCCATTCAAATTTATGCTAATAAATGGGTGCAAAGTGGTTCTTGCCATAAAGGGGCTGGGAAGATCGCGAACCATTTGGCGCCGGGCGCAAACCTGATTTTTTGGCAATGTACGCAATCAACCAACTCGTCACGCTGATTAACTGACAGGCAGGGTGAGGTGGTAGGATTGCGCCCTTAGAATTTCTTTTTGGACTGTGGAACTAAAGACACTGGCACCCGGCTCTGCAGACAACCCAACATTGCCCTCCCCACCCCCCAACGGCCTCCTACTCACAGGCTAAGACCCACTCTCCCAATCATTGGCTTATGCACCCCTCCCTGCATCTGCTGGTACTACAACCTCCTCCACCACCTCAAGTGAACAGCACCCCGCAATGAAGTCGCCAAAGGCCCCATCTTTCAGTGTTCATCCCCAACCCCCTCCCTTAAGGACTCACCCTCGTCCATGAGCCCCCCCATGCCCTCCCTTTGGTAGTGCCAACCTGACAGTGTCAGGTTAGCACTGCTGCAGCAGTGCCAGGGCACTACCCAGGCATTTCCTCAACTTGCTGTAAACCTCTATGATTCTATAGAGGTATATGGCCACATATGTAAAATATTTGTTTTCCATTGTGTAATAATTCAGCCAAGACCAGTTCTCTGTCACCAAACATCCTTTATTGGAAACCAAAGGAGAAGCCGCACCTGTGGCTTACAGTGAGTGAGTCTGTACCTGGAGACCACAACGGTCCGGGTTAGAGCAACAGCTTTAACCTCCCGCTGCTCAAGTTTGCATTCCATGAAACCCATGGGGAGATCTATTGACGATGCCCTGTGTCCTTTGTTGCTCTCATAACACATAGGCTAATTTGCATCTCATCACATCTCCAGCTGTCTGCCTCAAATCAATTCCTGTTTTTACTTGTATTTTTAATCTTAATTTTGTCCAATTCTTAACACATTCCCTCTTTTTAAAAATGACACATCTTAACTTGAAAGATGATTTCATTTCTCAATCAGTTCTACCTTATCAAACATTACAAAGTTTTAAAAGCATGCATTAACATAAAATATACCCCAGAGTATTTACAGCCAATGTTCCCAATAGTCTCTTTCATACTCATGATAAAGCATCTGCAGTGATGCAGTTGTCGAGGCTCAAGGCCCAGCCACTTGCGCAAATGGTGAGCAGTCAGGTGGTGTGAGGGCCAGGAAGGCGCCGGTATGTTTTCTGGGAGTAGTGGGGTGACTTGACCAGAGGTCAGGGTTCAGGGTGAGGAGGGCCGGGCAGCAGCAGCCAGGCATCCAGTAAGCCACCAGCACAGCTGCAAGCTGAGGCCATTGAGGGGAGCAGCTGCGGGCCCCCAGGTCAGGCCTTCGGATGGCTGAGCAGGTGAAGGCGACCTGAGCCAACAGTGAGGCAAGCTCACTGAGGTGAGCAGGCCAACTTGACCCTCAGGGTTGAGAAGGGCAAAGAAGCCTGATCTTTCTGAAAAATAATTTTCATTGAAATCAAGACAGATCAGTCTGTATGGAGCGACGCTATGAACCTGGGAGTAAAAAATGTAGAAAGTTGAAGGCAAGGCAAGAGGACGAAGCTAGGTGAAAAAGATAGTTTAGCACTTTACTTTAAAAGATTGAAGTATTGAGCAGTGCCAAAACTGCACATTCATCCTCAACAAAACCGTCCACAAAATATTTTGGTGACGACTAATAACTTCGACTTGCCGATATCCAGACATAACACATCACCTGAAAAACTTGAATAAGAAGTAGACTCTGAAATGGGAATGGAACAGCAAGAAACTGCTGAAGCTCATTCTTCTGCAGCTGAAATGAGGGAAGAAACCTACCCTGAAGGCATTGCCTTTTGGCCAAAATCTGTTCCACTGGTTATTTTTTATATCTCATAATAAATAGACCAGAGAACATAGATAACATGTGGAAAATTTGAGAAGAGAGTTTGAGGTTCCAGGTCAAAAGTAGTTTAGAAGTCTTTGAGTCCTGTTTTCTGAAGGTGAAGAGAAATGGCATGATGAAAAGGAGAAATTGGTTGATTTTTCGGAAACCTAAGGCAGTCTACTGTTATATTTGCATTATATTATAGTCCCTGACACGAGTAAAGGGAAACAATTGTTTGTCGACAAGTATTCTAACTGGAGAAATGATGGAAGAGATCTTCCTGGCTGTGAAGCTTCTAAAAGTCATATGAAGGCCTTTGTTCAAAGATGTAAATCATCTGGAAAAATCGGCTCAGTTTGAAAAGAATTGTTCTTACTGGAGGAAAGTGCTGAGATGTATTGTTGCCACTGTCAAACTGCGGAGTTTCTTGGGATTTCCTTTAAGAGGACATGATGAATCATCAGTATCAAGTCAGAGGTAATTTTTTTTAGCCTGTCTTGAATATCTTAGTGAATTTGATGAGAGTCTCAAAGAGCAATTGAAAAGTTATAAATATTGTGGCTCAGGGAAGACCAACTTTTTAATGCACAGAATCGACAGAGACTTCATCACTATAATGGCATGGTGGCTCAGAAACCAATTCACTAATGAATTAAAATATGGCAAATACTATTCCGTAGTAAAAACAGAAAAGGCTGGAAAATCTCAGCAGGTCTGTCATCATCTGTGGAGAGAGAACAGAGCGAACATTTCAAGTCTGGATGATGCTTCATCAGAGCTTCCATAATAGTTGATTTACACCAGATATGACTAATTGACATTAATTTTAAGATATGTGACCAGCGATGGTGAAGTTATGGAGCGATTTCTCTAGCTACTATCCCACACTTCTGAGTACCCGGAGACAACTGTTTTGGAAATCATTGCAAATTTAGGCTTAGACAACAAAAACTATCATGGCAGAGTTTTGACAATGCTCAAATATGACAGAATAATATTCAGATCTACAAGCAGGACTGAACATTGCAAGACCTGTGCATTATTCATCCCATGTTCCAGTCACTCATTGAATTTAATTTAGAATGCTACAACGGATTCATGTGAGGCAGCTGTACAATTACGCTTGGAACAGGCACATAAAAGACATTTGATGATCAAAAGAAAATTCTGACACCTGGTGGTCTACTCATGCAGATGCTGTTTTGGCTTTGAAACTGAACTCTGTCGATATAAAGGGATGCTTATCAGGTATAGCCACCTCTAATTTAGAGAAACCATGTGTGAAAGCCAAAACAAAATCCTTAGCAGAGAAGTATGATATTGCAGTTTTTACTATTTTGTGGAGCTGTTTGCTTCAAAGAATTAATGCCATCAAAAAAATGGCTACAAATGAATGCTTCATAAATGTTAGCCTCAGTTAAAAGTTTTGTCATGAAAGTTCAAAATGACTATACCTCAATGGAAACAGAGGCACGAACATGAACAAAGAGTACAGGTCCCTCTGATGACAAGACACAGACATTGTTTTTGGTGAAACGAGAGACAATGAAGTGACTTTGAAAGGGAAAGAGAAGATCATTGTTGAGACTGTTATTTGTGACGCAATAATGGTGCAATTGCAGAGTAGAAGTGAATCTCTGAAGAAAGCTGTTAAGTTATTTTTTGTGCTTTTTGACAGAAGTTTGGATGAGAAAGCTAAGAGCCACTGCAGCAAGCGATTAACTGAATTCTACTGGGAGAACTTAGTTGCAAATCATATTGACGATGAAGTAAAACAATTTATTCATTTCAATGCTAATGATGAACTCTGTGCTTCGAGATCACCAGCTGATTTGTGCAGACTTGTATGTGGTGGTTTGCAGGTAACTTTTCCAAATGTGGAAACCTTTCTGAAAATATTTTTAACAATGCCTAACACAAATGCTTCCAGTGAAGGTTCTGCCTCTATATTGAAAAGCAAGAAAAATTATCTGCAAAATACAATGAGTTAGGAACATTTGACAAGTTTAGGAATACTGGAGATTGGAAATGTACCCTTACAAGATTTTTCCAACGATGATGTTATTGATGATTTTATGAAGGAAATGTGTAGAAGAAAAGCTGTCGAAATTGCCACAGATTGCAAACAACGGATGAAGCAAGAAAATCTCAAAAGCTGTCTCTCTACCATGTTCCCCAGTCTAAATTCTGATCTTCAAAAGAGAACATATGTGAGTCTGATATAATGACTGGGGGGGGGGGGGGGGGGGGGTCACATGCAGACAGTTATAACGACTGAGTAACTGCCATCCCCCATCGCTCTCAATACCGGCCTTCAGAAAGTCTCTTCTAGACAACGAATAGAATGTTGCCAGATCGTTGCCAGCATAACCACTGATATTGCACCTGGACTAAACACTCCATTTAATTGGAGTATTTGCTTCTGCACTGGACTTTTTCTGGCTCATTCTGTCCTGCGGTGGCCTGTGCTGTGCTGCATTCATATCTTCAGCTAATATTTCCATCTCATTCCTCATCGACCAGTTCCACATTTGTTTGCCTCAAGACAGACAGATTGCAATACTGCCCAAATCTACTGTCATGCTGACAACAGGTAGGCTTGAATTTCAATTAATCAATTACAGACTTGTTTTTATAAATCAAAAAGCACAGAAGCAATTAAGCAGTGACATGTGTACCTTTTTGGGTTTTGTGGCTTGTATTGTAATTTCAATTAATCAATTATAGGCTTGTTTTCATAAGTTTAAAAAGAAGTTAAGCAGTGATCACAGCGGTTGTGTGCATTTTTCTCCTGTGGAGACATAAGGGGAATTGAAAGTATGAATGTATGGAAGGACATGGGGTGTAATGTGTGTCTGATTCGGGAAGCTTGTGTTGGCTGTTTCGGGGAAATGGGTCACTGGGAGGTGCTGCTTGTGGGGGAGGGGGGGGTGTGGTGGTGGGCACAGGGGTTGGATGTAGTTCCTGGGGGGGGAATGGGGGGCGGGGTGCGGTTGTTGGATGCCCTTGAGGTGAATGGGGATGGTTTGACATTGTTAATACAGTATATGTATGTGCAGGCCAATGATGGGCCCGTTAATTAGGTTAAAAAGGTGAGATAAAAAATTCTCTTTGTCTCTGTCCTAAAAGGGCAACTCATAATTTTAAAACAGTACCCCCAAGTTTCAGACTCACCCACCAGAGGAAACATCCTTTCCATATCCACCTTGTCAAGACCATTCAGGAACTTATATACTTCAATCAAGTCACCCCTCCACTCTTCCAAACTCAGTGGAAACAACCCCGATCTGCCTGACCTTTCCTCATAAGACAACCTACTCATTCTAGGTTTCAATCGAGTAACCCTCCTCTGAAGCACCTCCAAAGCATATACATCCTTCCTTAAATAAAGAAACCAAAATTGCACACAGTTTAAGATGTGAGGTGTCAGTTGTTTAGAGAGACTTGAAAAGCTGGAATTCTTCTCAGATGGCTAACAGAGATGCTCAACATCATGAGATGTACGTGAGAAGCATATAGGAAGAGGCTGTTTCTATTGTTAAGAGGGTTAGGAACCAATGGTCATAGATTTAAAACAATTGGGGGAAAAAGACAGCAGGGAGATGAGGAGAGGCTTTTTTTTTACAGCAAGTTGTAATGATCAGTAATGCACTTCTTGAAAGGGCAGTGGAAGCAGATTCAATTATAAATTTCAAAAGGGAATTGGATCTCTATGCTATTTTCTTTATTTCTTTGTGTGATGTGGTCATCGCTGGCAAAGCCAACATTTGTCATCCATCCCTAATTGTCCTTGAACTAAGAGGCTTGCCACACCATTTCAGTTCAGAATTAACGACATTGCTGTGGGCCTGGAGTCGCGTGAAGGCCAGACCAGGTAAGTATGGCAGATTTCCTTCTATTAAAGAACACTATGAACCAGGTGGGGTTTTTTAAACAATTGATGAGAGCTGTCATGGTGATAGACGAGCTCTCAATTCTAGATTTATGAATTGAATTTAAATTCCACCAGCTGCCATGGTGGGATGTGAATCCATATCCCCAGAACATTAGCCTGGGCCTCAGGATTACTCGTCTAGTGATGTTACCAAGGTACCATTGCCTCTCCCAATTGAAAAAGGGAACATTTACAGTGCAATGAATAAAGAACAGGAAAGTGGGAGTAACAGGATAATTCTTTCAAAGAGCTACTACAGGCAAGATGTGCCGAAAGGCCTCCTTCTGCACACTATAATTCTGTGATTGTATGCATATGATGAATGAGGTTCAAAGACATGCAGGTTAGGTTGATTGGCGATGCTAAATTGACCCAAGTGTCAGGGGATTAGCAGGGTAAATATGTGGGTTTACGGGAATAGGGCCTGGGTGGGATTGGGGTCGGTGCAGACTCGATGGGCCAAATGGTCTCCTTCTGCACTGTAGCGATTCTATGATTCTATTCTATGAGGAAAGGAACAGGCTCAAGTGAGGTGCACCCAATGGGAAATAGCCTGCTGATGCTCAGTAACTACTTTACGTTTGAGGAATGTAGCTAATGTACTGGAGCACCCCTGTGGAACTGTAGCACAGTGTGAGTCAGTCACCGTGGCAGACGAGGTGACGATTGGGGCACGGAGAGGATATAAATTGCAGAACGATTTTGACAAAGATGGATGAAGAGGGTATTTGCTAAAGCTATCTAAGCAGTGGAATTGCTTTTTCATTCACTGGAATGCTGAGCAAGTAATTGTGCACCAATCCCTGTCAAATAATTCTCTGAAGGTGAAAAATCTCAGGCACTAACATTCTGTGACATCAGAGTATTCTTCAGTATGACACTTAAGATCTAAACTAAAAAAGCGTCAACTCCTCAAAAAACATAACTACATCCACCTTTTACCAGATTCCATGCATCTAATATAACAGGGTGCAACTGAGCACAGACATCAGAGACAAGGAATTTTTAATTCCTAAAAATGAGTGGGCTTTGGTCAGGTGTGATGTAGAAAAGATGGTTCAGGTGACATACAGCAAATAAGCAAATGCCTACCTTGTGAAATTTGACAAACCAGAAACTGAATGTGCGCACATGCTTTGTATAAAAATCTATTGGGAGTAAAATCCCAATGGATGACTGTTATAGAGTTAGTATTATGTATCTTATTTAAGTCCATCGCTGATGTCTTCAGTAAGTGCTGTGACGTCATCAGTTGTTGCTCTTGTCACCTGTGTATATTCGTATATTAACTGCTGCTTAACCAGCTGCTTCTGATTTTAAATTTATTTTAAACTTTGTTATTTTTATACATTAAAGAGGGGCGGCATGGTGGCACAGTGGTTAGCACTGCTGCCTCACAGTGCGAGGGACCCGGTTCGATTCCCGGCTTGGGTCAGTGTCTGCGTGGGTTTCCTCCAGGTGCTCCGGTTTTCTCCCACAGTCCAAAGATGTGTGGGCTAGGTGGATTGGCCACGCTAAATTGTCCCTTCGTGTCAGGGGAACGAGCTAGGGTCAATGTATGGGGATAGGGCCTGTGGGATTGTGGTTGGTGCAGATTCGATGGGCCAAATGGCCTCCTTCTGCACTGTAGGATTCAATAATCTAACAAACTGGGATGTCCTCTCTCGTTATGACCCAGGATGTCTGCTAATCATGGAGACCATGCCTCATGGTTTCTGTCTGAAGTTTTCTATCCTAGGCTTTCCCGCATGGCAACCGGCTGCTGAGCAGGAAATGGAATTTTAAAATTGTTAATAATCTGCCTATCGGGAATTTCCAACACCGCCTCTCCCCCACCCCGCCCCTTTCACACATGCTCCCCTCTTCCCTCCACATCTCCTAAATGTTGGAATCAATATTTACCCTTTCTCCTCTAAATTTTTGCACCTTCTCCCCTGAAGCTGTCACCCACGTTTGGTCATTATTTTACTCATTACCATCCAGTGCCCCTTTCAAACGACTGTTCATCATATGTGAGCCCTGACATGGGTATTTGAATGTTAATCAACTGAGGATCGGCAGACCAGGTCAGAGTGAAGCTTACCCTTATGCCATTTGATATCCACACACACACACACGGGGTCACCATGTAGGTCTAGATTTTATGGGGTTGGGTGGACTTCGCAACTGGAAGGAAAGTTGGTCAGCAGCCGACACGCCAGAAAGAAGCCACCTGCTGCCATAACACACTCTGGTGGGTTAAACAAGGTATGAGCGGGGCTTCAGCCCCTCAGTGGAAGGAAGTCTTGCTCTCGAGAGTTGTTGGACATTCTGATTGGTTGTAAGCTCTGACTGTCCTGGCAGCATCAGAGTTCAGGACTGTAGGAAGGTAGGCACAGATGAAGAATGGCTGCCACAACCTGGAAAGTTCTGGGCTTTTAAGGAAAGGTCTGGAATTCAAAAGCCTAGGGAGTTGACAGGGGGGTGACGGCCGCCTGCAACCAGGTTTTGGAGGGAGTGAGCAAAGAATGAGGGGCGGGGGTGACATCTGGAGGGGTGGAGAGTGCCCTCAATGCACGCGGCATTCTCAAAAGAGATGCTCCCCACCCCCCATCTTTCCTGCATTTTTCATTTAATCCACAAAAAATGGCCTGTCCACTCCCACTGCCTTAACATGCCAGCAGTATTGTGGCATATGCAATATATTATCCTGGTCAATAGGCTTGTCATGAAGCCTAATTTATCTTTAATTATTAATTTACACTCAGTACACTTTGACACTCATGACAGCCAGAACAAAAGGGACCCCACCTGTCACCCTCCAACCTGGTTAAATGCTTTCCACCGTCATAGTCATAGTCATAGAGTCATAGAGTTTACAGCATGGAAACAAGCCCTTCGGCCCAACTTGTCCATGCCACCCTTTTTTAAAAAAAAACCCTAACTAATCCCAATTGCCCGCATTTGGCCCATATCCCTCTATACCCATCGTACCCATGTAACTAAATGCTTTTTAAAAGATAAAATTGTACCCGCCTCTACTAATACCGCTGGCAGCTTGTTCCAGACACTCGCCACGCTCTGTGTGGAAAACATTGCCCCTCTGGACACTTTTGTATCTCTCCCCTCTCACCTTAAACCTATGCCCTCTAGTTTTAGACTCCCATACCTTTGGGAAAAGATATTGACTATCTACCTATGCCCCTCATTATTTTATAGACCTCTATAAGGTCACCCCTCAGCCTCCTACGCTCCAGAGAAAAAAGTCCCAGTCTATCTAGCCTCTCCTTATAACTCAATCCATCAAGTCCCGGTAGCATCCTAGTAAATCTTTTCTGCATTCTTTTTAGTTTAATAATATCCTTTCTATAATAGGGTGACCAGAATTGCACACAGTATTCCAAGTGTGGCCTTACCAATGTCTTGTACAACTTCAACAAGACGTCCCAACTCCTGTATTCAATGTTCTGACCGATGAAACCAAGCATGCCGAATGCCTTCTTCACCGCTCTGTCCACCTGTGACTCCACTTTCAAGGAGCTATGAACATGTACACCTAGATCTCTTTGTTCTGTAACTCTCCCCAACGCCCTACCATTAACTGAGTAAGTCCTGCCCTGGTTCAATCTACCAAAATGCATTACCTTGCATTAAATTAAACTCCATCTGCCATTCGTCAGCCCACTGGCCCAATTGATCAAGATCCCGCTGCAATTGGAGATAACCTTCCTCACTGTCCACCATGCCACCAATCTTGGTGTCATCTGCAAACTTACTAACATGCCCCCTATATTCTCATCCAAATCATTAATATAAATGACAAATAACAGTGGGCCCAGCACTGATCCTTGAGGCACACTGCTGGTCACAGGCCTCCAGTTTGAAAAACAACTCTCTGCACCCTCTGGCTTCTGTCAAGAAGTGGAGATGCCGGCGTTGGACTGGGGTAAACACAGTAAGAAGTCTAACAACACCAGGTTAAAGTCCAACAGGTTTATTTGGTAGCAAAAGCCGCTTTAACGTGGTGTTGTTAGACTTCTTCTGTCAAGAAGCCAATTTTGTATCCAAACTTGCCAAATGTGAGGGCATTACATTCTGCCCCGTGTATCTGAGAGTTGTTTCGCTGATGGCCTCAGTTGCAAAGATGCTATCCAATGGCATGAAGATCAGAAATGAGTTCAAGTCTGTATCTGAGTTAAGGGTTGACAGTGCTAACCACTGTGCCACCGGGCAGCACTGTGGCACAGTGGTTAGCACTGCTGCCTCACAGCGTCAGGGACCCTGTTCAATTCCAGACTTGGGTCACTGTCTGTGTAGAGTTTGCACTTTCTCCCCGTGTCTGTGTGGATTTCCTCTGGGTGCTCCGATTTCCTCCCAGATCCAAAGATGTGTGGGTTAGGTGGATTGTCTATGCTAAATTGCCCCTTAGTGTTAGGGGGACTAGCTAGGGTAAATGCATGGGGTTATGGGGATAGGGTCTGGGTGGGATTGAGGTTGGTGCAGACTTGATGGGCTAAATGGCCTCCTTCTGCATTGTAGGATTCTATGATTCTATGAAAGGAAGTGATCTCAACTGGTAAATCGGTGGGAAGATACAGTTAGATTTTAACCCCTCTCTTGTTTAATGATCTGAGCCAGCCCTGAGCTGAGAAGATTTTTTTTAACATGTGTTTTGCTTGAATGCTCTGGCTATCTGTGTTTCATTCACACTGGGTTTTTCCTGAAATGACTTTTTACACAACATTTAGGCCCGGATTTTACTGGGCCCTAAAATGTGGTGTGGCATTCCTGCAACCTTCCTCTCATGACTGGCATTCCCACCAGGGGGGAAGCTGGCAGATGACCCTGCTACCTTTCGGCCAATTGAGGACCTTATGTGGTCAGTAAACAGCTACTTAAGGGCCTCTTCCTACCACTGCTGGTATTTTACAAATGGGTCGTTGGGCAGCTCGCCATGTGGGAAGATCAGCAGGGTATGGCAGCCTCCTTGTGAGGCTCAAGGCAGGCCCTCCTGATTGGACACCCTGGGGGGAATTTTTCTGGCCCGCCTGCCATGGGAATCAGAGTGGGTGGGGGGCGGGGGGAGGGGCAAGGTGGGCCATGCAAAGGTCCATTGACCTCGGGCAGAATTTTCCGGTTTGCATGGCCGGAAAGTCCCACCCACTGTCACCTTCTCAAATCATCCCCCTTTACGTAGAGACAACCTTAGAAAACAAGGTGAGATACAGCTTTGTAGAATTGCAATGCATTCAATAATTAATAGAATAAATTCATCCACCTCTACATTTCCCAGCCTTATGTTAAACATTAATCTTTGCCTTTTTTGCAATCATAGGCGTTTGATAAGGTTCACCATGGTAGGCTTCTGCAGAAAATGCAGATGTATGGGATTGGGGGTGATCTAGGAAATTGGATCAGGAATTGGCTAGCGGATAGGAAACAGAGGGTGGTGGTTGATAGTAAATATTCATCATGGAGTGCGGTTACAAGTGGTGTACCTCAGGGATCTGTTTTGGGGCCACTGCTGTTTGTAATATTTATTAATGATCTGGATGAGGGTATAGTTGGGTGGATTAGCAAATTTGCTGATGACACCAAAGTCGGTGGTGTGGTAGACAGTGAGGAAGGGTGTCGTAGTTTGCAGGAAGACTTAGACAGGTTGCAAAGTTGGGCCGAGAGGTGGCGGATGGAGTTTAATGCGGAGAAGTGTGAGGTAATTCACTTTGGTAGGAATAACAGATGTGTTGAGTATAGGGCTAACGGGAGGACTTTGAATAGTGTGGAGGAGCAGAGGGATCTAGGTGTATGTGTGCATAGATCCCTGAAAGTTGGGAATCAAGTAGATAAGGTTGTTAAGAAGGCATATGGTGTCTTGGCGTTTATTGGTAGGGGGATTGAATTTAGGAGTCGTAGCGTTATGTTGCAACTGTACACAACTCTGGTGCAGCCGCACTTGGAGTACTGTGTGCAGTTCTGGTCCCCACATTACAGGAAGGATGTGGAGGCTTTGGAGAGGGTGCAGAGGAGGTTTACCAGGATGTTGCCTGGTATGGAGGGGAGATCCTATGAGGAGAGGCTGAGGGATTTGGGATTGTTTTCGCTGGAAAGGCGGCGGCTAAGATGGGATCTTATTGAAACATATAAGATGATTAGAGGTTTAGATAGGGTGGATAGTGATAGCCTTTTTCCTCTGATGGAGAAATCCAGCACGAGGGGGCATGGCTTTAAATTGAGGGGGGGTAGTTATAGAACCGAGGTCAGGGGTAGGTTCTTTACCCAGAGGGTGGTGAGGGATTGGAATGCCCTGCCAGCATCAGTTGTAAATGCGCCTAGTTTGGGGGCGTTTAAGAGATCCGTAGATAGGTTCATGGACGAAAAGAAATTGGTTTAGGTTGGAGGGTCACAGTTTTTTTTTTGTTTTTTTTTAACTGGTCGGTGCAACATCGTGGGCCGAAGGGCCTGTTCTGCGCTGTAATGTTCTATGTTCTATGTTCTATCCATCTTTGGTTCAAAACCACTGATCTGAAACACTCCTGTAAAGTTCCTCTTTGGTGCCACTTTATTTCCTCACATCTCAAAAATTCTCCAATAAACTCAAGACCCAGTAAACTCTAAACCCAAGATGTGAACACTGTCACTGCTGCTCCTACAGGTTCCTTGCTGGAACTAAACCTGTGAGCATCGGGGTCCAGCGATGATAGTGTCTTCTCTTGCAGTTGAATGTTCTGTTGATATGAAGACCTACATTTTCTTACTCTGCGCTGCCACAAATAGGAATTGCAGCACGAATAGTGTGGGAAATTAGATGCTACTGCACTGGCCTGACTTCAATTTTCCTCCACAGGACTGCCACTGGACATCAGTCTTCCACAACTGTCATCAAATGTTGGCATGCCTGAAACTTCCCCATCCTATTTCCATTTTGTCCACTTTTTCACTTGTCACCAGGAACTGTCCATAGAAGATGAAAGTTGGCACCAGGTAGAAGTGAGAAAGGGCCAAAATGCTAATAAAGAGAGCAAAGGACTATAGCAGGGGCTTGCGCTCCTTCAGCTTCTCTCCCACATCCTACCTGCTGAAGGTCTCAAACTAGGCGGAGGCCTTTGGCAGAACAGAGTCATAGAGTTTTACAACACAAAAAGAGACCCTTTGGCCCAGGATGTATGTACAGGCAATCAAGCAGCTATCTATTTTAATCCCAATTTTCCAGCATGTGGTCCATAGCCTTGTGTGCTATTGCATTTCAAGTGTTCACCTAAATGCCTCTTAAATATTGTGAGGGTTCCGACTTCGATCACCCTTTCAGGCGGTGAATTCCAGATTCCCACCACCCTCTGGGTGAAAAAGCCTCTCCTCAAATCCCCTCTAAATCTCATGCCTCTTACCGTAAATCCAAGCCCCCTAGTTATTGACCCCCTCCACTAACGGGAAACGTTTCTTCCTATCTACTCTATTTATCTATCCCTCATAATTTTATGTACCTCAATGAGGTCCCTCGCCAGCCTTCTCTGCTGTAAGGAAAACAACCGCAGCCTAACTAGCCTCTCCTCGTAGCTGAAACGCTCCAGCCCAGGCAACATCCTGGCGAATTACCTCTGTGCCCTTTCTAGTTCTTCAACTCTTTGGGTCCATGAAGCCTCTTTCTTATCCCTTCCAGTGCTGCAGCAATAATCCCACCGCACCACCATATGAATTCTTCTTGTGACCTATTGACGGGCTCCTGTTTGCTGGTGGAAAGGAGCTTGCCATGAATTAAGGACAAACTTTCCTCACCTAGGAAATTGCACCAGGATTATGATGAGGTTAATATGTAATGATAGTGGTGCAATTGATATGGATTTTTTTTTGTGTTTAAGGGGAATATTTAAAAAATCAGCTTTGTTTCAGGCAGTCAGTATGTCTGGTGGAAATGCAACTCAGAGGCTGGAAAAGCAGGACAATTACTCATTTTAGAGTTGCATTTGGTTATGTTAAGTAGGGTTAATGGACTTTCGTTTACTTAAGTTCCCCTGGGATTTATCATTAGAGTGATTGACAGTCATGTGATGATGTGGTTTTATGTGCAGAGTTGGGTCTGTAGGAGAAAGAAACAGCTTTTGCAGAAAGCAGTTTAGTTTGCAGTTGAAGCCTGGTTTAAGTTAGGAGGATTTGGCAGGCTTCTGGAGCTCATTTTTCTCTCAAAGCTTCAAGACTGTCATTTCATTTATTCCTTCGTGGGACATGGACATGGTTCAATGGAGAGTGCAGGAAGGCATGCCAGGAGCAGCACCAGGCATACCTAAAAATGAGGTGTCAACCTGGTGAAGCTACCAAACAGGACTACTTGCATGCCAAACGGCATAAACAGCAAGTGATAGAGCTAAGCGATCGCACAACCAATGGATCAGATCTGAGCTCTGCAGTCCTTCCACATCCAATTGTGAATGGTGGTGAACAATTAAACAACTCACTGGAGGAGGAGGCTTCACAAATATCCCCATCCTCAATGATGGAGGAACCCAGCAAAAGATAAGGCTTCAGAATTCGCAATAATCTTCAGCCAGAAGTGCCGAGTGGATGATCCATCTTGGCTTCCTCCAATGGTCCCCAGCATCACAGCTGCCAGTCTCCAGCCAATTTGATTCACTTCACATGCTCAAAGAATCATAGAATTCTATCAAGAAATGGTTGGAGGCACTGGATACTGCAAATGCAATGGGCCCTGATAACATTTTGGCAATAGGACTGAAGACTTGTGCTCTAGAACTTGCCGCTCCCCTAGCTGAGCTCTCACAGTACAGTTACAACACTGGCATCGACCCAACAATGTTGAAAATTGCCCAGGTATGTCCTGTGCACAAAAAGCAGGACAAATCCAACCCAGCCAATTACCGCCCAATCAGTCTACTCTCGATCATCAATAAAGGGATGGAAGGGGTCATCAACAGTGCTATCAAGCAGCACCTGCTCAGCAATAACCTGCTCAGTGACGCCCACTGAGGTTTCGCCAAGGTCACTCCGCTCCTAGCCTCATTACAGCCTTTGTTCAAACATGGACGAAAGAGCTGAATTCCAGAGGTGAGATGAGAGTGACAGCCCTTGACATCAAGGCCGCATTTGACTGAATGTGGCATCAAGGAGCCCCAGTAAAACAGGAATCAATGGGTATCAGGAGCAAACACTCCACTGGTTAGAGTCATATCTGGTATATAGGAAGATAGTTGTGGAGGGTCAGTCATCTCAGATCCAGGACATCTCTGCAGGAGTCCCTCAGTGTCCTAGGCCCAACAATCTTCAGCTGCTTCATCAATGACCTTCCCTCCATCATAAAGTCAGAAGTGGGGATGTTCGCCAATGATTACGCAATGTTCAGCACCATTCGCAACTCCTCAGATACTGAAACAGTCCATGTTCAAATGCATCAAGATCTGGACAATATCCAGGCTTGGGCTGACAAGTGGCAAGTAACATTCGCGCCACACAAATGTCAGACAATGACCACCACCAATAAGAGACACTCTAACCACCGCCCCTTGACATTCAATGGTGTTACCATCACTGAATCCTCCACAGTCAACATCCTTGGGGTTACCATTGACCAGAAATTCAACTGGACTCAACACATTAACACAGTGGCTACAAGAGCAGGCCAGAGGCTAGGAATACTGCGGCGAGTAATGCACCTCCTGACTCCCCAAAGCCTATCCACCATCTACGATGCACAAGTCAGGAGTGTGATGAAATACTCCCCACTTGCCTGGATGGGTGCAGCTCCAACAACACTCAAGAAGCTTGACACCATCCAGGACAAAGCAGCCCATTTGATTGGCACCACATCTACAAACATGCAAGCCCTCCACCACCGACACTCAGTAACAGCAGTGTGTACTATCTACAGGATGCACTGCAGCAATTCACCAAAGATCTTTCGACAGCACCTTCCAAACCCATGACCACTTCCATCTATAAGGACAAGGCAGCAGATAAATGGGAACACCATCACCTGCAAGTTCCCCTCCAAGCTACTCACTATCCTGACTTGGAAATATATCGCCATTCCTTCGCAGTTGTTGGGTCAAAATCCTGGAATTCCCCCCCTAACGACATTGTGGGTTAACCCACAGAACATGGACTGCAGCGATTCAAGAAGGCATCTCGCCACTACCTTCTCAAGGGCAACTAGGGATGGGTAATAAATGCTGGTCACCCAGCAACACCCATGTCTCATGAATTAATAAAAAAACATGGGTGTCAAGCTCCTTGAGTGTTGTTGGAGTTGCACCCATCCAGGCAAGTAGGGAATATTCCATCACACTCCTGACTTGTGCCTTGTCGATGGTGGATAGGCTTTGGAGAGTTAGGTGAGTTCCTCGCCACAGTTTTCCTAGCATCTGATCTGCTCTTGTAGCCACTGTTTTTGTGACGAGTCAAGTTGAATTTCTGGTCAATGGTAACCCCAAGGATGTGGGGAGATTCAGTGAAGGTAACACCATTGAATGTCAAGAGGCGGTGGTTAGAGTGTCTCTTATTGGTAATGGTCATTGCCTGACATTTGTGTGGTGAGAATGTTACATGCCACTTGTCAGCCCAAGCATGGATATTGTCCAGATTTTGTTGCATTTGAACATGGACTGCTTCAGTATCTGAGGAGTCATAGAGCATGTGAGCTACTAGTTCTGTAGCCTCTGGAGAGATTATGAGTCTGAGACTAATGGAAGGAAGGCACAATCATTGAAAAAAAACCCATAACCAAGATCATACAGGATAGAAACAGACCTGAATACATAAAGAGAAACAGCAGTGCCTTAAAATCCTTGGAGAGAAAGCCAATAGAGATTTGGGCTTACTACTCAGATTGTGATGAAGAGGAAAGACCACGAGTTCTACAGCCAGTCAGGAGAAGATCATTCACACCGACAGGAGGGAGACTAGGGAATATTATTAACTTCAAAAGGGGTTCAGAACCAGATCAGGGAGATTGGTCAAGGCACCTTCGAGACTAACCCTATGAATGTTAGAGGCTTTGGAGAGAAAGGTAGAAGGATGTAAATATGATCGAGATAAAGATTTGAGTGGGGTTCAGGAGTGGTGAGATGTAGAGTAAAGGGTTAACATCAGAAGTACATATGATCATGCTGCTCTAATGGTGTCAGATCACATGACTGAAAAGTAATGGAAATCTGAAAGGAAAAGAAGCTCCAATCTTATCTCGAGGCCCAAGCATGTAAATACTTGCTGTAAATAAAGAGTAATGGTTTTAAGAAACTTCAGACTCAAGCAGCACACTTTGGGAGAATAGACAATCCTCAAAATCCCTGACGAGGCCCCATCACACTAGAGGCTGGAGACCATAAGACCATAAGACATAGGAGCAGAATTAGGTCACTCAGCCCATCGAGTCTGCTCCGCCATTCAATCATGGCTGACATTTTTCTCATCCCCATTCTCCTGCCTTTTCCCCATAACCCCTGATCCCCTTATTAATCAAGAACCCATCTATCTCTGTCTTAAAGACACTCAATGACTTGGCCTCCACAGCCTTCTGTGGCAAAGAGTTCCACAGATTCACCACTCTCTGGCTGAAGAAATTCCTCCTCATCTCTGTTTTAAAGGATTGTCCCTTTAGCCTGAGGTTGTGCCCTCTGGTTCTAGTTTTTCCTACTAGTGGAAACATCCTCTCCATGTCCACTCTATCCAGGCCTCGCAGTATCCTGTAAGTTTCAACAAGATCCCCCCTCATCCTTCTAAACTCCAATGAGTACAGACCCAGAGTTCTCAACTGTTCCTCATACGACAAGTTTTTTGTTCCAATGGTCATTATTGTGAATCTCCTCTGGGCCGTTTCCAAGGCCAGCACAATACTTTTTCAGCCTCAGAAGTACATCCCTGCTCTTGTATTCTAGCCCTCTCGACATGAATGCTAACACTGCATTTGCCTTCCTAACTGCCGACTGAACCTGCACATTAACCTTAAGAGAATCTTGAACCAGTCCCTTTGTGCTTCTGATTTCCTAAGCATTTTCCCATTTAGAAAATAGTCTATGCCTCCATTCCTCCTTCCAAAGTGCACAACCTCACACTTTTCCACATTGTATTCCATCTGCCACTTCTTTGCCCACTCTCCTAACCTGTCCAAGTCCTTCTGCAGCCCCCCTGCTTCCTCAATACTACCTGTCCCTCTACATATCTTTGTATCATCTGCAAACTTAGCAACAGTGCCTTCAGTTCCTTCCTCCAAATCGTTAATATATATTGTGAAAAGTTGTGGTCCCAGCACACCGAGTCACCGGCTGCCATACTGAAAAATATCCCCACTCCCTGCCTTCTACCAGCCAGTCAATCCTCTATCCATGCCAGGATCTTACCCTTAACACCATGGGCTCTTAACTGATTTAACAGTCTCCTATGCGGCACCTTGTCAAAGGCCTTCTGGAAATCTAAATAAATGACGTCCACTGGTTCTCCTTTATCTAACTTCCTTGTTACCTCCTCAAAGAACTCTAACAGATTTGTCAGACATGACCTCCCCTTGATGAAACCGTGCTGACTCAGTCCTATTTTATCATGCACTTCCAAGTATTCTGTGATCTCATCTTTAATAATGGACTCTAAAGTCTTGCCCATGACCGAAGTCAGGCTAACCGGCCTAATAATTTGCCGTCTGCTGCCTCCCTCTCTTCTTAAACAGCAGTGTTACATTCGCTACTTTACAGTCCTCTGGGACCCTCCCTGCCTCCAGTGATTCCTGAAAGATCACCACTAAGCCTCCACAATTCCCTCAGCTATCTCTTTTAGAACCCTGGGGTGTAGTCCATCCGGTCTAGGTGATTTGTTCCACAGTGCCTGATAAGAAATGATTTACATATGATTTTAATAAATAATTTGTGGAACAATATGCATGGAAATTCCCTTAATGCACTCCTGCTGGGTGAGACGCCCTCATTGGGAGCTGAGTCCTTGGCAAAATGTGTTTCACTTAAGCATAGTTTGCAGTGATATGATTTGCTTTATTTTCAATACAGTATGTAAATATGTTGAAGGACTATTTAGTTACACTTTTTAAATTCTTTCAAGGCATGTGAGTATTGCTGGCTAGGCAAGCATTTTTATTACCCATCCCTAATTGCCCTTAAGAAGTTGGTGGTGAGCCACCTTCTTGAACCATTGCAGTCGATATGGTGCAGGGACACTCACAGAGCTCTTAGTAAGGGAGTTCGAGAATTTTAACCCCGTGACAGTGAAGGAACAGCGATATTGTGTATGGGTTGGAGGGGAACTTGAAAGTGGTGGTGTTCGTTGAAACTGCTGCCGTTGTCCTTCCAGATGATAGAGGTCACAGGTTTGGAACGTTTAACTATATGAAATGTTTTAATGGGTTGGTGTGAATGCGTAAATGTTCATGGTCCTCAGGAATACTTCTTAAAATTCTTTCACGGGGTGTTGTCATCAGCATTTGTTGTCCATCCCAAATTGCCCTTGAACTGAGTGACCTGCTTGGCCATTTCTGAGTGAAGTTAGGAATCAACCACATTGCTGTGAGTCTGGAGTCACATATCGGCCATACGAGGTAAGGATGGCAGATTTCCGTGAGTGAACCAGATGAGATTTTACAACAATCGATGATTGTTTCATAGTCACTATGACTGAGATTACTGAGCATTCCAGATTTTATTAACTGAATTTAAATTCTACCAGCTGCCATGTTAGGATTTGAATCCTCGTCCCCAGGGCATTGCCTGGGCTTCTACAATACTAGTCTTGTGACTTTACCACAATGCCACCATCATCCCTAAATCTGACTACGCCTGGGAGAGCTCATTCCTAAAATGTATCCTTATATCTCAGCTGAGGGTTTAATATTCTTTTGTTAATTTTATTTTCAGGCTCATCTCTTAATTCTTAAATTAAAAAATATTTTTAACTATTGCTTCTCTTCTTTGTCAGATAAAAATGCCTAGCATTTTACCGAGGACTCTTTCTGAGTCTCTTGGCTTTTACCCGATTCCATATTTATTATTGATATATTTTGTACAGCATTCGGTCCAATGCCTGACACTGCAGTGTTCAGCATTGAACTTTCCCTGCCATCTCTGCAGTCTTTTGCAAGAAATATTTCAAATGCTTCTGCAACCATTCGGCTGCAACTTTGTTTTGCTGCTCTTCCTGTTCCAGTTTATTTATAAGTTTTGGTCAAGTCAGCTGTTACTGCAGCAGATTGTTCACCCAGCTTAATGCTTTAAAAGTTATACAAGCCAAGGACCAGAAAAGGACACCACTGAAGTGATCTAGAACATTCTAGTGCACTCTGTTTGCTTGATGGTCTGCTGCTGGGGAATTGGTTATGGCATTGGAACAAAACTATAAGAAACAGTACCAGGAGTAAGCCATACAATCCCTTGAGCCTGCTCGGTCATTCAATAAGATCATATCCGATCTTGGATCTCAACTCTGCTCTCCTGCCTCGTTCTCTTGTATCCCTCGATTCCCTTCGAGTCCAAAAATATATTGATCTCAGCCTTGAATACACTCAATGACTGAGCACCCATAGCTCCCTGGAGTCGAGAATTCTAAAAATTCACACCCCCTGAGTGAAGAAAACTTTCCTTACTTCAGTCTGACCCCTAATCCTGAGACTACTGAGGAAATGTTGTCAAGGTGAGGTGGGTTTGGGTGCATGTGAGGAACTAAATCCCCTAAAAGTGACATCAGCTCGAATCACAAGCCCACTTCTGTATTATACCCGTGAATGTTTGAGAGCCAACAGGGAGCAGCCGTTGGGTAAGTCATTTAAATATTCTAAGAGAGAATTAAGTATTGTTTTAACCAAGGATTCCAGCTATAACAGCCAGTGGACCTACTTTTTTTGAGCTGTCAGCAACACACCGGGGTCACTGAGACAAATGCACAGTGGGGAGTACTTCTTCAGTGAAAATGACAGGAAGCCTTTGAACAGTGAAACTTAGCAATTCCAGCCATGGCCAGGTGTGAGGCTGCTGTTCACTGCATTCCCTCCCAGAGAGAGTGCTTTCACTGCTGAAAGGTGATTGCCAACTTCTTGGAAGTCACTTCAATGTTCTTGCGCTTTATTCACCTTCAACTGTACTTTACTGCTGTCAGCCTTCACCACAGTATGGGAGCAACCTTTGCAGCTCTACCTTCGACCTCTGATGAAGAACAAAAGGAACAGGAGCAACACCCGCATCAGCACTTGCTGACTTCTCCTCAGTCACATGCTGCTCCACAGGGCAGAGAGGATAGACCAAGATCCAGCTCCAATAAGGCAGGACCCACAGCACCAGTTCTACATGTGGAGGGTCAGCTCCCTCGTCATGCTTAAGCAACAGTGTCTCAGGAGGCTTGTTTCATGTTGGGTCTTTACTGATCTCTGCAGCCTCCAGAAACAAGACCTCCTTCCCAGTGGTCAGGCGGATATGTATTGCCAATGGCCATCAAGGTCTCTGTTACTGGAGGTCATCTTACCACTCCCCCTGTCTCAAGGATCTTTGCCTCTCCCTCCGTTTGTGTGCTTTTTTCTGCAAGGAGGGAAAGAAGAAAGGTTTGAAGGTTAGAAATGGTTTGTGTGACTCGCGAGGAAGGTTAACATTTGTGGAGGGTGACTGCAAAGCAAGGGGACAATGAATAGGATGAGGGTGAGTTTGAATTGGCTGCTCAAATTTTATTTTATCATTTCATTAAATTGGCTGTTCAGATGGGGATGTAAAGTGACTGCAGAGAGAGGAATGAGTGGAGCTGCAAGTTGTGTTGTTTTGAAGTGTGCTGTGCAGGAGAATGCTGGTGGGCAAGTCAGATTGTAGGGCGCTTGGCACCTGATAGTGTTATACCACTGACCATTCCTGTATTGCCAAGGTTCTAGTTCCCCTCTGTACGTTGTCTCCAGGATGGAGGGAGCACATTTTTTCTACTGACTTCTTTGGCCACTTTCAAAAACACATGGTTAGTTGGAGAGGTTGTCCTCTTCCGCCTGTCCTTTGTTTAAAGGATCCATGTCTTGGTGAGACATTGTAACACATGCAGATTGCTTTAATTAAAAATCCTTCCATTCGCCCTTGTTGATTTGTCAAGGAAATTGGAAGGAGGATGGAAATTGGAAGAAGGATGCTAATACTTTGGCTCAGTTAACAAATCAAGGTAAGGCCCGCTGAAGCTGTCAATAGTTTGCCAACACTCGACATATGCCACATTTCACCATAGACTCGGGAGTCAGTTTTTGACCTTTGATGAGGAGGGGAGGTGGTGTGGAATTTTGCACTGCTGACCAGTGTGCCAACTCCCTGGCTTTGTCCCACTCCCTGGACCATTTTCCACAGGTGGGATGGGGTTGGAAGTGGCAGGGTCATCCAACTGCAAGTGGTAGGAAGTTAATTAATATAATTAAACCCAATTGAGGCCCATTGTCAGATGTTAACTCACATTTTCTAGTTGACCTCTTGGTTCCAGCAGGTGGCAAGGGACAGTACAGCTGCCTGGAAGCAGCCAACATGCGATAGAGTGGGAGAGGGGTGCCAGCACTCCAAGCCAAATTTGGAGCCCTTCCCTCTCTGCATAGAATCATAGAATACCTACAATGTGAAGAGGGCATTCGGCCCAAGAGACTCCCTGACAGAGTATTTTACTTAGGCCCTCTCCCCTGCCTTATCCCTGCGACAGCACACATTTCCCATGACTTTTCCATCTAACCTACACATCTTGGGACATTAGCATGGCCAATCCACCTAGCCTGCACATCTTTGGACTGTGGGAGGAAACCGAAGCACCCAGAACAAACCCACACAAACACAAGAGAACGTGCAAACTCCATACAGTCACGCAAGGCTGGGATTGAACCCGGGTTCCTGGAGCTGTGAGGCAGCAGTGCTATCCACTGTGCCCATTGCAGCTGAAGGTCATTCCTTCCACACAGATGGCCAGACTTCACTTTTTCTAGAATCATAAAATCCCTACAGTGCAGAAGGAAGCCATTCGGCCCATTGAGCCTGCACCAACAACAATCCCACCCAGGCCCTATCCCCATAACCCCATGTATTTACCCTGCTAATCTCCCTAACACTAAGGAGCAATTTAGTATGGCCAAATCAACCTAACCCGCATGTCTTTTATTTTAAATTTTAAAATGTTAGAAAGTGAGCATTTCCAGCTTGGTGTGCCTTCTCCCTCATTTACCTGCCATCCTGCTGCTTTCAAGCTGTGGGGCCTTCAACTGGCCCTCCAGCTTTGAGAGCCTGTCCAAGTCCACCATTTGTAATTGGATGGTGAGGTCGCCCTCTAGCCACTAATTGGCCAATTCGAGGGGAAAAAAAACCACAGCAGGCTCTGACCCCCAGCTGTCCGTGAAGGCTGGGGCCTGTAGTCTGCAGGAAAATCCTGCCCTCAGTTCTGGAAATTCTGCGCGATGCTCCTAGTTCTAGATCCTCTAGCTAAGGGAAGCAATCTCTTCATAGCTACCTGGTCAAGCCCTCTCAGAATTTTCTATGTTTCAATCAGATGACTTATTCTTTCAGAAAATATCGGCCAATTCTCAATCACTCCTTGTTGGAAAACGCTCTCAATCCAGAGAATTAATCCAATTAACCTTTTTTGCACCCCCTCTGAGATCTCCTTTCTGAGATACACAAACCAAAACTGTACTCAGTACTCCAGATATGGTCCCATCAAAGCTGTGTAGCACTACTCTTGCACTCCAACACTCTTGCAATAAAGCTCAACATATTATATGTCCTCTTAATTGTCTACATGGACTTTAGCAAGGCCTTTGACAAGGTACCGCATGGTAGGTTGTTGCATAAAGTTAAATCTCATGGGATCCAGGGTGAGGTATCTAAATGGATACAAAATTGGCTACTTGACAGAAGCCAGAGGGTGGTTGTAGAGAGTTGTTTTTCAAACTGGAGGCCTGTGACCAGCGGTGTGCCTCAGGGATCAGTGCATGGTCCACTGTTATTTGTCATTTATATTAATGATTTGGATGAGAATATAGGGGGCATGTTAGTAAGTTTGCAGATGACACCAAGATTGGTGGCATGGTGGACAGTGAGGAAGGTTATCTCCAATTGCAGCGGGATCCTGATCAATTGGGCCAGTGGGCTGACGAATGGCAGATGGAGTTTAATTTGGACAAATGCGAGGTAATGCATTTTGGTAGATTGAACCAGGGCAGGACTTACTCAGTTAATGGTAGGGTGTTGGGGAGAGTTACAGAACAAAGGGATCTAGGGGTACATGTTCATAGCTCCTTGAAAGTGGAGTCACAGGTGGACAGAGTGGTGAAGAAGGCATTTGGCAGGCTTGGTTTCATTGGCCAGAACATTGAATACAGGAGTTGGGACGTCTTGTTGAAGTTGTACACGACATTGGTAAGGCCACACTTGGAATACTGTGTGCAATTCTGGTCACCCTATTATAGAAAGGATATTATTAAACTAGAAAGAGTGCAGAAAAGATTTACTAGGATGCTACCGGGACTTGATGGATTCAGTTATAAGGAGAGGCTGAATAGACTAGGACTTTTTTCTCTGGAGCGTAGGAGGCTGAGGGGCGACCTTATAGAGGTCTATACAATATTGAGGGGCATAGACAAGGTAGATAGTCAATATCTTTTCCCAAAGGTAGGGGGAGTCTAAAACTAGAGGGCATAGGTTTAAGGTGAGAGGGGTGAGATACAAAATTGTCCCGTTTTGTGTTCGACACCCAAATTCCTCTGAACATCGACATTTTGTAGTTTCTCACAATTTAAAAACATATTCTGTTTTTTTATTCTTAAAGTGAATAATGTCCCTCATCTACTCCATCTGTTATCTTCTTTTAAGCATCTATATCGCTTCTCAGACTCTTTGGGCTAGATTTTTCTGTCCCCAATGGAGGCTGTGACGTTATGTGGCCACAAACCCCCCTCCTTTTCTGTCCAGATGGTGAGGGCAGTGAATGAGCCTTAGAACCTGCCCACTCCAATTATGAAGCCAATTGAAAACATTGTGGGCTTATTAAAAGCCTGTCTCCAGCAACCTTTTACAATTTTCCAAGAGGGGGTTGGAGTTTAGCAGCTGTATGAAACAAGCCAGCTGAGTGGAGACAAGAACCATGCATGGGGCAAGCTATGAGATGGTAAGGAGGGTAATAAAAGTTAATAAATCTGCTATTTAACGCTTACAGGTCTTAAAGCTTTGAAGTGAATGTTGCAGAAGCCCATCGCCGGTCAAGAAAAAAGCCAACATTAAGAAACTTGCCAAATCAGGGTGTCATCACCCTTCTGGCACCATCTGGGCATCAGAGCAGTGGGCACAGCTGTTTGGACTCCAACTGTGCACCAGGAAGGGTGCAGCTGGAAATGGGAACTGCATCTCAGAAATTAAGGCAATTGGAGATAAGGAGCAACAACCTGCACAGGAAAGGCAGAGCGCCGGGCATCAGGAGGCGAGAGAAGAGGGGCAACGGGCACAAAGGAGAAGGAGCCACTACCCTGAGCACAGGATTCACAGGTAGAGGTGAAGAGACCTGTAAATGACTGAGAACCAGTGGTGAAGGAGACTGAATCTCTTAGAAGTTGGTCACACTGTGCCATCGTCAGTGTAGACCTCTGCGGCATCTCACAAGAGGCTGCACATGGGTACATAGAACATAGAAAAAATACAGCACAAACAGGCCCTTCGGCCCACAAGTTGCGCCGGTCATGTCCCTACCTACCTAGGCTCATCTCCAGGTGACAGATGCCTTCTTTACTGTTGCTGAACAGAATCACAACTGATGGGGCATTGTGGGCTCAGAGGGTGCTGGGTCATGTCTCCATTCATGCCCCCACCAGTTTCCATTGGACAAAGAACTCCTCTCCCCATCAATTGAAAGCTCACCCCTGGGATAATCCGACACTTCGTTTTTCACCAGAGGTGGTTCTTCGACACGAAAACAGACCCGGCTCCTGTTTCCCATCTCCCATGCCCTCATTGCATCAATGTTCTTCTCCATCTTCCTTGCAACAACATTCCACCTCATCACCTTGAAGCTCCCTGCTGAAGTGGAATTAACCTATTGGACAAGGGGGAAACTGTTCAACCTCTGTCGCCTCCAGGCCAGAACCAAGATCACCCCAACGTCTGTCATTGAGTTGCGGTACGGAGCCGATGCCTATGTGTGTGCACACTCAGAGGCCGAGCTACAAACCATCGCCAACACATTCACCGAGGCATATGACAGAATGGGTCTCAGACTAAACATCCAGAAGACAAAGGTTGTCTACCAGCCTGGTACTGCCGCACAAAACTGCTCCCTGACCATCAAGATCCACAGTGAGCCCCTGGACAGTGAAGATCTTTTCCCATACCTTGGGGGCCTCCCCTTGGCGCAGGCCAACATTGACGATGAAATCCAGCATCAACTTCAATGTGCCAGTGCAGACTTTGGACACCAAGTGATAGATGCCCTCTTTGCTGTTGCTAGACAACGGAATCATGGTCATGTCTCCATTCATGCTCCACCAGTTTCCACTGGATAAGAAATCCCTCTCCACGTCAATAAGAGCTCACCCCGGGATAATCCGACACTCAGTCAGTTTGTCACCAGAGATGGTTTTTTGACACAAAAACAGGCTGCTCCTGTTTCCCATCTCCAAAGGAAAAATCAGGCCCTTTGTATCCTCTTCATGGCTTACTTTCCCATCTAACTTTGTATCATTGGCAAACTCAGATACGTTATACTCTGTCCCTTCATCTAAGCCATTAACATTGACTTTATGTGCTAAGACACCAGCACTAATTCTTGTAGCATCCTGCTAGTTTCAATCTACCATCCTGAAAATGACTCCTTTATTGCCATTCTCTGTTTTCTGTCTGTTAACTGATCATCTATCCTGTTAATATATTACATGCAAACCCATGAGCCCTTATCTTGTGTAACAACATTTTATTTATCAAATGCCTATACTATATCTATAAGTACCCTTTATCTACCCTGCTAGTAAAATTCTTAAACTTAGACTTGGCAAACATGATTTCTCTTTGATAAAACAATGTTTACCTTTGTGCAGGAGCCATTTGATGATTCTGTAATCGTTTAAGATTTTAAGTGTCATGTTCCCACATCCTTAATAATGGATTGAAGAATTTTCCTGGTGACTGCTGTCAGGCGAACTGGTCTGTAATTTCCTGTTTTCTCTCTTGCTCCTTTCCTGAATAGCAGAGTTGCATTTGTGGTCACTGGGACATTTCCAGAATCTAAGTAATTTTGGCAGATAAAAATCAATGATCCCTTCAGCCAACTTGTTCTGAACGCTGAAATGTAGGCAATCGGGTCAAAGGAATTTGTTCACTTTTAGCCCCATTAACTTTGACAGGTTCTTTTCTTTACTAATATGCATTACAAAAAGTTTTCACGTCGGACCCTTGCTTCCCCACTATTTCTGATATGCTTCTTGTGTGAAGACAAGCACACAATATTTACTTAATGGGCCATACGTTTCTGAGTGGCAATCAGTGTTGGATTGTCACTTCATACCCAATTACTTAACACTAAATTTCTTCCATGCCTGTTTCGCCCGACCTTCTGACTCAGGCCGGGTGAGATCCAGGCAGTGCAGTAGTCCTCGAGGCCCACAGCATTGAAGTCCAGCTCCATCAAAGTGAGGAAGGACCCTTTTTTTTAAAACTGCATTGGCTGCCATAAAACAGGTAAGTTTAAAGGTCCCATGGGGATTGACATGCCAGGGGAAGGTCTTGGGTAAGTGTATAGGATTTAGGAGGTTGGTGGAGGGTTCAGAGGTCTTGGTGTGGGGTGGAGGGTTGTTGGGTCTTGGGGGCAGGGGGAGTTGGGCCTCAGGGGCGAGGTAGAACGGGTGGGGTATTCGGGTCTGCTTGGATCTACGGAGGGGCGGGTGTGTGTGTGTGTGGTCGGGTTGGGCCTGTGGCAGATGAGGAGAGGGGTGTGTGAGGTTGAGTTGAGCCTGCAGGTGGGACACGGTGGGTGTCTGGTCAGGGAGGATCAGGCTTTGCACCTCGGGCAGGTATGGATGCGAGAGCCGAACCATGGGGGAGGGGATTTCTGGGGAGTCCTCTGCAGGCAAGAAGTAGGGGGAGGGGGTGGACTGAATCCCATGGGGTCAGGGGAGTGGGGAATGCCATGGGGTTGTAGTTAGCGGGTGGTGGGGGAGACCTCTGGTGGGCTGGGGTGTGCTGGGACTCCAGTCGTGGCTGGAGAGGCGGGGTGGGGTGGGGATATCGATCTGGGTGTTTACAATAGTTACCCAGATGTTAGAAGAGATTTTAATTCTTCAAACTTTTTTTTGAGTAGCTACTGGTCTAACCTTGGTGGAACTATCCAAAGTTTGTGATTTAAATTGCATTTTTTGGATTACTTCCAATGCAGGGCAATTACCCAGAGGAAGTTTGTACTTCTGGACAATAGCCGTGTAAACCTTACCTGTTAAATTCCCAAAGTGATTCCCCAGCGCATCTTGGGTAACCGATCCCCCACCCACCATCTGATGGCAGGGAACTTGGAAATTACAGCTAACTCTGTCACCTCCTTATTCTCGGTTATTCTTTCCCCCATTTCAGCCTATAAAGGAGACATGTTTACTTTTTCTACTCTTTCATTTCACATACTTATGGAGGCTCTTGCAATCCATTTTTATATTCCTTTCTGGTGTACTCCCAATCTCTTTTCACCCTCTTTAGCAATTTATGGTCATCATTTGCTGATATCTGAAACTCTCCTAATCCCCAGGCTTACTACTCTACTTGGAAATATTAAAAGCTTTTTCTCTTAATCTAATCCAGTGGTTCCCAAAGAGTGTGGCGCGCCACACTGGTGCGGCGAGAGAGGATGGCAAGTGTGGCAGGAAGATTCAAGGACAATCAAAGAAACATTTAAACATGGTTTAAACAAGCATGTCCCATATTATAAAGTAGTTGTGTTCTATGTTATGAATCAAGCACTGCTAGGAGTTGTTTTTTTTTTGAATGTATTTCTTATCAATAAAAAATTTGGTGTGGCGCGAGCAATCTTTTATTCCGAAAGTGCGGCCCAGTGAAAAACGTTTGGGAACCACTGATCTAATCTATCCTTGACCTCTTTGGTTAGCCACCACTTTTTTTTTCTGTGGAAAATATTGATTTCTCAAATGAATGTATATTCATTGAGAGCCATCTGACGAAGGAGCAGTGCTCCGAAAGCTTATGGTATTTGCTACCAAATAAACCTGTTGGACTTTAACCTGGTGTTGTGAGACTTCTTACTGTATTCATTGAGAACCATAGAATCGCTACATTCGGCCTATCAAGTCTGCACCAACTCTGTGACAGAGTATCTTACCCAGGCCCTCTCTTTTGCCCTATCCCCATAACCCTGCATGTTTTACAATGGCCAATCCACCAAACCTGTACATCTTTGGACTGTGGGAGGAAACTGGAGGAAACCACACAGACACAGGGAGAACATGCAAACTCCAAGCAGTCACCCAAGACCGGAATTCAACCTGGGTCCCTGGTGCTGTGAGGCAGCAGTACTAACCACTGTGCCACTGTGCAACCTCCTTAAATTTCCTTAAATGTTTCACATTGCTTATCAACCATCATATCTTTAAATCTAATTTCCCCATTTACCTTTGCCAACTCACCTCTAAAACCTACATAATTGACTTTATCTAATGTTCAGTTTCAGATTTGACGACATGAATTTGACTTAATGTGAAATTCTATTATCTTGTGGTCACTCTTCCACAGAGATTCCCATACTCTGAGATTACTAATTGCCCTTTTCTCTTGACACAAGACAAGATCAGTCCAAAGATGTGCGGGTTAGGTTGATTGGCCAGGTTAAAAAAAAAAATTGCCCCTTAGAGTCCTGGGATGTGTAGGTTAGAGGGATTAGCGGGTAAAATGTGTGGGGGTGGGGCCTGGGTGGGATTGTGGTTGGTGCAGACTCGATGGGCCGAGTGGCCTCCTTCTGCACTGTAGGGTTTCTATGATCTAAAATAGCTTCTTCCCCAGTTGATTCCACAATGTGTTCTTTTCGTAAACTGGTTTGTCCAGGCTACATAAAGATTTAAATTCTCCAAGATTATTAGTTACACACTCATCTTGCGAGTGATAACTGCCCTTTGTATTTCTTCTCTCCACCTATATTTATTCAACTCTTCTTTTCTGAGTCAAGGTCCTTCACAGCTACTTTCCTTGCATCAACTTTTATTATCAGGGCGATGCAGCAAAATCCCCAACCTCCTGCCCTCATGATCCTGATTTGTTTTCCATTGTGTCTGTCTTTTTGAAACATGAAATACCCTGGGATATTTAGTTACCAACCTTGGTCACAATGCAACTGCAAAAACCACGAGATCAAACCCATTTGTCTGCATTTGTGTTGTTAGCTTGTCTATCTTGATTGAAATGTTTTGCATAATCAGATAAAACAAATCCATTATAACCTTGTTTTAAACTATTTTTTCCCTGATGTGACTTGTTCACTGATGCATTGTTAGCATTAAATTCTCTTCCTGACACACTCTGCTTCTCTTTGCTTAAATTGCTACAGTGCTCGCTGGTCTTAACTTTTTCTTTCAGATTTAAAGGATTCCCCTCACATGATCACTTTCAATATATGCACATGCTGAGGTGCAGAGTGCACTGCTTTCAGTACCAACTATATAACCTTGTTCTGTTTTCTGAATTAATTAACATTTGTGCTTTTAATCAAGTTAGCATTTTTAAAAGTTTTTTTTCATTAATTCCTTATTGTACTTTAAGGAATAGGTTGATTGAATTTAAATATGACTGTAACCTAACATTGGGGGAGACGGTGGTGTCGTTGTAATGCCACTGGGCTCATAATCCAGAGGCTCTGCGTCATGGGTTCAAATCCCACCATAACAGCTGGTGGAATTTAAATTCAATTCACAAATTTGGACCACAAAGCTCGTCTCAATAATGGTGACCATGAAACTATTATTGATTTTTTTAAAGTCCCAGCTGGTTGGACTAATGCCTTTTAGTGAAGGAAATCTGTCATCCTTGCCTGGAAAGGTCTACATGTGAAACACCAGGTTAAAGTCCAACAGGTTTATTTGGTAGCACAAGCCACTAGCTTTCGGAGCACTGCTTCTTCATCAGGTGAGTGGGATTTCAGTTCACAAACAGGGCATATAAAGACACAAACTCAATTTACAAAATAATGGTTGGAATGCGAGTCTTTACAGGTAATTAAGTCTTAAAGGTACAGACAATGTGAGTGGAGAGAGGGTTAAGCACAGGTTAAAGAGATGTGTATTGTCTCCAGCCAGGACAGTTAGTGAGATTTTGCAAGCCCAGGCAAGTTGTGGGGGTTACAGATAGTGTGACATGAACCCAAGATCCTGGTTGAGGCCGTCCTCATGTGTGCGGAACTTGGCTATCAGTCGCTGCTCAGCGACCCTGCATTGTCGTGTGTCGTGAAGGCCGCCTTGGAGAACGTTTCCCGAAGATCAGAGGCCGAATGCCCGCGACCGCTGAAGTGTTCCCCAACAGGAAGAGAACACTCTTGCCTGGTGATTGTCGAGCGGTGTTCATTCATCCGTTGTCGTAGCGTCTGCATGGTCTCCCCAATGTACCATGCCTCAGGACATCTTTTCCTGCAGTGTATCAGGTAGACAACGTTGGCCAAGTTGCAAGTGTATGTAACTGGTGGATGGTGTTTTCAAGTGAGATGATGGCATCCGTGTTGATGATCCGGCACGTCTTGCAGAGGTTGCTGTGGCAGGGTTGTGTGGTGTCATGGTCACTGTTCTCCTGAAGGCTGGGTAGTTTGCTGCGGACAATGGTCTGTTTGAGGTTGGGCGGTTGTTTGAAGGCAAGAAGTGGGGGTGTGGGGATGGCCTTGGCGAGATGTTCATCTTCATCAATGACATGTTGAAGGCTCCGGAGAAGATGCCGTAGCTTCTCCGCTCCGGGGAAGTACTGGATGACGAAGGGTACTCTGTCCGCCGCGTCCCGTGTTTGTCTTCTGAGGAGGTTGGTGCGGTTTTTCACTGTGGCGCAACGGAACTGTCGATCGATGAGCCGACCGCCATATCCTGTTCTTATGAGGGCATCTTTCAGTGTCTGGAGGTGTCTGTTGCGATCCTCCTCATCTGAGCAGATCCTGTGTATACGGAGGTTGTTGAAGGTGAAGACATTGTGGTCCAGGATGAAGCGGATGAGTTGTAAAATTGCATCTGGAGATTGAGTACTGAGGCAGTTGCAGCAATGCTCTCGTCGTGGGGGATGCTGGTGTAGAGTGCTGAGACATCCATTGTGACGAGCAGTGCTCCTGTTTCAAGAGCTCCATGTGTGTTGAGTTTCTGTAGGAAGTCCGTAGTGTCGCGACAAAAGCTGGGGGTTCTTTGTACAATGGGTTTCAGGATGCCCTCGACATAGCCGGAGAGGTTCTCGCACAGGGTCCCATTGCCCGATACGATGGGACGGCCGGGTGTGTTTCCCTTGTGTATCTTCGGGAGGCAGTAGAGATCTCCAATGCGGGGAGTACATGGGATGAGAGCACGGAGTGTGCTCTGAAGGTCCGGATCAAAGGTCTTGATCAGTCTGTTGAGTTGATGGGTGTGTTCTTTGGTCAGATCTGTGGGTAACTGTCTGTTGTGTTCCTCGTTGTTCAGTTGTCGATACACTTCTTTACAGTGATCCGTTCTGTTCAGCATGACGATGGCTCCTCCTTTGTCTGCTGGTTTGATGACAATGTTGCGGTTGGTCTTGAGAGCGTGGATGGTGTTGCGTTGTGCTTGGGTGATGTTTGGGGCTGTCTTGTGAGTGTGGCTGATGAATCTGGCATTGACACACGTCCTAACGGCTTGGGCATACATGTCAAGTCGAGGGCAGCGGCCTTCCGGAGGAGTCCAATTCGACTCTTTCCTCTTCGGTTGCTGCACCGCGGAACACTGCAGACAGTTACCCGCAGATCCGACCAAAGAACACACCCGTCAACTCAACAGACTGATCAAGACCTTTGATCCGGACCTTCAGAGCACCCTCCATGCTCTCATCTCACGTACTCCCCGCGTTGGAGATCTCTACTGCCTCCCGAAGATACACAAGGCAAACACACCCGGCCGTCCCATCGTATCGGGCAATGGGACCCTGTGCGAGAACCTCTCCAACTACGTCAAGGGCATCCTGAAACCCATTGTACAAAGAACCCCCAGCTTTTGTCGTGACACTACGGACTTCCTACAGAAACTCAGCACACATGGGGCAGTTGGACCAGGCGCACTCCTCGTCACAATGCATGTCTCGGCACTCTACACCAGCATCCCCCACGACGATGGCATTGCTGCAACTGCCTCAGTACTCAACGCTGACAACTGACAATCTCCAGATGCAATTTTACAACTCATCTGCTTCATCCTGGACCATAATGTCTTCACCTTCAACAACCAGTTCTTCATCCACACGGAACAGCCATGGGGACTAAATTCGCACCTCAACATGCCAACATCTTCATGCACAGGTTCGAACAAGACCTCTTCACCACACAGGACCTTCCACCGATGCTATACACTAGATACATCGATGACATTTTCTTCCTTTGGGCTCATGATGAACAATCACTGAAACAACTACATGGTGACATCAACAAGTCAAATCCCACCATCAGACTCACCATGGACTACTCTCCGGAATCGGTTGCATTCTTGGACACACGCATCTCCATCTCCGGACGGTCACCTCAGCACTTCACTGTACCACAAGCCCACGGATAACCTCACGATGCTCCACTTCTCCAGCTTCCACATTAAACACGTTAAAGAAGCCATCCCATACGGACAAACCTTCCGTATACACAGGATCTGCTCAGATGAGGAGGATTGCAACAGACACCTCAAGACACTGAAAGATGCCCTCATAAGAACAGGATGTTCTGAGGAGGTTGGTGCGGTTTTTTACTGGCGCGTCGGAACTGTCGATCGATGAGTCGAGCGCCCATCTATCGACAGTTCTGATGCGCCAGTGACAAACACGAGACACGGCAGACAGAGTACCCTTCGTCGACCAGTACTTCCCCGGAGCAGAGAAGCTATGACATCTTCTCCGGAGCCTTCAACATGTCATTGATGAAGATGAACATCTCGCCAAGGCCATCCCCACACCCCCCCTTCTTGCCTTCAAACAACTGCACAACCTCAAACAGACCATTGTCCACAGCAAACTACCCAGCCTTCAGGAGAACAGTGACCACGACACCACACAACCCTGCCACAGCAACCTCTGCAAGATGTGCCGGACCATCAACACGGATGCCATCATCTCACGTGAGAACACCATCCACCAGGTACACGATACATACTCTTGCAACTCGGCCAACATTGTCTACTTGTTACGCTGCAAGAAAGGATGTCCCGAGGCATGGTACATTGGGGAGACCATGCAGACACTACGACAATGGATGAATGAACACCGCTCGACAATCACCAGGCAAGAGTGTTCTCTTCCTGTTGGGGAACACTTCAGTGGTCACGGGCATTCGGCCTCTGATCTTTGGGTAAGCGTTCTCCAAGGCAGCCTTCATGACACACGACAACGCAGAGTCGCTGAGCAGGAACTGATAGCCAAGTTCCGCACACATGAGAACGGCCTCAACCAGGATCTTGGGTTCATGTCACACTATCTGTAACCCCCACGACTTGCCTGGACTTGCAAAATCTCAGGAACTGTCCTGGCTGGAGACAATACACATCTCTTTAACCTGTGCTTAACCCTCTCTTCACTCACATTGTCTGTATCTTTCAGACTTGATTACCCGTAAAGACTCGCATTCCAACCATTATTTTGTAAATTGAGTTTGTGTCTTTATATGCCCTGTTTGTGAACTGAAATCCCACTTATCTGATGAAGGGGCAGCGCTCTGAAAGCTAGTGGCTTGTGCTACCAAATAAACCTGTTGGACTTTAACCTGGTGTTGTGAGACTTTTTACTGTGTTTACCCCAGTCCAACGCCGCCATCTCCACATCATGGCTACATGTTATCACAGTAAGAAGTCTCACAACACCAGGTTAAAGTCCAACAGGTTTTTTTGGTTGCACAAGCCACAAGCTTTCGGAGTGCTGCTCCTCCATCAGGTGGGTGGGAGTTGTGTTCACAAACAGGGCATATAAAGACACAAACTCAATTTACAAAATAATGGTTGGAATGCGAGTCTTTACAGGTAATCAAGTCTTAAAGGTACAGACAATGTGAGTGGAAAGAGCATTAAGCACAGGTTAAAGAGATGTGTATTGTCTCCAGCCAGGACAGTTAGTGAGATTTTGCAAGTCGTGGAGGTTACAGATAGTGTGAATGAACCCAAGATCCCGGTTGAGGCCGTCCTCATGTGTGCAGAACTTGGCTATCATTTTCTGCTCAGCGATTCTGCGTTGTCGTGTGTCGTGAAGGCCGCCTTGGAGAACGCTTACCCGAAGATCAGAGGCTGAATGCCCATGACTGCTGAAGTGTTCTCCAACAGGAAGAGAACACTCTTGTCTGGTGATTGTCGAGCGGTGTTCATTCATCCGTTGTCGTAGCGTCTGCATGGTCTCCCCAATGTACCATTCCTTGGGACATCCTTTCCTGCAACGTATCAGGTAGACATCGTTGGCCGGGTTGCAAGAGTATGTACTGTGTACTTGGGGAATGGTGTTTTCACGTGAGATGATGGCATCCATGTCGATGATCTGGCACGTCTTGCAGAGGTTGCTGTGGCGGGGTTGTGTGGTGTCGTGGTCACTGTTCTCCTGAAGGCTGGGTAGTTTGCTGCGGACAATGGTCGACACACAACCCTGAATTTGAATTCACAGGCAGAATTTTCCTGTCCCGCTCGCTGCGGGAATCGTAGCAGGCGGGACATAAAATTTGGCGGACCATGTAAAGGTCCGTTCATCTCGGGTGGGCATTTCCTGTCTTGGGGCCTGTGCGGCCGCAAAATCTTGCCCCATGTCTCTCATTGATCTAGCCTTATGGATGACTAGACTAGTACCATAACTATGATGCTGCCATACCTGTTGGATTGCTATTACTGCCACACCTTTTTATACCTTGGTGTTCAGAATTCCAGCTCACTGCCACTGCTTTTTTAAAAATTTAAACAACGAGCATTTTAATTCTTTCAACTGGGTTCAAGTGTGAGTCAGCCTAAAGTCTGTGGTCAGTTAAAGGTCATAAATGCAATGGATTTGGGCAGAGTCAGCACAGTTCCAGCACAAAATGTAAATTGCAGTCTCCTGGGCTGGAAATAGCAACATTTTCAAACAATGAGAGCTGACTTAATTTAAACAGAGAAGATTTTGAAGGGGCTTTACAGTGTAGACAGTAAAAGGTTACTTTCCCTGGCCGGGGAATCTAGAACACTGTAGCTTCAGGATAAAGGACCAATCATTTAGGGCTGAGATAAAAAAAACAATTTCTTCACTAAAAAATTGTGAATCTTTGGAATTCTTTAACCCAGAAGTCTGTACATGTTGAATATATTTTCGGCTGATATGGACGTTGTTTGGTTTCTCAGGCAATTAATGGATATGTGTGGGAAAGTGGAGTTAAGGTTATTGATCAGCCAAGATCATATTGAGCAAGTTGAAGGGCTGTCTGAGCTACTCTTGCTTTATTTCTGATGTTCTTGAAATGACATTTTCATGCAGTAGTGGGTGCTCTTCTGGGGCTGGAATTGAAGCATATTTCTGAAAGAATTCTGATGAAAGGTCATCAAGCTGAAACATTAACTCTGTTTCTCTCTCCACAAATGCTGATGCACTGCTGAAACTGTACTGTGTGTCAGCAAATAGAAAACTCGCTGAAGCTTAACACTCTGAAGATCCCAACATCAAAAAACACTCTTTCCACACTACAGAACACCATCTCACCTCACTCCTGCAAACATCTAATTCATCAGTCATTGTAGCCAGCAGGGGCCTTTATCTCGCACTTAATGATCAATTACAGATGGGCTGCCTGCCCGTTTACCTGTGCAACAAGCTTAAAATTGCATGGGCAACATCGAATTCTGATCTATTGAGGATTTAATCTCCTTAATCGGCTCTTTAATTGTCGGTGGGCGAGCGTCTGATTGTGCCTGTGAACAAAATATTGCGTGAGTGTATGATGGTATCGGGCTGCGCGCCTGATGCCATCACCCACTATTTCACAGTCTTCCGGACTGGACATGTGCCCACCCAAGGACGTAAAATTCTACCCATAATATTCTTAAGGGGTTTTGACAGAGTAGATGCCGAGAGGGTGTTTTCCTGGTGGAGGAATCTAGAATAGGGACATAATTTCAAATTAAAGAGTCTTCCATTTAAGACAGAGATAAGGTGATTTCTTTCTCTCAGAGGGTTGTTAATCTTTGAAATTCTCTACCCCAGAGAGCTGTGGAGGTTGGGTTTTTGAATATATTCAAGGCAGAGACTGACGATTTTGATTGACAAGGGAGTCATGGATTATGAGGGACAGGCAGAAAAATTGAATTAAGGCCACAATAAGATCAGCCACGACCTTATTGAACAGGCGTGAGGGGCTGAATGGCCTATTCCTGCTTCTACTTTTGTGTTCTTATGTTAAGAGTGCATACACTTGACCTCCGAGCTAGGGCCTGTTAGTTTGCAGATATTATTTTTGGCCTTGATCTTTCTGTGATACTTTTCAGCTGTTCACAGTATGTGAAGCTGTGGTCCAGGGTGATTTCAAGGTCTTTGGGATATGATTTGTTCTTGATTGGGATGCTGCAAAAGGTGACTTGGAGTTTGCATTTAACCATTTGGTTGCTAAGGTGGAAAGCAGTAACTGTGATCTTCGTTGGGGCTTGTAGGAGGTTCCACTAGCTGAATTATTGGTCCATCACGTCTAAGCCCTGAGACAAGCTGATACTGAGATTCTGAACGTTGGTTGTCGAGATAGCTTTCTTTTTGGCAAAACAATTAAACTAAATAAACAAACTAAGGGACAAAGCAAGGAGGACAGCCCCCTAAAAAGGGGAGAATCAAACAAAAAACAAAGCGTAAAGGAAACTTAAAACATCAAACCAAAATGTGACTAAAGGGGTCAATTATACACCCCAGTCCCTGCGGTGCCCAACAGGCACAGAAGGCCTCAGCAGTGTCCATGGACACCCATTGTGAATGTCGGTGTGGTAGAGGGGCAGATAGTCGGGTTGGACAACCCTTTGGTGGCCCACTGCCTGGACCTGTTTATATCACATTTGGCTAGGCCCAGGAGTAGATTCACGAGGAGGTCCTCCACCTCCCCCACTACACCAGGTGCCTGTAGATCAGGACTGTAGAGCTGAAGTGCAAACAAAACATTAAATATTTTTTAAATAACTGAAAAGGACGTGCAGCCTAAAACAAGTGATGTAGACATGCTATATGCATTGAAATGGTAGGAGACATGTTACTCACATAGGTGCTGAAGAGGATTGGAGCTGAAACAGATCCGAGGGCAAATCCATCATTGAGAGTCTTTATGCAGCTTGTTTGTGCAACCCTGTTCCTTTGATTGTTAACTATTGAACAAAGAACACACGTGGTAACCTGACACTGGAAAAGTCTGGCAGCTTCCAGCAGAAGACCATATTGCCACACAATGTCAGATGCAAGTGAATGGTGCAATATCTGTCTTGAGCAGGCATTGGTAGCCAGTCTCCCTGTGGGTGGTGAGTGCAAGTACTTGGCCAATATTCATCCTATCAGATCTGAAAGCAGTTTGCTCCTTAAGGAGGTTGGGCTCCACCAGTGGGAGCCTGTGGAAGATGCTCAGTTGGTAAAAGGTATGTAGCTGAGATATGGGCTGATGACAAACTGGATCAGGTGCAGGTTTGCCCACTTGAGAATGGTAATGACTTTAGCCTCTCTACAGATTGATGGAATAGCATAATTTACATGGGTATTAGTAAAGAAACCAACAAGTCACGTTGACTCCGTCCCAAGTCCAGCAGGAGATCGGGATAGATGCTATCTTAAGAGGGAAATTACAAGAGCAAGAAGCAGTCATGAGAAGGCCTTGGCAGACAGGATTAAGGAAAACCCCAAGGCATTCTACAAGTATGTGAAGAGCATGAAGATAAGATGTGAAGGAGTAGGACCTATCAAATGTGATGGTGGGAAACTCTGTATAGAACTGGTAGAAATAGCAGAGGTACTCAATGAATACTTTACTTCAGTATTCACAGTGGAAAAGGATCTTGGTAGTTGCAGTGCAGACTTGCAGTGGACTGAGAAGATTGAGCATGTGGACATTAGGAAAGAGGATGTGTTGGAGCTTTTGAAAAGCATCAAGTCAGATAAATCACCGGGACCGGATGGGATGTACCCCAGGTTACTGTGGGAGGCGAGGGAAGAGATTGCTGAGCCTCTGGCGATGATCTTTGCATCATCACTGCTCAGTGTAAACAGCACCCCCCACCATGCTCAGGGAGAGGTTCCGGAGGATTGGAGGATTGCGGATGTGGTTCCGTTATTCAAGAAAGGGAGAAGAGATAGCCCGGGAAATTATAGACCAGTGAGTCTAACCTCAGTGGTTGGTAAGTTGATGGAGAAGATCCTGAGAGGCAGGATTTATGAACATCTGGAGAGGAATAGTATGATCAGAAATAGCCAGCACAGCTTTGTCCAAGGCAGATCATGCCTTACGAGCCTAATTGAATTTTTTGAAGATGCAACTAGACACATAGACGAGGGAAGAGCAGGAGATGTAGTTTATATGGATTTCAGCAAGGCGTTTGATAAGGTGCCCCATGCAAGGCTTATTGAGAAAGTGAAGGGGCATGGGATACAAGGGGACATTGCCTTGTGGATTCAGAACTGGCTTGCCCACAGAAGGCAAAGTGTGGTTGTAGATGGGTCTTTTTCAGCATGGAGGTCGGTCACCAGTGGAGTGCCCCAGGGATCTGTTCTGTCTTGCTCTTTGTGATTTTTATAAATGACCTGGATGAGGAAGTGGAAGTGGAAGGATAGGTTGGCAAGTTTGCTGATGACACAAAGGTTGGTGGTGTTGTGGATAGTGTAGAGGGATGTCAGCAGTTGCAATGAGACATAGATAAGATGCAAGACTGGGCGGAGAAGTGGCAGATGGACTTCAACCCAGATAAGTGTGTGGTGGTTCATTTTGGCAGGTCGAACAGGATGAAAGAATATAATATTAAGGGTAAGACGCTTGGCAGTGTGGAAGATCAGGAGGATCTTGGGGTCCGGGTTCATAGGACGCTCAAAGCAGCGTCGCAGGTGGAGGCTGTGGTTAAGAAGGCGTATGGAATACTGGACTTCATCAATAGAGCAATTGAGTTTAGAAATCGGGAGATAATGCTGCAGCTGTATAGAACCCTGGTCAGACCCCACCTGGAGTACTGTGCCCAGTTCTGGTCGCCTCATTACAGAAAGGATGTGGAAGCCATAGAAAGGGTGCAGAGGAGATTTACAAGGATGTGGCCTGGATTAGGTGGCATGCCTTATGAGGAAAGGTTGAGAGAGCTGGGTCTTTTCTCCTTGGAGAAGCGAAGGATGAGAGGTGGCCTGATAGAGGTATATAAGATGTTGAGAGGTATTGATAGAGTGGATTCTCAGAGGCTTTTACCCAGGGCTGAAATGGTTGCCACAAGAGGTCACAGGTTTAGGGTGCTGGGGAGTAGGTACAGAGGAGATGTTAGGGGTAAGTCTTTCACTCAGATGGTGCTGGGTGCGTGGAATCGGCTACCGGTAGTGGTGGTGGAGGCGGATTCGAAAGGGTCTTTTAAGAGACTTTTGGATAAGTTCAAGGAAGTTAGTAAGATAGAGGGTTATAGGTAAGCCTAGTAGGTAGGGACATATTCGGCGCAACATGTGGGCCGAAGGGCCTGTTGTGCTGTAGCTTTTCTATGTTCTATCAGTTCCTGCTACTTTCCTTGCTTGAGTCGAGGAAAGGCCTGTGTCAATGTCAGCTCTAGTGTAGAGGGAAGAAAGCAGGGATGTGGGCTGAGAAAACGAAATGGTCTTGGATGGCTACACTGGAACTTCATGATGAACTTCCTTAGTTGAGGTGACCTTAGAGTTGAGGAGCAGACCAGAAACAAAATCATTTGTGGATGCTTTGTGAAGTGGGGAAAATTATAAAGATGGTTACCTGACACACAAAATGGTTGCCTGGCACACAAAATGGTTACCTGGAAAAGAGACATTAAACAGGCACTGGCTTTTAGCACAGACAGCTACTTAAAATTAAAACATGCAGCACAGACAGTCACTTAAAGTTAAACATGCAGGAATCAAATACTGCAGGAAGCCAGTCAGAGCTTGAGGCACTTTAAAGATAAGGACAGACCCAGGACAATAAAGATTTGATAATAAGATCAGCCATAGATGGGAACAGAAATACATAAATGCAGCAAAACCAATCACTGTATGAATAGACCGAAACCAGTCATTGATAGAGGAAATGTATCCATTCTATGAAACAATGCGATGTTTAATGCCCATGTCTGTACCTATCTGATTGTAACAATGTGTTAACTACCGATCACCATGATCTGTCTACTCAACTATAATGATGTGTTAAATGGATAATGTCCGGACTACCTATTGTATGAAAGGTATAAAAATGATCAACTGCTATTGTATTATTGAGAAGGTAGCTGCCAAGTACTGCGGAGTAGCAGTGCTTTCTTCCCGAAGCTTCATGTCCGAAATAAAACTGCGTTATTGAACCTCCAGTCTGACTCCGGTGGCAATTTCCCACAACACTTTGCAAGTTGAAATTCAACAAGTGAAATAGCCTGAAAATTTCTGAGTAAATTCCAAGCCTTTCCCCTTCGGTGAATAAATTGAACTATTTTGCTGTCCTTTGGTGTGGGAGATGATCACCTTCACATGAACTACCCTGTTTCAACTAATCTCATCACTTTGACCTAGGGAGCACTCATCTTGCAGTATAGGCAGAATGCTTCACATTTACCCCAATTAAATGTGGGAGATATATACGAGTAAAATGTGTCTGCCTGTCAGGAACTGCCAAAGACCATGATTTTGATGTTGTTGTTCTCCGATAGACATATATTGATGACGAATCCATGCTCTACACCTATGATTTTCAAGCTAATTGCAGCAGTGCACCATGCAAAGTACGGCATTGCAACCGATGAAGGACACAAGCTGATTGACAAAGCTTTGACAAAGGGTCATCTGGACTCAAAACATCAGCTCTTTTCTCTCCTTACAGATGCTGCCAGACCTGCTGAGATTTTCCAGCATTTTCTCTTTTGGTTTAAAAAACACAGATTATCTGGTCATTCTCACATTGTTGTTTGGGGGAGCTTTCTGTGAGCAAATCCTTCCAATTGTGACTAAACTTCAAAAGCAATCAAATGACGATAAAATACTCTGGGACATTCTGAGGTTATTAAACAGCACTATTGAAATGCAAGTTCTTTCTTAATTCAAATACATTTATGAAATATTTTATCTTTGCAGCTCAACATAGATATCCTGTCGCATTTTCTTTTATAAAAGCAAAGTTATTCTTTTGCCCAAACAACGGTCTTTTCTTTGTCATTTCCATTAATTCTTTCTCCTCTCCTATTGTCCTGAAGGCATCAACTCCATGCTTGGTTGGAGATAGAGTCACAAGTTACAGTTGCAGAATATATCAAATTCTGTTTTATTACATTAAATTGCAAGATTTTCAAGCATCAAAGAACAAAGAAAATTACAGCAGAGGAACAGGCCCTTCGGCCCTCCAAGCCTGCACCGACCATGCTACCTGTCTGAACTAAAACCCTCCATCCTTCTGGGGACCTCATCCCTCTATTCCTATCCTATTCATGTATTTGTCCAGATGCCCCTTAAAAGTCACTATTGTATCTGCTTCCACTACCTTCCCTGGCAGTGAGTTCCAGGCACCCACCACCCTCCGTGTAAAAAACTTGCCTCATACATCTCCTTTAAACATACATCTCCTCCAAAGAAGTAGGGGAGATCCTAAATGAATACTTTGCGTCGGTATTCACAAAGGAGAGGGATGTGTTGACTGGGAGTGTCTCGGAGGGGAGTGTTGAACCGTTGGAGAAAATCTCCATTACAAAGGAGGAAGTGTTAGGTTTGTTAGAGAATATAAAGACTGACAAATCCCCAGGGCCTGATGGAATCTATCCAAGGCTGCTCAGGGAGACGAGAGGTGAAATCGTTGGGCTTCTGACGCAAATCTTTGTCTCGTCACTGGACGCAGGTGAGGTCCCAGAGGATTGGAGGATAGCTAATGTGGTCCCGTTATTTAAGAAGGGTAGGAAGGATAACCCGGGTAATTATAGGCCGGTGAGCTTGACGTCCGTGGTGGGGAAGTTGTTGGAGAAGATTCTTAGAGATAGGATGTATGCGCATTTAGAAAGGAATAAACTCATTAACGATAGTCAGCATGGTTTTGTGAGAGGGAGGTCATGCCTCACTAACCTGGTGGTGTTTTTTGAAGAAGTGACCAGAATGGTTGACGAAGGAAGGGCCGTGGATGTTGTCTATATGGATTTTAGTAAAGCGTTTGACAAAGTCCCTCATGGTAGGCTAGTGAAAAAGGTTGGATCTCATGGGATAAAGGGGGAGGTGGCTAGATGGGTGGAGAACTGGCTTGGTCATAGAAGACAGAGGGTGGTAGTGGAAGGGTCTTTTTCCGGCTGGAGGCCTGTGACTAGTGGTGTTCCGCAGGGCTCTGTATTGGGACCTCTGCTGTTTCTGATTTATATAAATGATCTGGAAGAAGGAGTAACTGGGGTGATCAGTAAGTTTGCGGACGACACAAAACTGGCAGGACTTGCAGATAGTGAGGAACATTGTCAGAGGCTACAGAAGGATATAGATAGGCTGGAAATTTGGGCAAAGAAATGGCAGATGGAGTTCAATCCTGATAAATGCGAAGTGATGCATTTTGGTGGGAATAATGTAGGGAGGAGCTACACGATAAATGGAAGAACCATAAAGGGTGTAGAGACGCAGAGGGACCTGGGTGTGCAAGTCCACAGATCTTTGAAGATGACGTCACAGGTGGAGAAGGTGGTGAAGAAGGCATATGGCATGCTTGCCTTTATAGGACGGGGCATAGAGTATAAAAGTTGGGGTCTGATGTTGCAGATGTATAGAACGTTGGTTCGGCCGCATTTGGAATACTGCGTCCAGTTCTGGTCGCCACACTACCAGAAGGACGTGGAGGCTTTGGAGAGAGTACAGAGGAGGTTTACCAGGATGTTGCCTGGTATGGAGGGGCTTGGTTATGAGGAGAGATTGGGGAAACTGGGGTTGTTCTCCTTGGAAAGACGGAGGATGAGGGGAGACTTAATAGAGGTGTATAAAATTATGAAAGGCATAGATAGGGTGAACGGTGGGAAGCTTTTCCCCGGGTCGGTGGTGACGTTCACGAGGGGTCATAGGTTCAAGGTGAAGGGGGGGAGGTTTAACACAGATATCAGAAGGACATATTTTACACAGAGGGTCGTGGGGGCCTGGAATGTGTTGCCGGGCAAGGTGGTGGAGGCGGACACACTGGGAACGTTTAAGACTTATCTAGACAGCTATATGAACGGAGTGGGAATGGAGGGATACAAAAGAGTGGTCTAGTTTGGACCAGGGAGCGGCGCGGGCTAATTGTTCTTTGTTTCTCGTTTCAAGGCTTCATTCTATGATCATCTTGCTGGTGCCAGTACAGAGCGAGACTGCGGATAGTTGGGAACCTGTCTCGGGGGCAGGGAATTCAGATGGTGTTCGTAAAGCAGAAGTGGAAATGAATAGGGTTGGGAAGCAATTTCTGATCAGGGCCAGTGTGATCTCCTGGACTCGTTTCGATCGCCTCAGGGGGTCGGAGAGGAATTTCCCAGATTTATTTTTCCCCATATTGGCCCTGGGGTTTTCACTCTGGGTTTTCGCCTCTCCCTGGAGATCACATGGTCTGGAATGGCGGGGTGGGGGTGAGTTAATAGGTTGTGATGAACAAAGCATCGTAGCTGTGAGGGACAGCTCGGTGGATAGGATATTAGGATGTAGATAGGCTGGAAAATTGGGCGGGGATCCTGGATTCAGGATTCAATCCTGGACCGGGGAGCGGCGCGGGCTTGGAGGGCCGAAGGGCCTGTTCCTGTGCTGTATTGTTCTTTGTAAACCTTGCCCTCACCTTAAACCTATTCCCCCTAGTAATTGACTCTTCCACCCTGGGGAAAAGCTTCTGACTATCCACTCTGTCCATGCCCTTCATAATCTTGTAGATTTCAATCAGGTCGCCCATGGAGATGGTCTACAGGTTTTTTTATGTAAAGGACTGTTTCTCCTGCAGGACTTTCTACTTATTTTTAACCTGGGCACACAGACAGATTCCAGTCAATCTGCCACAGGTGAGTACATTGGACAACACTGTTCCCATCCTTTCACTTATTTTGAGAATACATTTTGAGATTCTGATTTCTCTTCCATTAAAAGTGGAAATTAATGGTCTTGGTTACTGACATTACCGCATCCAAGTGACCATCGTTCAAGCATACAGCCCTGACACCATGTGTCAGCTATTTAAGTGTGAAGGATTCAAAAACCAGGCTCCAGCCCATGTTCACATGAAACGCAGACACAAGCACTGCAAACAAGATATGGCGAGGAGTAGGAATCCAGACTGATTTATCCCTTGTCCAAACACATAATGCTGCGACATTGATGCTCTGCTTGAGATTAGCCCACTCAGCACAGTCCAAGGATTAAATTTGGAATTTTCCTGTTCAGAATGAATAAACTCACTAAATCTTTGGAGGAGCAGTGGTACAGCCTTGTCTATCAGGTCCAATTGCCTGTTACCCTGTAATATATTCATCATTAAGTTAATCGGTGGACAAAAGAATCTTGTCTCATCAATGAGCACATGTTGTTTCCTATTGGAACACAATGGACCAAGATACTTCAAGGGAAAAGAAAAAGTTCTATTGCTTTGCTCCATAATACTTTTCACTGTATGTTAATAAATGTGATAATAATAAAGCAAAGCAAATCAAATCAAAATAATGTCATTAACAAAGATGGGACATTTTGATACAGTAACAGTGCTATCGACATGCAAGTTGTTGTTGCATCTGATCTGTTGCCCTAGTTGACATTCCAATTCAGTACAAATTTGGAACAAAAATGGAACCAATTGACTTCTATGGGTTAAGGCTTTTAACCACTGGGGGAGCTATATTTTATTCTTCCATTCCCATATCATGTATATTTCACAGTCGGAAATCTATTGTCGACAAATCTTAACTTAATCACTTTAAAAATATTTGCATATTCATTATAAATTGAAGATTATATTAGTTGCGCCTATCTACTAATCTGGCTAATGCAAACATATGGTTTCTTCAAAAATTAGTTTCTCCACATCCTGACAAAATCAGATTTAAAAGCATAATAGCTTTACTTGTTTCTTATGTCATGATGATGAATTTAGTGCATTAATCTTCTCTGTCCAAATAAATACATGTTTGTTCAATACTTCCCCATGTCAATTGTGTCTGTTTAAGTAACAAAACCAGCCATTTGTTTGAAGGACCACAATTTGATAATGTCGCATTAGACAGTATACTAAGTACTGACTGAAGTTTCTGTGTTTACATTGTGCAAGGCTGGCTCCATCAAGGAAATATTACAAGTGACATTCATGATAAGGGTGAGAAGGGTCAATGCACTGAATCTATGATATGATGCTGAGCCACACAACTTCTCATCGAAACTAATAATGGGTCAAAGCAGGGAAAGCTTGGAAAATGGCAACTACTCCCTACGGTTAAGATGGGGAAAATCAGCTTGGTTTCCATTGACTCCAGCTGAAAAAACTGGATGTGGAAGAAGAAGCCCTCCATCGCCTCATAACATGCATAAGTCTGAGACCACCAATGAAGAGGAACCACTTGTTGGGAATGATACATCAGTCAGTGTGAATAAGCATCTATAAGAGAGAAAGACAGAGGAAAAAATAGTGGATCAAACTCTTGATTGAGGCAGGTTTAAAATGTTGCTTTCGTGTCAAAAAGATTTATATGGTTCTCTTCACATGTTCTTTACAACAAAGTACTTTGAAGCGTAGTTCTTGCTGTAATGTCAGAAACAAGACAGCCAATTTGTGCACGGCATGTCCCCAAAAACAGAAATGTGCTGATGACCAGACCATTTGCTTTCGTGGTGTCGGATGAGGGATAAATGTTGATCCAGATATCAGGGTGATTTTACCCTGCTCGTTCTTTGAAATGGCACAATTACATCTTTTGTGTTCAGCTGATAGGGCAGGTGGGGCCTCGATTTAGAAAGATGGCACCTGAGACAGTGCTGCACCACCTGAGCACCTCACTGGAGGAGCAGCCTGGAATTTTGAGCACAGGCCAATGCACCTAACCAGCAGGTAGTTTGGACTGTGGGAGGAAACTGGAGCACCGGGAAGAAACCCACGCAGACAAGGGGAGAACGTGTAGACTCCACGCAGACAGAAGGCCAGGCCTGGAATTGAATCCGGGGAGGGGGGAGGGGGGAGGGGGGGGGAGCGGAGGGCTGTGAGATAGCAGTGCTAACCACTGATGTTTTTTTTAAAACACCATTTTACAAGAGCAACGAACTGAAAGGCAACGTAGAAAAGTGATCAGAGCCATCACCTTCTCCCCAGACACCTGACTGGTAGATAAAGCTTACCGGATTCGCCCCATGGGCACTCCCTGTCCCCGCCCCTACCCAAGGCTGCGCAAAGTGCGCGCGCGCGCTCCCTTTGCGGTATGGGCGCGCGCGTCCGGGGCCGCGCGCTCCGGACCGCGCGCTATTCCCCCTCCCGCTCCCCACCTCACACCCCGTGCCCGCGCTCGCTTCGGCACCCCGCCCGCACCCCCAATGCGCCTGCGCACTGCGCCGGGCTCAGAGCTGGAATAATGGCGGCGGTTTGATAGTTCCGTTTTTTGTGTGCGTTTGTTTCCTTTCACCTCAGGAACAGCGAAAAGAAGGACAGAGACGCTTCTTCCTCGGCACACTGAAGGAAAGAGCGGGTGGGGAGAGGGGTGTCTGCGGATTATGCTGTTTCTGTGAACAACAGGCCTGTTCCTACCCTGAGATAACAGAACAATAATCGGCAGAAACAGATAGAAAATACTGGAGCCCGCCGGCCCCGCACCTCTCCTTTCATTTACTATTCTGTGCGGCTGGCCCCTCACCTTGATGGCCGGCCTGAGGGTGATCATGAGCGGAGTGAGGGAGAAGCTGGAGGCGGTGCTGAACGTGGCCCTGCGGGTGCCGAGCATCATGGTGCTGGAGATGCTGTACCGGTGGGACGTGAGCTCTTTCTTCCAACAGATCCAGGCCCGGAATAATAACAACCTGCTCTTCCAGTACAAATACCTGGCCCTCAACCTTCATTATGTCGGTGAGTGAGTGCACAAGCAAAACTGGGTGCACTGGGCAATTTTATTTCATATTGCGTATATTTATATATGTGTGGCGAGTGTGTGTATTGTGTGCGTGTGTACATGGCGTGTGTGTGTGTATTGTGCCTGTGTTGCGATTGCGTGTGTGTGTGTACGCTGGTTGTGTGTGTGTGTACGCTGGTTGTGTGTGTGTGTGTACGCTGGTTGTGTGTGTGTGTGTATGCTGGTTGTGTGTGTGTGTGTACGCTGGTTGTGTGTGTGTGTGTACGCTGGTTGTGTGTGTGTGTGTACGCTGGTTGTGTGTGTGTGTGTACGCTGGTTGTGTGTGTGTGTGTACGCTGGTTGTGTGTGTGTGTGTACGCTGGTTGTGTGTGTGTGTGTACGCTGGTTGTGTGTGTGTACGCTGGTTGTGTGTGTACGCTGGTTGTGTGTGTACGCTGGTTGTGTGTGTACACTGGTTGTGTGTGTGTGTACGCTGGTTGTGTGTGTGTGTACGCTGGTTGTGTGTGTGTGTACGCTGGTTGTGTGTGTGTGTGTGTGTGTGTGTGTACGCTGGTTGTGTGTGTACGCTGGTTGTGTGTGTGTGTGTGTGTGTACGCTGGTTGTGTGTGTGTGTGTGTGTGTGTACGCTGGTTGTGTGTGTGTGTACGCTGGTTGTGTGTGTGTGTGTGTGTACGCTGGTTGTGTGTGTGTGTGTGTGTACGCTGGTTGTGTGTGTGTGTGTGTACGCTGGTTGTGTGTGTGTGTGTGTACGCTGGTTGTGTGTGTGTGTGTACACGCTGGTTGTGTGTGTGTGTGTACACGCTGGTTGTGTGTGTGTGTACGCTGGTTGTGTGTGTGTGTGTGTACGCTGGTTGTGTGTGTGTGTGTGTACGCTGGTTGTGTGTGTGTGTGTGTATGCTGGTTGTGTGTGTGTGTGTACGCTGGTTGTGTGTGTGTGTGTGTACGCTGGTTGTGTGTGTGTGTGTGTGTGTGTACGCTGGTTGTGTGTGTGTGTGTGTGTACGCTGGTTGTGTGTGTGTGTGTGTGTACGCTGGTTGTGTGTGTGTGTACGCTGGTTGTGTGTGTGTGTGTGTGTGTACGCTGGTTGTGTGTGTGTGTGTGTACGCTGGTTGTGTGTGTGTGTGTGTACGCTGGTTGTGTGTGTGTGTGTGTGTGTACGCTGGTTGTGTGTGTGTGTGTGTGTACGCTGGTTGTGTGTGTGTGTGTACGCTGGTTGTGTGTGTGTGTGTACGCTGGTTGTGTGTGTGTGTGTACGCTGGTTGTGTGTGTGTGTGTACGCTGGTTGTGTGTGTGTGTGTACGCTGGTTGTGTGTGTGTGTACGCTGGTTGTGTGTGTGTGTACGCTGGTTGTGTGTGTGTGTACGCTGGTTGTGTGTGTGTGTGTACGCTGGTTGTGTGTGTGTGTGTGTACGCTGGTTGTGTGTGTGTGTACGCTGGTTGTGTGTGTGTGTGTGTGTACGCTGGTTGTGTGTGTGTGTACGCTGGTTGTGTGTGTGTGTGTGTGTACGCTGGTTGTGTGTGTGTGTGTGTGTACGCTGGTTGTGTGTGTGTGTGTGTACGCTGGTTGTGTGTGTGTGTGTGTGTGTACGCTGGTTGTGTGTGTGTGTGTGTGTGTGTGTACGCTGGTTGTGTGTGTGTGTGTGTGTGTACGCTGGTTGTGTGTGTGTGTGTGTACGCTGGTTGTGTGTGTGTGTACACGCTGGTTGTGTGTGTGTGTGTACGCTGGTTGTGTGTGTGTGTGTGTACGCTGGTTGTGTGTGTGTGTGTGTACGCTGGTTGTGTGTGTGTACGCTGGTTGTGTGTGTGTACGCTGGTTGTGTGTGTGTACGCTGGTTGTGTGTGTGTACGCTGGTTGTGTGTGTGTGTGTACACGCTGGTTGTGTGTGTGTGTACACGCTGGTTGTGTGTGTGTGTACACGCTGGTTGTGTGTGTGTGTACACGCTGGTTGTGTGTGTGTGTACACGCTGGTTGTGTGTGTGTGTACGCTGGTTGTGTGTGTGTGTGTACGCTGGTTGTGTGTGTGTGTGTACGCTGGTTGTGTGTGTGTGTGTACGCTGGTTGTGTGTGTGTGTGTACGCTGGTTGTGTGTGTGTGTGTACGCTGGTTGTGTGTGTGTGTGTACGCTGGTTGTGTGTGTACGCTGGTTGTGTGTGTACGCTGGTTGTGTGTGTACGCTGGTTGTGTGTGTACGCTGGTTGTGTGTGTACGCTGGTTGTGTGTGTACGCTGGTTGTGTGTGTACGCTGGTTGTGTGTGTACGCTGGTTGTGTGTGTACGCTGGTTGTGTGTGTGTGTACGCTGGTTGTGTGTGTGTGTGTACGCTGGTTGTGTGTGTGTGTGTACGCTGGTTGTGTGTGTGTGTGTACGCTGGTTGTGTGTGTGTGTGTGTACGCTGGTTGTGTGTGTGTGTGTGTACGCTGGTTGTGTGTGGGTGTGTGTACGCTGGTTGTGTGTGTGTGTGTGTACGCTGGTTGTGTGTGTGTGTGTGTACGCTGGTTGTGTGTGTGTGTGTGTACGCTGGTTGTGTGTGTGTGTGTGTACGCTGGTTGTGTGTGTGTGTGTGTACGCTGGTTGTGTGTGTGTGTGTGTACGCTGGTTGTGTGTGTGTGTGTGTACGCTGGTTGTGTGTGTGTGTGTGTGTGTGTACGCTGGTTGTGTGTGTGTGTGTGTACGCTGGTTGTGTGTGTGTGTGTGTGTGTGTGTACGCTGGTTGTGTGTGTGTGTGTGTGTGTGTGTACGCTGGTTGTGTGTGTGTGTGTGTGTGTACGCTGGTTGTGTGTGTGTGTGTGTGTGTACGCTGGTTGTGTGTGTGTGTACACGCTGGTTGTGTGTGTGTGTGTGTACGCTGGTTGTGTGTGTGTGTGTGTACGCTGGTTGTGTGTGTGTGTGTGTACGCTGGTTGTGTGTGTGTGTGTGTACGCTGGTTGTGTGTGTGTGTGTGTACGCTGGTTGTGTGTGTGTGTGTGTACGCTGGTTGTGTGTGTGTGTGTACACGCTGGTTGTGTGTGTGTGTGTACACGCTGGTTGTGTGTGTGTGTATGCTGGTTGTGTGTGTGTGTGTACGCTGGTTGTGTGTGTGTGTGTACGCTGGTTGTGTGTGTGTGTGTACGCTGGTTGTGTGTGTACGCTGGTTGTGTGTGTACGCTGGTTGTGTGTGTACGCTGGTTGTGTGTGTACGCTGGTTGTGTGTGTACGCTGGTTGTGTGTGTACGCTGGTTGTGTGTGTACGCTGGTTGTGTGTGTACGCTGGTTGTGTGTGTACGCTGGTTGTGTGTGTACGCTGGTTGTGTGTGTACGCTGGTTGTGTGTGTACGCTGGTTGTGTGTGTACGCTGGTTGTGTGTGTACGCTGGTTGTGTGTGTACGCTGGTTGTGTGTGTACGCTGGTTGTGTGTGTACGCTGGTTGTGTGTGTACGCTGGTTGTGTGTGTACGCTGGTTGTGTGTGTACGCTGGTTGTGTGTGTACGCTGGTTGTGTGTGTACGTGTACGCTGGTTGTGTGTGTACGTGTACGCTGGTTGTGTGTGTGTGTGTGTACGCTGGTTGTGTGTGTGTGTGTGTGTGTACGCTGGTTGTGTGTGTGTGTGTGTACGCTGGTTGTGTGTGTGTGTGTGTACGCTGGTTGTGTGTGTGTGTGTGTACGCTGGTTGTGTGTGTGTGTGTGTACGCTGGTTGTGTGTGTGTGTACGTACGCTGGTTGTGTGTGTGTGTGTACGCTGGTTGTGTGTGTGTGTGTGTGTGTACGCTGGTTGTGTGTGTGTGTGTGTACGCTGGTTGTGTGTGTGTGTGTGTGTGTGTGTGCGCTGGTTGTGTGTGTGTGTGTGTGTGTACGCTGGTTGTGTGTGTGTGTACACGCTGGTTGTGTGTGTGTGTGTGTACGCTGGTTGTGTGTGTGTGTGTGTACGCTGGTTGTGTGTGTGTGTACGCTGGTTGTGTGTGTGTGTGTGTACGCTGGTTGTGTGTGTGTGTGTGTACGCTGGTTGTGTGTGTGTGTACGCTGGTTGTGTGTGTGTGTGTACGCTGGTTGTGTGTGTGTGTGTGTACGCTGGTTGTGTGTGTGTGTGTGTACGCTGGTTGTGTGTGTGTGTGTGTACGCTGGTTGTGTGTGTGTGTGTGTACGCTGGTTGTGTGTGTGTGTGTGTACGCTGGTTGTGTGTGTGTGTGTGTACGCTGGTTGTGTGTGTGTGTACGCTGGTTGTGTGTGTGTGTACGCTGGTTGTGTGTGTGTGTGTACGCTGGTTGTGTGTGTGTGTGTACGCTGGTTGTGTGTGTGTGTGTGTGTGTACGCTGGTTGTGTGTACGCTGGTTGTGTGTGTACGCTGGTTGTGTGTGTGTGTGTACGCTGGTTGTGTGTGTGTGTGTACGCTGGGTGTGTGTGTGTGTACGCTGGGTGTGTGTGTACGCTGGTTGTGTGGTGTGTACGCTGGTTGTGTGTGTGTGTACGCTGGTTGTGTGTGTGTGCGCGCGCTGGTTGTGTGTGTGCGCGCGCGCTGGTTGTGTGTGTGTGCGCGCGCGCTGGTTGTGTGTGCGCGCGCGCGCGCTGGTTGTGTGTGCGCGCGCGCGCGCTGGTTGTGTGTGCGCGCGCGCGCGCTAGTTGTGTGTGCGCGCGCGCGCGCTGGTTGTGTGTGCGCGCGCGCGCGCTGGTTGTGTGTGCGCGCGCGCGCGCTGGTTGTGTGTGCGCGCGCGCGCGCTGGTTGTGTGTGCGCGCGCGCGCGCTGGTTGTGTGTGCGCGCGCGCGCGCTGGTTGTGTGTGCGCGCGCGCGCGCTGGTTGTGTGTGCGCGCGCGCGCGCTGGTTGTGTGTGCGCGCGCGCGCGCTGGTTGTGTGTGCGCGCGCTGGTTGTGTGTGCGCGCGCGCGCGCTGGTTGTGTGTGCGCGCGCGCGCGCTGGTTGTGTGTGCGCGCGCGCTGGTTGTGTGTGCGCGCGCGCTGGTTGTGTGTGCGCGCGCGCTGGTTGTGTGTGCGCGCGCGCGCGCTGGTTGTGTGTGCGCGCGCGCGCGCTGGTTGTGTGTGCGCGCGCGCGCGCTGGTTGTGTGTGCGCGCGCTGGTTGTGTGTGTGCTCGCGCGCGCTGGTTGTGTGCGCGCGCGCTGGTTGTGTGCGCGCGCGCTGGTTGTGTGCGCGCGCGCTGGTTGTGTGCGCGCGCGCGCTGGTTGTGTGCGCGCGCGCTGGTTGTGTGTGCGCGCGCGCTGGTTGTGTGTGCGCGCGCGCGCTGGTTGTGTGTGCGCGCGCGCGCTGGTTGTGTGTGCGCGCGCTGGTTGTGTGCGCGCGCGCGCTGGTTGTGTGCGCGCGCGCGCTGGTTGTGTGCGCGCGCGCGCTGGTTGTGTGCGCGCGCGCGCTGGTTGTGTGCGCGCGCGCGCTGGTTGTGTGCGCGCGCGCTGGTTGTGTGCGCGCGCGCTGGTTGTGTGCGCGCGCGCTGGTTGTGTGCGCGCGCGCGCTGGTTGTGTGCGCGCGCGCTGGTTGTGTGTGCGCGCGCGCTGGTTGTGTGTGCGCGCGCGCGCTGGTTGTGTGTGCGCGCGCGCGCTGGTTGTGTGTGCGCGCGCTGGTTGTGTGCGCGCGCGCGCTGGTTGTGTGCGCGCGCGCGCTGGTTGTGTGCGCGCGCGCGCTGGTTGTGTGCGCGCGCGCGCTGGTTGTGTGCGCGCGCGCGCTGGTTGTGTGCGCGCGCGCGCTGGTTGTGTGTGCGCGCGCGCGCTGGTTGTGTGTGCGCGCGCGCGCTGGTTGTGTGTGCGCGCGCGCGCGCTGGTTGTGTGTGCGCGCGCGCGCGCTGGTTGTGTGTGCGCGCGCTGGTTGTGTGTGCGCGCGCGCGCTGGTTGTGTGTGCGCGCGCGCGCTGGTTGTGTGCGCGCGCGCGCTGGTTGTGTGCGCGCTGGTTGTGTGCGCGCGCGCGCGCTGGTTGTGTGCGCGCGCGCTGGTTGTGTGTGCGCGCGCGCGCGCTGGTTGTGTGTGCACGCGCGCGCGCGCTGGTTGTGTGTGCGCGCGCGCGCGCTGGTTGTGTGCGCGCGCGCGCTGGTTTTGTGCGCGCGCGCGCTGGTTGTGTGCGCGCGCGCGCTGGTTGTGTGCGCGCGCGCGCTGGTTGTGTGCGCGCGCGCGCTGGTTGTGTGCGCGCGCGCGCTGGTTGTGTGCGCGCGCGCGCTGGTTGTGTGCGCGCGCGCGCGCTGGTTGTGTGCGCGCGCGCGCGCTGGTTGTGTGCGCGCGCGCGCGCTGGTTGTGTGCGCGCGCGCGCGCTGGTTGTGTGCGCGCGCTGTTTGTGTGCGCGCGCGCGCGCCGGTTGTGTGCGCGCGCGCGCTGGTTGTGTGCGCGCGCGCGCTGGTTGTGTGCGCGCGCTGGTTGTGTGCGCGCGCTGGTTGTGTGCGCGCGCGCGCTGGTTGTGTGCGCGCGCGCTGGTTGTGTGCGCGCGCGCGCGCTGGTTGTGTGCGCGCGCGCGCGCTGGTTGTGTGCGCGCGCGCGCTGGTTGTGTGCGCGCGCGCGCGCTGGTTGTGTGCGCGCGCAGTGTGTGTGTGCGCGCGTGTGTACACAGATGGCCGATGCGCCCACGTGCGCCCAGATGGCCTGTGCACTGATGGGGCCTGTGCGTGCCCGGGTGGCCTCTGCCCGTCCGCCCGGGTGGCCTCTGCGCGCCTGGGTGACCTGTGCGCCCGCGCGCGCCCAGCTGGCCTGTGCGCCCGCGTGCGCCCAGCTGGCCTGTGCGTCCGCGCGCGCCCGGCTGGCCTGTGCGTCCGCGCGCGCCCGGCTGGCCTGTGCGCCCGCGCGCGCGCCCGGTTGGCCTGTGCGCCCGATGGGGCCCACGCGGGCCCGCGCGTTTACACGTGTGTGTGTGTGTGTGTGTGTGTGTGTGTGTGTGTGTGATACACTTGGGTCCGGATTTTCCGGCCATTCACACTCTGCCGCTGCTGCAAGCGAAGACAGAGAATTTGGCAGAAATTCCTGCCAGCATGAACGGTTAGAGAATGCTGCCAGTTGTGTGTGTTATGCACACACACACACACACACACATCTAAGATGCACTGTGCGTGTGTCGGGTGCAATGTGCGAGTGCGTGCGTAGGGTGCATTGTGTGTGTGTGTGCATAGGGTGCATTGTGTGTGTGTGTGCGTAGGGTGCATTGTGTGTGTGTGTGCGTAGGGTGCATTGTGTGCGCGCGCGTAGGGTGCATTGTGTGTGCGTGCGTAGGGTGCATTGTGTGTGCGTGCGTAGGGTGCATTGTGTGTGCGTGCGTAGGGTGCATTGTGTGTGCGTGCGTAGGGTGCATTGTGTGTGCGTGCGTAGGGTGCATTGTGTGTGCGTGCGTAGGGTGCATTGTGTGTGCGTGCGTAGGGTGCATTGTGTGTGCGTGCGTAGGGTGCATTGTGTGTGCGTGCGTAGGGTGCATTGTGTGTGCGTGCGTAGGGTGCATTGTGTGTGCGTGCGTAGGGTGCATTGTGTGCGCGTGCGTAGGGTGCATTGTGTGCGCGCGCGTAGGGTGCATTGTGTGCGCGCGCGTAGGGTGCATTGTGTGCGCGCGCGTAGGGTGCATTGTGTGTGCGTGCGTAGGGTGCATTGTGTGCGCGTGCGTAGGGTGCATTGTGTGCGCGCGCGTAGGGTGCATTGTGTGCGCGCGCGTAGGGTGCATTGTGTGCGCGCGCGTAGGGTGCATTGTGTGCGCGCGCGTAGGGTGCATTGTGTGCGCGCGCGTAGGGTGCATTGTGTGCGCGCGCGTAGGGTGCATTGTGTGCGCGCGCGTAGGGCGCATTGTGCGCGCGCGCGTAGGGCGCATTGTGCGCGCACGCGTAGGGCGCATTGTGCGCGCGCGCGTAGGGCGCACTGTGCGTGCCCGCGCGTAGGACGCACTGTGCACGCGCCCGCGCGTAGGGCACACTGTGCACGCGCCCGCGCGTAGGGCGCACTGTGCGCGCGCGCGTAGGGCGCACTGTGTGCGCGCGCGCGCGCGCGCGTAGGGCGCACTATGTGCGCGCGCGTAGGGCGCACTGTGTGCGCGCGCGCGTAGGGCGCACTGTGTGTGCGCGCGCGCGCGTAGGGCGCACTGTGTGTGCGCGCGCGCGCGTAGGGCGCACTGTGTGTGCGCGCGCGCGCGTAGGGCGCACTGTGTGTGTGCGCGCGCGCGTAGGGCGCACTGCGCGTGCGCGCGTAGGGCGCACTGTGCGCGGGCGCGCGTAGGGCGCACTGTGCGCGGGCGCGCGTAGGGCGCACTGTGCGCGCGCGGGCGCGCGTAGGGCGCACTGTGCGCGCGCGGGCGCGCGTAGGGCGCACTGTGCGCGCGGGGCGCGCGTAGGGCGCATTGTGCGCGCGTAGGGCGCATTGTGCGCGCGCGGGCGCGCGTAGGGCGCATTATGCGCGCGCGCTAAGGTTCCAGTGTGTGCGCGCGGTGCAGTGTGTGTGTGCGTGCGTAGGGTGCATTGTGTGTGTGCGTGCGTAGGGTGCATTGTGTGTGTGCGTGCGTAGGGTGCAGTGTGTGTGTGCGTGCGTAGGGTGCAGTGTGTGTGTGCGTGCGTAGGGTGCAGTGTGCGCGCGGTGCTGTGCGCGCGTGCGCGTTGGGTGCATTGTGTGTGTGAGGGTGCAGGGTGCTCATGTGCAGAGTTGCACTTTCCATTGATTTCAGTCACATAGTCTTTTTCCTACCAGTATGACTGAAGTGATATGCACATAGAGCAAGGGCCAGTGAAGTGAGGTGCATGCTGATTGAACACAACATTGACTGTGAGAGCCGTGCACGCCCTCTGCATCCAAAGTGTAACCATTGCTTTTGTTTTTACCATTTGACGTTGATAGTTCTATTAATATATACATGGCTAAACATTTTCTATAACTCTAATGAAATATTTGGTGTGTGTTAAATGTATTTAATCTTATTTCATGGGGTCATGATTCATGAACAAGTCTGATTTCAATCTTGCAGCCCACTGAGATGAAGGAGGGCCACTCACTAGCCTAGGTTGCCCATCACTGGACTGGATAATGTAGATGGGGAGAAACAGTTCCCATTGCTGGAAGGGGTGGGGATCAGAGGACACCAATTTGAGGTGATTCAAAAAAGAGGTAATGACATGAAAAACATTTTTACGCAGCGAGTGGTTTGGAATGCACAATTTCTGTGTGATAGAGGCAAACTCAGTTATAGCTTTCAAAGGAAAATTTGATTTAGCACCTGATGAGAGAAAATTTACAAGGTTATGGAAAAAGAGTGGAGGAGTGGGATTACCTGAGTGTGTAGACATAGCAACTTAAACAGCCTCCCCCTGTGCTGTAACATTTTATTGTGTGATTCTAGATTCATACGTGAAATGTGATATGAGGAGTGAAAAATTTGAAATATTTCCTGCAAGGATTAAATAATAGTGATTGCCTCACAGGCTGGAAATAGGAGCAATGTGAGGTGATGAGTTAAGAGTAACTTATCATTCCTGAATGCCTCAGTAAGTTTGGCTATGCAAGTTAGGAAAGTCCAAGATTCAGTTTTTGAACTGTGCTTAGCTGAATTGAACAGGAACGTGCCTTTACATAGCAATCATAGCAGCTTTTCCAGGGACAAAGATAATTTATTTTAAAAAATCAACACCGAGCCAAAGGAGGAACTAACAAAGTGGGTGACTAAAAGCTTGGCCAAAGAGATCAGCTTCAAAGGGATTTAAAGGAGGGGAGAGAGATGGTTAAGGAGAGAGGTTTTGGGAGAGAATTGAAGCAGCTGAAAATCTGGTGAATCAGTTTTTGGATGTACCAGAAACCAATTAGAGGAATGCAGGATTTCCAGTGGATTGTTGTAAAAAGTTGCAGTGATAGGAAAGGTGAGTTCATGGAGGGATTAGAACATGATGAGGACATGAATTGTATATTTTAACTGTTGAGAGACTGTGAGCTAATGTAGGTTAATCAGTACAGTATAGCAGCTTTAAGGTTTCCTGAGACTTGTGTTTTACATCACAACCTCGTTGGGCAGGAGAGAATTGGTGGCCAGCGGTTTTCATTCTTGATCAGTATCCAGGAGGGCATCAGGATAGGACCAGGCTGTAATCGGCTGCAATGGGTTGAGTATCCGGCCAAGACTTTAATTAGTAAAAGGTTGAAGGGTTATGGGGGGAAGACAGGAAAATGGGGATGAGGAGCATATCAGACACAATTGAATGGCAGAGCAGACTTGATGGGCTGAATGGCCTAATTCTGCTCTGATATCTGATGAACTTATGAACTATCACTTGGGCAAGTTGCCAGCAGGTGTCTTGACATCAATGGAATTGTACTCACAGAAGTAGTCAAGGTTTTTAAGTGAATTGAGAAGAAAAATGGTGAAAGGGAGGTGGAGATTTTTAAAATCCACTGTGCTGGCCATTTCTTTTTGCCATTTCTCTTGTATAGTGTTGTCACTTATTACCACAAGATTATAGGACTGAAGATAAAAAATGCTGCAGGACTGGAAATCTGAAATACAAACAGAAAATGCTGGAAATATTGAATTGGACAGACAGCATCTGTGGAGAGAAAAATGGTTTATGTTTCAGATTGATGACACTGAAACATGAAATGTTTCTCTTTCCACAGATGCTGCCTTGCCCCTGAGAATTTTTCGCATTTGTTCTGTTTATATTACAGGATGGATTTCATTTGAACCATTACACATTTTGTACAATGCTTCAAATTACCCCTCAGTTCATCCCACCACAGCAGCCACCAGTGTAACCTGTATTCACCAATATCTTATTGATGTACAATTCCACGCTTTTTATTTGGACAAAATCCATTTGGAAGAGCAAAATACAAATCCAAATTTGTATTTGGATACAAATGACTTTATATCCAAGTCATTTGAACTGTCATTTCCCACAGTTCAAATGACTTGGATATAAAAGATGGATGCAATCAACATTGCATATCTGTGGAATCCCAATGATACTTATTTGTCAGGGGCTGTATTGATTAGCTGTTTGTAATTCCTTTTTTTGGCAATTTAACATTAATGTTATATCTTGTAATAATTTACTACAGCTTCTTTCCATGATCTTGGCTAAAATATACCTTTTAAAATTTTGAGTTTTGAATTAGTTAAAATGTCTACCGTGCAAAGGGACCTGGGGGTCCTTGTGCATGAGACGCAAAAGCCCAGTCTGCAGGTACAACAGGTGATCAAGAAGGCAAATGGGATGTTGGCCTATATTGCGAGGGGGATAGAATATAAAAGCAGGGATGTCTTGATGCACCTGTACAGGGCATTGGTGAGGCCGCAGCTGGAATACTGTGTGCAGTATTGGTCCCCTTATATGAGGAAGGATATATTGGCATTGGAGGGAGTGCAGAGAAGGTTCACCAGGTTGATACCGGAGATGAGGGGTTTGGATTATGAGGAGAGGCTGAGGAGATTGGGTTTGTACTCGTTGGAGTTTAGAAGGATGAGGGGGGATCTTATGGAGACTTATAAGATAATGCGGGGGCTGGATAGGGTGGAGGCGGAGAGATTCTTTCCACTTAGTAAGGAAGTTAAAACTAGAGGACACAGCCTCAAAATAAAGGGGGGTCGGTTTAAGACAGAGTTGAGGAGGAACTTCTTCTCCCAGAGGGTGGTGAATCTCTGGAATTCTCTGCCCACTGAGGTGGTGGAGGCTACCTCGCTGAATATGTTTGAAGCGCGGATGGATGGATTCCTGAGCGGTAAGGGAATTAAGGGTTATGGGGATCAGGCGGGTAAGTGGTACTGATTCACGTCAGATCAGCCATGATCTTATTGAATGGCGGGGCAGGCTCGAGGGGCTAGATGGCCTACTCCTGCTCCTATTTCTTATGTTCTTATGTTTGAAGTGCTGGTATGTAGCGAGGCCATGGTTGTATGCAACTCCAGCTGGTTACTGCATCTGTCATGTACACCATTTATCAGCGCTTCAAAGAATCTGGGACACATACAGTTTGTAAATGTTACATGTCTCGTGTTCTCTCATCACAGGATTACTAAGTAGTTGGACAAACCAGCACAGTATTTAATTGCTTAATCTTAGCACGAAGTTTGCACAGGTTATTTTATGGTTGATTGAATAATTTATCCATTACAATTTGAGGACATTATTTACCTTCATATGAAGTGTACAAATACTGTCCAGACGCCTGTGTACATGTGTATGTACAATCCCACCTTGGTTGCTAATATACTTCTCATTGCACTTTGCCTCAAAAGCAGGGTGTAGTTTGAAGTGCTCTGGTTTTGAGCATGTTGATGCATGCATTAATGATGCGATAGTGCTTTATTTATAAGTGCAATTTGTACATGCATAAAGTAGTGGATTTGCATGCCTTTATTATAGTCTCTGATTTCTGCTAGTTTTTATACATTTTCTTCTGTTTATTATTATTTGACTTTTTGATGACATAATGAAATTTAAATTTTAAGCAAAGCTATTATTATGTTAAAGAGTATAGTACTTTGGCAGAGTATACTGACACATTTTATTTTATATAAAACCATCCAAGAAGAAATAGTTACCCTCTTGCAGAACCGGCTGTCTAAAAATTGGACATTATTAGAATGTGTCTTGCGTCATTTTTTTCTATTTATCTGAATTAAAATTAACATAACAGGACAATTCAGTGCAGCAATGCATGATGCCGGATGTGTTATCCCCTTCGCCATTTGTGCGTCAGTCTATTCCCGTACCCCAAGCAACTCTTGACCCCACCAATGTGGATTGGTCCAGAATGCCCAATCCGAATTCTGACAAAACCCGAAATCACACATAGATTTTGCTCTGAGATTGCCAGTTTTGAGAGATTGTAACTGCAGAAAGAAAAGAACAAGTTGCTGTTTGAATTCTGATCTGGAATGTTGTTTATAATATTATGTATTATTGTTCAATAACTACCTGCATGATGAACTTGGCCTCCAATACATTGAAGATGATATTTCATACTCATCATAATTCTGCTTCCAACCTTAGGGAAAATTTTGAAAAATTGCAAATCGAAGTCTCTAATCTCATTTGATTGTTTAGCATGTTGGTATCAGTGTACTTTAGGAAATATTGAACTTGAATCAGAATGCTTTAACTCCTTCCAAGTTGCCTCACTGACAAGTTTGAAGTCAGCACTCTGTGTTGCTTTTTCATTCACCAGGCAATGCAATAACTGCTATTGCAAGTAGTCTTGGTACTTATCCACCATGGTCCTAGTGACAGTGCTGCACACTATATCTAAAATGTGTAAGATTGTGATTAGTATATCTGAGTTTTGTTGTAATTCCCAGCTTGGGACTTGGCATTTAACATTACTCATCAGATTTGAATAAAACCTTGTATATAATTCTTATTTCTACATGCTATAAAATCTCCTTGCTCATCTGATCAGCTCTGCTCAGATGAATTGTAACTCAAATTGGAATCTATTTATTGTTGTGAAAAATATTTCTGGGAGGTTGATTTATTCTGAATGTTCGCCTTTTTACTATTCAGATCAAATTACTCCTGTTGACAGGAATTCAACAATTGTACCCAGAAGCACATTTCTGTGTGGACAAAAGTTTTTTCTTTGTACATTTAAATACCATGGAGTTTAGCTTTTTACTCTTGAACCCTTCAAACATGATATAATTTTTTATGGTCATCATGAAGAAATAAATCAAATAAATCATTTATTTCAATGCAAGAGGCCTGATGGACAAGGCAGATGAACTCAGGGCATGGATGGATATGTGGGACTGGGATATTATAGCAATTACTGAAACATGGCTAAGGGAGGGACAGGACTGGCAGCTCAATGTTCCAGGGTACAGATACTATAGGAAAGAAAGAACAGGAGGTAAGAGAGGAGGGGGAGTTGCACTTTTGATTAGGGAAAACATCACGGCAGTACCGTGAGGGGATGTACCCGAGGATTCAGCCACTGAGTCTACATGGGTAGAACTGAGAAATGAGAAGGGGGAAATCGCTTTGAACAAAGAACAAAGAAAACTACAGCACAGGAACAGGCCCTTCGGCCCTCCAAGCCTGCACCGACCATGCTGCCCGACTTAACTAAAACCCCCCATCCTTCCGGGGACCATATCTCTCTATCTCCATCCTATTCATGCACTTGTCAAGTCACCCCTTAAAAGTCACTACCGTACCCGCTTCCACTACCGCCCCCAGCAACGAGTTCCAGGCACCCACCGCCCTCTGTGTAAAAGATCTGCCTCGTACATCCCTTTTAAAACTTGCCCCTCGCACCTTAAACCTATGCCCCCTAGTAATTGACTCTTCCACCCTGGGAAAAAGCTTCTGACTATCCACTCTGTCCATACTTCTCATAATCTTGTAAACTTCTATCAGGTCTCCCCTCAGCCTCCGTCGCTCCAGTGAGAACAAACCAAGTTTCTCCAACCTCTCCTCATAGCTAATGCCCTCCATACCAGGCAACATCCTGGTAAATCTTTTCTGTCCCCTCTCCAAAGCCTCCACATCCTTCTGGTAGTGTGGTGACCAGAATTCAACACTATATTCCAAGTGCGACCTAACTAAGATTGTATAAAGCTGCAACATGATTTGCCAATTTTTAAACTCAATACCCTGGCCGATGAAGGCAAGCATGCCGTATGCCTTCTTGACTACCTTCTCCACCTGCATTGCCACTTGCGGTGACCTGTGTACCTGTACACCCAGATCCCTTTGCCTATCAATACTTTAAAGGGTTCTGCCATTTACTGTATATTTTCTATCTGTATTTGACCTTCCAAAATGTATTACCTCACATTTTTCTGGATTAAACTCCATCTGCCATCTGTCCGCCCAAGTCTCCAACTGATCTATATCCTGCTGTATCCTTTGATGGTCCTCATCGCTATCCGCAAATCCATCAACCTTTGTGTCCTCCGCAAACTTGCTAATCAATCTAGTTACATTTTCCTCCGAACCATTTGTATATATTACGAACAACAAAGGTCCCAGCACTGATCCCTGAGGAACACCACTTGTCACAGCCCTCCATTCAGAAACGCATCCTTCCACTGCTACCCTCTGTCTTCTTTGACCGAGCCAGTTTTGTATCCACCTTGCCAGCTCACCTCTGATCCCATGCAACTTCACCTTCTGCACCAGTCTGCCATGAGGGACTTTGTCCAAGGCCTTACTGAAGTTCGTGTGGACAACATCCACTGCCCTACCTTCATCAATCATCTTCGTCACTTCCTCGAAAAACTCGATCAAGTTTGTGAGACACGATCTCCCCTTCACAAAACCATGTTGCCTCTCACTAATATGTCCACTTATTTCCAAGAGGGAATAAATCCTGTCTCGAAGAATCCTCTCCAATAATTTCCGTACCACTGATGTAAGGCTCACCAGCCTGTAATTACCTGGATTATTCTTGCTACCCATCTTAAACAAAGGAACAACATTGGCTATTCTCCAATCCTCTGGGACCTCCCCTGTAAGACGTCTAACAACACCTGGTTTAAGTCCAACAGGTTTATTTGGTAGCAAACACCACTAGCTTTCGGAGCGTGCTGCTCCTTCGTCAGGTGGAGTGGGAGATCTGCTCTCAAACAGGGCACACACAGACATAAATTTACAGAATACTGATTGGAATGCGATTCTTTACAGCTAATCAAGTCTTTAAGGTACAGACATTGTGAGTGGAGAGTGTATTAAGCACAGGTTAAAGAGATGTGCATTGTCTCCAGACAGGACAGCTAGTGAGATTTTGCAAGTCCAGGCAAGTTGCGGGGGTTACAGATAGTGTGACATGAACCTAAGATCCCAGTTGAGGCCGTCCTCACGTGTGCGGAACTTGGCTATCAGTCTCTGCTCAGTGACTCTGCGTTGTCGTGTGTGGTGAAGGCCGCCTTTTAGAACGCTTACCCGAAGATCAGAGGCTGAATGCCCGTGACCGCTGAAATGCTCCCCAACAGGAAGAGAACAGTCTTGCCTGGTGATTGTCGAGCAGTGTTCATTCATCCATTTTCATAGCGTCTGCATGGTTTCCCCAATTTCCATGCTTCGGAACATCCTTTCCTGCAGCCTATCAGGAAGACAGCGTTGGCCGAGTTGCAAGAGTATGTACTGTGTACCTGGTGGATGGTGTTTTCACATGAGATGATGGCATCTGTGTCGATGATCCGGCACGTGTTGCAGAGATTGCTGTGGCCGGGTTGTGTGGTGTCGTTGTTACTGTTCTCCTGAAGGCTGGGTAGTTTGCTGTGGACAATGGTCTGTTTGAGGTTGTGCGGTTGTCTGAAGGCAAGAAGTGGGTGTGTGGGGATGACCTTGGCGAGATGTTTGTCTTCATCAATGACATGTTGAAGGCTCCGGAGGAGATGTCGTGGCTTCTCCGCTCCGGGGAAGTACTGGACGACGAAGGGTACTCTGTCCACCGTGTCCCGTGTTTGTCTTCTGAGGAGGCCGGTGCGGTTTTTCGCTGAGGCACGTCGGAACTGTCAATCGATGAGTCGAGCACCATATCCTGTTCTTATGAGGGCATCTTTCAGCGTCCAGAGGTGTCTGTTGCGATCCTCCTCATCCGAGCAGATCCTGTGTACATGGAGGGCTTGTCCGTAGGGGATGGCTTCTTTAACGTGTTTAGGGTGGAAGCTGGAGAAGTAGAGCATCGTGAGGTTATCCGTGGGCTTGCAGTACAGTGAGGTGTGAATGCGAAACAACTATATGATGATATCAACAAGTTCCATCCCACCATCAGACTCACCCATGGACTACTCTCCGGAATCGGTTGCATTCTTGGACACACGCATCCCCATTAAGGATGGTCACCTCAGCACCTCACTGTACCGCAAGCCCATGGATAACCTCACGATGCTCCACTTCTCCAGCTTCTATCCTAAACACGTTAAAGAAGCCATCCCCTATGGACAAGCCCTCCGAATACACAGGATCTGCTCAGATGAGGAGGATCGCAACAGACACCTCCTGACGCTGAAAGATGCCCTCATGAAAACAGGATATGGTGCTCGACTCATCGATCAACAGTTCCGACGCGCCACAGCGAGAAACCGCACCGACCTCCTCAGAAGACAAACACGGGACACGGTGGACAGAGTACTCTTCGTCGTCCAGTACTTCCCTGGAGCGGAGAAGCTACGACATCTCCTCCGGAGCCTTCAACATGTCATTGATGAAGACGAACATCTCGCCAAGGCCATCTCCACACCCCCACTTCTTGCCTTCAAACAACCACACAACCTCAAACAGACCATTGTCCGCAGCAAACTCCCCAGCCTTCAGGAGAACAGTAACAACGACACCACACAACCCGGCCACAGCAACCTCTGCAACACGTGCCGGATCATCGACACGGATGCCATCATCTCATGTGAGAACACCATCCACCAGATACACGGTACATACTCTTGCAACTCGGCCAACGTTGTCTTCCTGATAGGCTGTAGGAAAGGATGTCGTGAAGCATGGTACATTGAGGAAACCATGCAGACGCTACGACAACGGATGAATGAACACTGCTCGACAATCACCAGGCAAGACTGTTCTCTTCCTGTTGGGGAGCACTTCAGTGGTCACGGGCATTCGGCCTCTGATCTTGGGTAAGCGTTCTCCAAGGCGGCCTTCACCACACACGACAACGCAGAGTCGCTGAGCAGAAATTGATAGCCATGTTCCGCACACATGAGGACGGCCTCAACCGGGATCTTGGGTTCATGTCACACTACCTGTAAACTCCACAACTTGCCTGGGCTTGCAAAATCTCACTAACTGTCCTGTCTGGAGACAATATACATCTCTTTAACCTGTGCTTAATGCTCTCTCCACTCACATTGTCTGTACCTTAAAGACTTGATTAGCTGTAAAGACTCACATTCCAATCATTATTCTGTAAATTGAGTTTGTGTCTCTGTATGCCGTCTTTGTGAGCAGATCTCCCACTCCACCTGACGAAGGAGTAGCACGCTCCGAAAGCTAGTGGCGTTTGCTACCAAATAAACCTGTTAGACTTCTTACTGTGTTTACCCCAGTCCAACGTCGGCATCTCCACATGACCTCCCCTGTAGCCAGTGAGGATACAAAGATTTCTCTCAAGGCCCCAGCAATTTCCTCCTTTGGCTCTCTCAGTTGTAGGGTTCTACTATAGGCCCCCAAATAGTCGGTGGGAAATTGAGGAGCAAATATGTAAGGAGGTTACAGATAGCTCCAAGAAAAATAGGGTGGTAATAGTAGGGGATTTTAACTTTCCCAACATTGACTGGGACAGCCATAGTATTAGAGGGTTGGATGGAGAGAAATTTGTTGAGTGGATTCAGGAGGAACTTCTCATTCAGTATGTGGATGGCCTGACTGGAGAGGGGGCAAAACTTGACCTCCTCTTGGGAAATAAGGAAGGGCAAGTGACAAGTGTTCGTGAGGGATCACTTTGGGACCAGTGACCATAATTCTATTAGTTTTAAGATAGCTATGGAGAATGATAGGTCTGGCCCAAAAGTGAAAATTTTGAATTGGGGCAAGGCCAATTTTGATGGTATCAGGCAGGAACTTTCACAGGTTAATTGGGGGAGTCTGTGGGAAGGCAAAGGGATGTCTGGTAAGTGGGAGGCTTTCAAAAGTTCCTCTTAGAGTGAAGGGCAAAACTGGCAGAAGTCAGGAACCCTGGATGCCTCGGGATATTGAGGCTCTAGTTAAGAAGAAGGAGGAGGCACATGACATGCATAGGCACCTGGGATCAAGTGAATCCCTTGAGTATAGGGGGTGTAGGAGTAGAGTTAAGAGAGAAATCAGGAGGGCACAAAGGGGACAGGAGATTGTTTTGGCAGATAAGGCAAAGGAGAATCCAAAGAGCTTCTACAAATACATAAAGGGCAAAAGAGTAACAAGGGAGAGAGTAGGGCCTCTTAAGGATCAACAAGGTCATCTGTGTGCAGATCCACAAGAGATGGGTGAGATCCTAAATGAATATTTCTCATCAGTATTTACTGTTGAGAAAAGCATGGATGTTAGGAAACTTGGGGAAATAAATAGTGATGTCTTGGAGTGTACATATTACAGAGAAAGAGGTGCTGGAAGTCTTAAAGTGCATCAAGGTAGATAAATTCCCGGGACCTGATGAAGTGTATCCCAGGGCATTGTGGGAGGCTAGGGAGGAAATTACGGGTCCCCTCGCTGAGATATTTGAATCATCGATAGTCACAGGTGAGGTGCCTGAAGATGGGAGGTTGGCAAATGTTGTGCCTTTGTTTAAAAAGGACTGCAGGGATAAGCTTGGGAACTACAGGCCAGTGAGCCTCACATCTGTGGTGGGTAAATTGTTGGAAGGTATTTTGAGAGATAGGATCTACAGGCATGTAGAGATGCATGGGACAGTCAGCATGGCTTTGTGAGTGGAAAATCATATGTCTCAAATTTGATTGAGTTTTTTGAAGGGGTAACCAAGAAGGTAGATGAGGGCAGGGCAGTTGATGTTGTCTACATGGACTTTAGCAAGGCCTTTGACAAGGTAGGTTGTTGCATAAGGTTAAATCTCTCCGGATCCAGGGTGAGGTGTCTAAATGGATACAAAATTGGCTTCTTTACAGAGGCCAGAGGGTGGTTGTAGAGGGTTGTTTTACAAACTGGAGGCCTGTGACCAGCAGGGTGCCTCAGGGATCAATGCTGGGTCTACTGTTATTTGTCATTTATATTGATGATTTGGATGAGAATATAGGAGGCATAGTAAGTTTGCAGATGACACCAAGATTGGTGGCATAGTGGACAATGAAGCAAGTTATCTCCGATTGCAACAGGATCTTAATCATTTGGGCCAGTGGGCTGACAAATGGCAGATGGAGCTTAATTTCGATAAATGCGAGGTGATGCATTTTGGTAGATTGAACCAGGGCAGGACTTACTCAGTTAATGGTCGGGCGTTGGGGAATGTTTCAGAACAAAGAGGTCTAGGGGTACGGGTTCATAGCTCCTTGGAAATGGAGTCACAGGTGGACAGAGTGGTGAAGGCAGCATTCAGCATGCTTGGTTTCATTGGTCAGAACATTGAATACAGGAGTTGGGACTTCTTGTTGAAGTTGTATAAGACATTGGTAAGGCCACACTTGGAATACTGTGTGCACTTCTGGTCACCCTATTATAGAAAGGATATTATTAAACTAGAAAAAGTGCAGAAAAGATATACTAGGATGCTACCGGGACTTGATGGATTGAGTTATAAGGAGAGGCTGGATAGACTGGGACTTTTTTCTCTGGAGCGTAGAAGGCTGAGGGGTGATCTTATAGAGGTCTATAAAATAATGAGGGGCATAGATCAGCTAGATAGACAACATCTTTTCCCAAAGATAGGGGAGTCTAAAACTAGAGGGCATAGGTTTAAGGTGAGAGATACACAAGTGTCCAGAGGGGCAATTTTTTCACACACAGGATGGTGAGTGTCTGGAACAAACTGCCAGAGGTAGTAGTAGAGGTGGGTACAATTTTATCTTTTAAAAAGCTTTTAGACAGTTACATGGATAAGATGGGTATGGAGGGATACCGGGCAATTGGGATTAGCTTAGGGGTTTAAAAAATAGGACGGCATGGACATGTTGGGCCAAAGGGCCTGTTTCCATGCTGTAAACCTCTATGACTCTGTGAATGTAGACCGTACAGTTGTAATTTCCTCTCAGGCTTGCATGGTCAGGGGATTCATGCATAAACTTGAGGCGAAAAAAACCTTGATTTTCCATTGGTAAAATATTCGTTGTACTTTGATTTTCACATTTTCTGGACACGGGAAATGGATATAATATAAAATCGGATGATATTCTTTGTTACAGATTTGACTATTTAACCCATTTGTGGAGCAACATTTGTACACTTGACAATGTCTCTGTGTGTATCTATAGTAGCTGTCTCTGTCTCTACAGTCCATGCATTTCTGACATGGAAATCTACAATGTGGTGACATGCAAAACTTATTTTGATATGAACTCAGGGATCATAAACTATTTCTGGATTACTGGTCCAAGTAAGTATTGAACCTATCTCTCATTAACTTTAGTCACTGATTTCCATGCAGTTATTATCTTTCATTGTTTGACTCATAAAAGGAATGAACTTTGTGACATACATTTGAAATCAAGAGTCAATTTGAGCTAATTGAATATTATCAGGCATAATATTATTTGGAGGCGATGGCAAGTAGGAAAATGAAATCCACAGGTTCTTACAGTTTCAGCGAAAGCGAACTGGAGTACACCTGATGAAATCTTAGTTACCACTGTTGTGGTGCTGAAAGGAAAAAGACCGGGGGCTACATCAGCTTCCTAAGAACAAAATTATGCTTTGGGCAGGGCAAGTATGAAAGGATACAGAAGGGCTGAAGAATGTGCGCATTGACATTCAAGTTAGAGTGGTGGACAGGGTTCATGCTCCTGGGATGCTGTAAATAACGTGAGAAAGTGAGGAAGATAGATTTAACTCAGACTGGACATGTTTGTGTCAGACACTGGAGGACAATGAGACTTAGTGTGGCATGAGTGTATAAGGCTAGTCTCCAATAAATACTTCTGGTGGCGCAGAGAGCTGAACCTTCAGGAAAGCAACAAAACAAAGTCTGAATGCTTTTGGAATGAAGTGTTTATTAACTGAAAGGATTTAATGACCAACACTCAAATAATGAGTGAGTATGTACTATAACAAGATATTATGTGTAAGGCATTTGTGCCATTTGATTGAAGAATGACGTCATTGATGTTGGATTGGATTCCACTTGGGGAAATTACTGCTTAGTGGGAAAGTTAAGATTGTAGGATTGCATGGAAAGTGTTGATGGGCAGAGAACTGTTGTAACATAATATTTTATTAATGACTTAGAGGAGGGAGCTGAAGGGTGGATCAGTAAATTTGCTGATGACCCCAAGATTGGTGGAGTAGTGGATGAGGTGGAGGGCTGTTGTAGGCTGCAAAGAGACATAGATAGGATGCAAAGCTGGGCTGAAAAATGGCAAATGGAGTTTAACCCTGATAAATGTGAGGTGATTCATTTTGGTAGGACTAATTTAAATGTGGATTACAGGGTCAAAGGTAGGGTTCTGAAGACTGTGGAGGAACAGAGAGATCTTGGGGTTCATATCCACAGATCTCTAAAGGTTGCCACTCAAGTGGATAGAGCTGTGAAGAAGGCCTATAGTGTGTTAGCTTTTACTAACAGGGGGTTGGAGTTTAAGAGCCGTGGGGTTATGCTGCAACTGTACAGGACCTTGGTGAGACCACATTTGGAATATTGTGTGCAGTTCTGGTCACTTCACTATAAGAAGGATGTGGAAGCGCTGGAAAGAGTGCAGAGGAGATTTACCAGGATGCTGCCTGGTTTGGAGGGTAGGTCTTATGAGGAAAGGTTGCGGGAGCTAGGGCTGTTCTCTCTGGAGCGGAGGAGGCTGAGGGGAGACTTAATAGAGGTTTATAAAATGATGAAGGGGATAGATAGAGTGAACGTTCAAAGACTATTTCCTCGGGTGGATGGGGCATAAGTATAGGGTTTTCCTCGGGTACAAGGGGGCATAAGTATAGGGTTCGTGGTGGGAGATACAGGAAGGATATCAGAGGTAGGTTCTTTACGCAGAGTGGTTGGGGTGTGGAATGGACTGCCTGCAGTGATAGTGGAGTCAGACACTTTAGGAACATTTAAGCGGTTATTGGATAGGCACATGGAGCACACCAGGATGATAGGGAGTGGGATAGGTTGATCTTGGTTTCAGATAAAGCTCGGCACAACATCGTGGGCCGAAGGGCCTGTTCTGTGCTGTACTGTTCTATGTTCTATGCAGAGAATGGAGCATAATTTGGTGGTTATAACCACAGACAAGAATTTTAAACTATCTCAATATTAGTGCACAGGCAGGGAAAGGTAAAACCTGACCTCAATATATATTACTGCAGAAGCAGTTTTGCTTTGTAAAAATATTTCACATTGGTGAGTGGTTAACTGCATAATCTGTTTCACTACTAACTGCAATGTGCTAGGTTACCTGTTTTCACCTGGGGCAGCAATTAGGATGCTGCAATACTTTTTCATGCAACGTGAGCATCGTTGGCAAGGCCTGCATTTATTGCCCATCCCTAATTGCCTTTGAGGAAGTTATGTGAGCTGCTGCCTTGAGCCATGTGATGCAGGTAGACCCATAATGCTATTAGGAAGAGAGTTCCACGATTTTGACCGAGCCCTGACATCCTCGGGTGAGGAAAGTTAAAATCAACTCGAATTGTGCTCCAGGGTGCTTTCAAGTGACTTAGGCTGAAAAGTACACATAGGTGGACTTGTGAGCCAAGATGTACTGAGCCATGTTACAGACTGCAGTACAATATGCTGGTGACTCTGTCACAGTGCTATGTCTAGGCTCATGCATGTAGAAATACTACTTGAATGAGGTGATCAATGTCTGTTGGTGCCAGTTGAACCATTTTCCAAGTGTCAGCAATCTCGGGAGAGGGAAGAAAATAAAGCAACTTGCATTTATGTTGTGCCTTTAACATAGTAAAACTTTCCAAGGTGCTATACAAAAGCATTATCAAACAGAATTTGATATTGAACCACGCAAGGGGATATTCAGATAACCTAAAGCTTGTTGAAGTGGTAGGTTTTAAGGAGGAGAGAGGTGGAGACAGTTCCAAAGATCTCTGCCATTTGTGGAGCAATTAAAATTTATATCACAAAGGGTTGTAGAGTCTGGAGAAGGTTCCGGAGGTAGGGGAGAATACAGGAGGGATTTGGAGTCTTAGAAATACCATCAGCCCGTCTAGGTCAGCAAGCTCAGGGTTGATGGGTGAATGGTACTTGATGCAAGTAGAATCAGGGCAGCAGAGTTTAGAACAATCTCAAGTTTATGTAGGACAGAAGATGGGAGAATGGCTTGGAATGACCAATTTTAGAAGTAACCAAAGCATAGATGAGGGTTTCAGCAGTTGATAAGTGAGGTGGCGCAGAGGCTGGCAATATTACGAAGGTGGAAGTGGGTAGTTTCGGTGGCATGAATATTTTATTGGCAGATCCTCTTGGTATCAAATCAGATGGTGACTTCAGTCTTGCAAATACTGGTCAGGTACAGTTAAGGTGAATTTCTGCTCATCCTAGTCCTGGATGTTGGACTGGCAGTGAAATGAATTAGGGAGGGCAGAGGGCTCAGGAAGATATGAGCACCCTCATTGTGTTTATGGAACCTGACAATATTTTTGGATAATGTCAACTTTGGGGCAGCATGAATATGAGAATTAGGAGGGGCCCAGGGATATATCCATGGGCCTAAAGAAGTGGAAGTGTGGGGTCGGGAAGAAAAGTCGTTCGAAGTGATTCTCAGGCTGCAACTCTTAAGTATGGAATCAGGCAAGGACGGTCCCTTGACAGGTTTTGAAATGGGAGAACATAATTGAACATAATGGGAGATAGTGATGTGGAGATTAATGGCATGCATGAGACAACTATGACACAGTGTGGGCATAATGAATTTTAAAAAAGGAGCTTTATTGTTGACCCGTTGAGCTGCCAAGTAATTACATTAAGAAATCTGGCTCTAAATGTGTTAGTCTTAGAGAAGCAGAATTTCTTCTGACCTGTGACCTTGACCAATCTATATCCAATTATATGGTTGGATGCAATAGACTTCGAATTAGCATCAGTGGAATATTTTATTACATGATCAGTTCAATTCAAAAGTTAGAAGATTATTTTAAGTATGAATGATGATGCTTTACGGAATTCAGTAATTTGTCGGACTAGTGCACAAGCTGCAGTTAATGGCTTTATATGTAAGATTGACAAACGTGCTGCTTAAGAATCTTCATAGTAGATGTAACCTTTCGTCCTGCTGAACAGTGAAAATGCACCTCCGTTCTTCTGATGGGCTCGTGGGTAAATATAAACCTTAGATTGGCAAGCATGCAGTCTGGATGCTTGAGGCTGTTCAAGATGATGCTGAGCTTGCTGTTAAGATCACATTTGGAGTGCTCTCTTTGACTTGATCTTTGGTTAGAAAAGGAAAATGAGCCTTTTATTTTCTGTATTGTAAGACAAATTTCTGGTTCAGATTGGCTATGGAAAAAGACAAGGAACATTCCAGACTAACAATACTTAATTGGAGGAGGGTCAATTTCAGTGGGTTGAGAATTGTTACCTCTTCTCATTAAGTTGAAATACAAGATTGGCAGACAAACTGTAACAGAACAATGGGCTGCCTTTAAACAGAAGATGGGTCAGGTACAGTTGAGGTTTATTTCCAGGAGAAGAGAAAGGGTAAATAAAACCAGAGCTCCCTGGAAAATGAAAGAGATGTAGAGTGACAAATAGCAGAAGAAGAGTGCGAATTGCAGACACCGGGTTGATAACAGACCTAAGCTAAATGTAGAGAATTCTGAAGGACATTGAAAAATGAAATGAGGAAAGCAAAAATGAATTATGAGCAGAGAATGGCAACTGATGTAAAATAATGTAAAAGTCTTCTGTTGGCACGTAGCTATTAAAAAGTAGTAATGAGGAGGCACAGGGCTGATTAGTGACCGACAAGGAGGCTGAGGTGCTAAATGAGTGCTTTGCATTTGTAATTATTCAGAGGCGCTGCCAGAGTCACTATGAGCTAGAAGGTGGTTGGGATACTGGATGAGTGAAAAATTGATCCAGTGCATATTACTGGCTATATTTAAAGATGATATGTCACAAAGACCAGATTGGATGCATCTGAAGATGCTGAGGGAATTGAGGAAAGTATGGAGATACAGGCTGTAATATTCTAATTTTTCTTAGATACTGGGATTGTGGCCTGAGGATTGGAGAATTGCAAATATATTGCTTCAAAAAGAGTGTAAAGATAAGCCCAGCAACTACAGGCCAGTCAGTTTTACCTTGTTGGTGGGAAAAGTTGTCGAGATGGTAATCTGGGACAAAATTAGCAGTCACTTGGACAAGTGTAGATTAACTAAGGAACGCTAGCACAGATTTCTTAAAGGCAAATTGTGTTTCACCAACTTGATTGAATCTCGGGATGAGATTCAGAGACGGTTTGAGAGGGTAATACAGTTGATGTGATCTAGTTGAAGATGATAGGGCAGGTTGAGAAAGTGGTTAAGAAGGCACACGGGGTCCTGGACTTTAGAAGTAGGAACATAGCGTACAAAACCAAGGTTATGACGAAACATAGTAAAATATTGGTTTGGTCTCACATGGAGAGATGTTGCAGAAATGATTTATGAGAATGGCTCCACGGTTGAGAGTGTTTGGTTGAATGAATAGACTGAAGAGGCTCTGGTTGTTCTCTTGGTAGATGAGATGGTTGAGAGGATATTTAATCGAGGTCTTCAGAATCGAGTGGGGTCCAGACAAGATAGGTGGGGAAAAAGTGTTCTCGTAGGCAGGAGTACCAAAGGATCCAGCTTTAAAATAATTGGCAAAAGAACCGAAAGCTGCATGAGAATTTTTTTTGGCTGAGAGCGGTTAGGATCTGGAATGCGCTGTCAAGAAGGTGCTGATGACAGATTCAATCTTGGCTTTAAATAAGGAGTTGAATAAGCACCTGAAGAAAGATTTGTAGGGATTTGGGGAATGCGCATGCCCCTAGATTGAGCTAAATTGCTCCTGCGGATCAGAAGGTATTCGATAGACCGAATAGTCTCTTTTTGTGCTGAAACCATTCCATGATGCGTTGAAATCATGGACGTTGAGGTGCTGTTTTAAGCTGCATTTGAGCAACTTTGTGGTTTGGAGGGCATGTTGATGAACTTGTTGGTCCTAATCTGATTTTGCATCTCATTGACCTGGGACTTTTTTATAAATGGTACTTACATTTTGATAAATGGTGAAGCTAGGACATTTAGATTTTTTTGAGATCTGCCGAACAGAATTTTGTAGGGTATGTTGGTGCATTCACTATAAATCACTGTGATTGGTTGCCGGGCAGGAAGAAGTGAAAGGCAAATTCACTAACATCCATCAACCTGTGAAATGAACAGCAAGATTACCTTTTCCTTTAAAAATGTCTTGTTTGTAAGCAGTGATGTCATTTTCTGTTGTTTCACTGTGGTAAATTGATTTCAATATTGACATGTAAAATCATCCACTTAGCCCCTAAGAAGGTACTTTTGTTGGGGTCCCCGTAAGAGGCTGATAATTTTAAGAATAGATTTTAATCCCTGGCGACTGACTTAAAGGAATCCCACAATAAGATTTCAAGTTTCAAGATTTCTTCGGGAACAAACTAAAATCAACATCAACTAAACATTATTTAGGGGAAAAGTATACTCTACAGAAAATATATCCCTTATTACTTTCTCTATATCATCGATAGTCCCCACTATGTTATGCGTTCTACCGCACACTTCACAGAGTTACAGTCTTTATAGGAACCAGTCCCAAGTTACTGCCACTTCCAACAGGTGAGGTTCTCCTTGTTTCATTGAGTTGTAACTTCCAGCGTCCATCAAAAGTCACTTCCCTCAGTCTTCTGAGAGTCCCCAAACCGACTTCGAGCAGCAAGGACCACTCTGGTAGTTCCTCCTCCCATATCTTGAAGAGGTCAAGCTCCCATCAGCATTTTGTCTGGTCGCAAACAGAGAACAGCCTTTTCCCCTGCTGTCCACAACTGCAGCCATTTTCCTGTCTCTTCATCCAAGGTTTTTTAATTAGATCACCTCAGTGTCTGTAAAGTCTACTCATGGCAAAGCTATCTGCTCTGTCCTTTGTTTTCACATTTTAAACCTGGCAGGTGAATTTCACCAGCACTTGACCTGGACCCCCTATCCCTGTACTAAGCAGGCCACAAAGACTTATTGCCGTGCAGACCTAATAACAAGTCACATGTCCATCTTCACGGCTCCATTTTACCTTGAATTAAAAAGACTTTAAAACATAACAATCTCATAGACTCTAGTGGTCATAACACTAAATGGTGAAAAGCTAAACACAGTGGAGGTTCAAAAAGACGGAGGGTGGAAGCTGATGGTGCATAGGTGTGTAGATCAGTAAAATATCTTGGACAGGTAAAAATAAACAAATACTAATGGGAGTGGCCTTTATGTCTAGAGGGCTATAATACAAGGGGTTAAAGCTTAGTCTATGTCTGTATAAAGCCCTGGTTCGATCACATCTGGAGGACTATGTTCACTTTTGGGCATAAGGAAGGATGTATGTTGGCCTTGGAGGGAATGCAGTGTAGATTAATTAGAATGATACCTGAACCCCTAGGGTTAAATTACAAGGAGAGAGTCCACAAACTAACATTATATTCCCTGGAATTTAGTAAGTTAGGAGGTGATTTGACTGAAGATATTATGTATGAGAAACTGATTTTGTAATGTTTTGTAAATTGCTACGATCCATGTTGGGATCAACAAACAAAAAACTCTGAGCACAATGAAAAATCAATAAACAAGATTCCACCTTATTTTGTACTTCTAATTTAATGGTCAAATCAAAGTCAATATGATTTATACAGTGGAGACAAATTTAAATTTTGCTTTATTCCTGCGAGTAATCCATGGCAAATGTTCAGTTGCAATTATGTTAACCGTGAGCCCGCATGTAGGCTCAGTTCAACATGTCCGAAGAAGTTGCGAGGAGATGAAGCTCCAACTGTCCAAAGTTCCAAAGGCACAAAACATTGAATGCTGACATGAGTATTCCCCAGGCAAATTTCCAAAAATGCCATGAGGTTCCGCCCAAACTGGTTTTCCAAATCCATTAGTATTTACAGCTGCAGACTTGTGTTAGTGTTCACACAAAAAACAGGTATTCCAAATAAACTGACAGTTTGATTTTCCTCAGTGGTATGTACAGTGAAATTAATCGCTGAGGCATATTTTTGTTCATCTGATTGCAGTCTGGGGGATGATTTTGATACTTGCCCATAGAGTATCCTGTTGAATTACAAGCAACTTGTGAATTTCCATCTTTTAAGTGTGCATATGTGAACTCTGGAAGTTATTAAACTTGTTGCCATTGTTGCCTAAAAATTCAGCCACTGAGTATGTCATAATTCGAACTCTGAAATAGTTTCGCTATCAGTGGTCTGACTGTATCATCAGTTGGTATTGTAGCTGTGCTGACTGCTTAGCTCAGTGAGGATGCCAATTGGGAGATGTTTACAGTACTTGTGCTTCAGTAAAGGAAAGTACAGATGGAGTTGCATCTGGGACTGCAGTTTGATTTAGTTGCATTGATTAATATGAGGAAAAATGTGTCTCTAGTAGCCGAGTAAGAAGTCTCACAGCATCAGGTTAAAGTCCAACAGATTTATTTGGAATTACAAGCTTTTGGAGCGCTGCTCCTTCATCAGGTGAGATGAAGGAGCAGCACTCCGAAATCTCATGATTCCAAATAAACCTGTTGGACTTTAACGTGGTGTTGTGAGACTTCTTACTGTGCCCGCCCCAGTTTAGTATCCCCATATCGAGTAGGCTAGACATCGCACACTATAACATTCAATAAAATAGACTGGGAGCTCATTAGTTCAGTACAGTCTTTGCTTAGCAATTGGGAAATTGTAGCTAGCTTGCACATTCTGGGATAGGGAGAAATTAAATCATTTTGGGGTTCTGATTGCTTTTCAGTGATGTTGGTTGCAAGTGAGTTTGTGAGGACAGAACTTGGGTGTGATGCACTGCCACTTATGGTTTCATTTTACATGGGCCTCGGATGATACTAGCAAGATTCAGTGCTTTCAGTAGAAGAACAGATTGGCAAATAAAATACGACCATAATTTTGACTCACTAGATTTGTTTTCTACTTTCATGGTTTCCTTCAATATTACTCACTGCACAGGTCGTTCGACTGCTTTGACCAAATGAAGTATAGTAATTTCAGAATTTGGTCAGAGCATACTGATTTTTATAAGTGGAATAAAGAAAAATATTTGTGTCAAATATAAGAACAGTATATGCTGCCACTTATATTCACTTTAAGCAGTATTTGAAATACATCTAAAGAAAGGTTGTGGACACAGAGGTTCAGCTTCTTGCATGTTTATTTTAGTGGGTTGTTTTGTGCTGGAGACTTCCAGTATGTGATTCTTGTGCTCCTTGTGGTAACTCTGATGTAAACTTCTCAGATCCACCAGAATCTTGGTAAGTTACTGTGAAGCATAACCTAATTTTAAACATTGGTTGCAAAAGCAATAGATCCATCAAACCATTTTTTGTAAAATAATGAACGACACATGTACAAAACCACAAACAATTTTATACAATGCAGAAACAAAATGCTAAAAATGTTGGAAATCTGAAATTACAACTGAAATTGTCAGAAAATAATCTGTGGGGAGCGAAACAGAGTTAATGTTTCAGGTTGATAACATAATGAAAGGAATCGGCATTAATATACACTTCAATGAGTTTTATAGTTGTGCACACCTTACTGTGTCATGGCCTTGGATGGTTTTGAACTATGTGACTTTTCTTACTCAATCACAGAATTGTTACAGTGCGGAAGGAGGCCATTCGGCCTGCCATGTCTGCACCAGCTTTCTGAATGAGCAATTCACCTAGTGCCCTTCCCTTCTCCCCTACGAACAGGCACATTATTTTCGCATCACAGTCTAATTCCTTTTCAATGTCTCAATTGAACCTGCCTCCACCACAGAGGCAGTGCATTCCAGACCTTAACCATTTGCTGCACAAAAATAGATTTTGCTCATGTCGCTATTGCTTCTTTTGCCAATTAGTTCAAATCTGTGCTACTTTAAAGAAGGCATTGTGGAAGACGGATCTGTGGCTGCAACAGATTAACAAAGTTGGAAGGCAATATTTGACAATTCAGGTTGGTTAGAATGAAATAATTAGTTTTTTTTATTTTTTGCATTTTGCAATTGTTGGGACAAGTTCATCATTACCAAAAGACCATTTTGGTAAGGTATTAAATAACATTGCATTTTTGATCAAACATTTAATTACTTTCTTCAGTTGGTCGAATGTATTAACATCGCTTAAATATTTCAGTTTGTGTTGGGCCATTTTATATGCAGTGGACTTTGACAGTAAAAATCTTTGTAGTATGGATGAGGTTGCCACAATCACAGTTAAAATTTCTGCTTGGCTACTGTTTTGTATATTGTATTGCTGCTATTTTCCCCTGCATGTTGTGCGGGTTTAAGATAGCATGATATATTTAAATGTGCAAATGATATATTTAAATGTTGATGCAAATGTTTACATCAACATGTGGCAATTTCTTTATTATTTACAAGTAAAGTCAAAATCAAATGTTCTGGACATAGCTTCACCTTCAGCTTTCTATTTGTTTGATATATTAATGTATACTTCATAATTTCTCAATCAAAAAGCACAATCTCCATATGTTGGGTAAAGTATGAGGCAAAATGCAAGAATGCAGGCATTGAAATCTTAAGGCTGCAAAGCCATTAGATGGTTTCTTATTTGAGTGAAACCCTAAAATGCTGGAAATAGACAGTGGCTCCATCAGCATTTTGAAAAAAGAGGCATATGAAAATACTGCAACCTTGGTTCATCATTTCAAGGACAGTTTTTAAGATGACTGCAAGAATTGACATCCCTGCTCGAGCAGTGTGGATGAAAATATGTTGGGCCTGTTGGATCGAGTTACGCTTTACCGTCAATTAACTGTTTCTAACTTGTTTCTGACATCTTATCCAGTGACTAAATGTTAACCTCAAGCCCACAGCAAACCCAAAACATATTGCCGAAAATGCTGCAACATCAGCAGTTGTACTGAACGTTTGTGAAAAGAGCTGGTTCAACCCTAGGAGATAAAATTTCCAATTTGTGAACTGTACAACATAAAAAGATCATCACTTCAGATAGAAAACTGTATGCTTAAGCAAATGAAACTATCTTAATTTTGCACAGGGAAAGGTGTTTAAAATTGAAAAAAGCATAGTAATAATGGGCAGGGATCTGAAATACAAATAAAAATGGACAGCAATGTCAACACATAGAAGATAAAGGCAAGTTAATGTTTTATTTGGGAACTTGAATTCAAAATGTCTTGAGGAAGGATTTCTACACAAAAAGTCTGTTTCTCTTGCAAATAAGTAATCCATTGTGGATGTGAAATATTTTCTGTTTTGGTTAAGCTTAAAAATTTGACGTACGTGACACTGAAACATAACCTTGACAATTAACTTTGAAGATTATTGCAAGCGGTAAAATCCAAAATGGTAATCCTGAGTTAATGCTTTATCTGGTGAGATAGCCTGGCTATTAACTATTGGTTAGTAAAGATATTGAAAATTTTGAGTCTTTAGAACCTTTGCCCAACATGTGTCAGCATATTCTGGAATGAAGGAAAATCAGTTTCAGCGAAACTGAAACTGCATTTGTACCCCTTGTGCTGCACGCACGCATGCACACACACAACCCTACACATTCACACACACCCAGTATAACCTCTTTATACACTACTTCCTGTGCACAGCACAAATAAAATGTGAAGAGATGCATCTCGAAGCTATTCTGGCTACTGGAACTTTGCAGGGGCAGTCATTGATTCACTTTTATTTCTTTCTTCCTTGTCTGATTGAATGCATGAAATAAGATATTCTCTATGAAGAAATTCTGATGTGGAATGTGGTTTGTGCCTGGACTGGTTTGTTGACATTTTCTCAATTCACACCACTGTATTTGTAAAAATGTATGCATTATACTTGGCTGCACATAGCTCTCTGTAGAACTGTTGCATATCAGCACATTGTCATTTCTAAAGCTATTTTCAGAAAAATGGTATGTTCTTAAGAAATGTACGCATTGGAAAAATACTGGATGAGTCATGGGTAAAACATGCTGGATTAACGCAGTGCCTATCGAAGGGGGAAGGGAATTAGCTTTGTGCTGTCTCTTATTGTTTTCGTGATTAAAGAGCTCTTATTTTCCAAGAACACATAATTATGACAAGAAATATCATGGCTTTTAAGGCTGTCACAACATTTAGGAAATGTTTGGGTTTTATACCATGATACAATTAGGTTGATTGGCCATGCTAAAATTGCCCCTTAGTGTCCTGGGATACATAGATTAGAGGGATTAGCGGGTAAAATATGTAGGGATATGGGGTAGGGCCTGGGTGGGATTGTGGTCGGTGCAGACTCGATGGGCCGAATGGCCTCTTTCTGTACTGTAGGGTTTCTATGATTTCTATGATAATTTGTTATTGGCTTAATTCCTTGATCTATTGAGTTAATGTTTACTCGGTGGAATTCTTGTTCCTTTTCAGCACATTCTTCTGTAAGATGCATCCAGTATTTAAACGCATGTTATGACAAATCCAAACTCAAGATAAGGGTGCATGAGAAGACTAAAAATAATAGATTTGTACTCTTGTTCCTCCTCTTGCACCCCCCCCCCCCCACCCCCCAAAAGTAACTCCCGCTTTGGTATACTTCTAGTTTTGGCAGCCCACCCCATCCGTTTTGCTACTATCGGATGTAATTGTAGCAAAAGTACGTTCGGTGAGAACAGGGATTGAGTTTTGCTGTGATGTTGTCCATAGCCAAATAGCTTCATTAACATTTGAAGAATGGCCTCATAAATCAAGCTGCTGCTACCTGTGGAGCGATAGCCTAGAAAGCGTCGACATTTTCAGGACTGGTGGGAAGAAAATGGGAGGGGGAGCTTTATAAGTATAAAACAATAAATTGAAGTCATTGTTCTTTTTAAAATAGTTAATTGGAAAATACTTTAAAGAATAAATTATCACCTTTGTGGACTAATTTTAGTTAGTTTGCTTTCTAAATTTAAATTTTGTGTTGTTTCAGCAGTAAGTTTCTCAAGTTGAAATTTCATAACATAACACTTTCATTGATGACAAAACTGTTATTCGCATCAATTTGGAAATATTGTGAGCCTTGCACAACATTGGTAGGTTTAAATGCAGCTTTAATTTAATTCAAAATGCTCTCAATTTAATTTCAACCTAACTAAACTGGTTTTAATTTGCTAATTGAAGGTATGAATGTTGGAATACTTGTTCATATTTTGGACCTATTATCGGGATTTAGCAATCTGAGGTTAGTTTAATTTATCCCCTCATGGGGGAATCTAGACCGTTTCAAAATGAGGAGTCTCTCATTTAAGACAGATGAGAAGAATTTCTTCCTAAGGTTGTTCATGACATCAAGGATATGGAGATACTGCAGGAAAGTGGCATTGAGTTAAATAATTAGCCATGATCTTATTGAATGGAAGAGCAGGATTGAGGGGTTGAATGGCCTACTCCTGTTTCTATTTCTTAAGGTCATGTGTTAAGTTAGAAACTATTTACAAAGATTGTAATGGGCATCCTTGTCTTCATTAACAGGGAAATCTAGCATTTTTAATATACTGAAAGCATGCCAGTTTAATACTTAAACATGTTCCAGGTTTGTGCTTGTTTAATGATGAAATGATACACTTCTATGATTGTTTAAACCTCCAATAGCTATACATATCAAGACTATGAGATGGAAAAGAGAAGAGGAAGGCAGGTTATCATTTAAACACACAATATGTGGCACTTGATTCCACATGGAAGTGTGACAATACCGTGATCCATAATACGTAATGAAAAGCTTGCGCATATGCTCAAAGGTCCAACTTGTACCATTTGCTGTACCAGTGATTTGAGTCTAGAGGATTGAACTCTTTGAAAATGATGATGAAGGGATTCTTTTATTACTGACTTATCGTGAAAACAGCAGTATTTTTAAGTTGCTGACAGCTATTTATTGCTGGATAACGTCCCTGGTACTGTATCTGCGACTCTGTGTGCATAGTGAACAATCCGTTCATTTTCATTAGCTCTGGCAAGGCATGGTTTAATCATAGTTTTCGTTGGCAGTACTTAAAATTTCACATTGCTGCCTATTTTTTCTGTCAAGCCATCAAAACTTTTCTAAAACTTTTATTTTTTGTGAATTTGGCTATTGTATTGTTAAAAACTGTTAGGGGCTTAACAGGTACGTTGTAATGACTGATAGTAGAAATTTATTTATATAGAAGTATTTATGCAGTGTTGAGTACCATTTATTAGTCTAGAAAAGTGGCTACTAACATTTCACCACCATCGTGGAACTGTCATTTAGAGCTTATTTTTATGCAAAATGAGCTTTTAAACTTTGAAAGAGTATAATCTAGGTCTCAAATGTTTGCCTCACAAATATTGACATAATTTGCTTAATTGCAATTCCACAGCCTGTAATTTACCATATTATGTGTGTGTTGTATTTTCTAATTGCATAATGACCAATTTATTGGTGGACGACAGTTCCTATGTATTTTGAACTGCCTCTTTACAATTAACTATTTACACCCTCATACTGGAGAGCACCAAGGTTGCTGCACTGCAATTAACAAAATGTGGTTAATTTGGGCTTTTGTCTTGGAGGCCCAGAATAACTTGTAATGGCTTTGTGGATTTGTTCCAAGTGTAATTAAAGCTGGAAAGTAAAACTGTCAGCTTATATCCCTTTTGGTGCTTATTCTTGATAACTGCAACATTTTACCTTTTTAGCTGTGCTGCATCCACAGCTGGATAAAACTCCAAATTAGTAATTGCATCATAGTTTCCCGACATGTACACATTTCACACTCAAATGAGTGAACCAACAGGACGTTTATTCAGATCAATTGCCATTGTGGCTGTCAGGAATAAGTGTCATCTGCATGCTGCTGAAAAACCACATTGCAGCATTTACATTTTAGTCGAAACCCTTATGTTCTTAGTGTTGGCTGCAAATATGCCAGAGGCTGACTTGTGTCAGCTTGTGAATATGTCATTGCTTCTTCTGCGCATTGTGTTGTTGATATCCTCAACAACATTGACAAATGTGGGAGTGGTGAACGGGAGCAAAATAATGATCGGCATGTCCAGAAGCCTTTTAAAAATGGTTTTGAGATGCATGAATTTGATTGCAGTTTTGGAGGAAGCTGCTAAAAATTCCTTTTGGTCTAAAAAATGTTAAAAATAATGGGTTGCCTATTTAAAAAGAAGATAATATGATTTTTTTTGTATTGGAGGCTTGTAACTCTCCCTGAAATGGTGGTGGAAGCAGAATATTTGAATATTTTTAAGGCAGAGGTAGATAGATTCTTGGTAAGCAAGGGGTGATAGGTCATGGTGGGTGCGCAGAATGCAGATTTGAGGTTATGAGATCAGTCATGATCTTATTAAATGGCAGAACAGAGTTGAGGAGTCAAATGGCCTACTGCCCCGTGTCCATATGTTTGTATAGTTGCTCATTACTGCACATGCATGACTATTAGTGCCCCCAGGTATTTATCACAAATGGCAACCTTTAGAGTTGCATTGAACTTTTAATACTGTGGAGACTGAAGATAAAATTCCAACTGATAGTCGAAACACAGGCCCATTTTCTTAACATTACCATGGCAACGTTTCCCTCCCCAATGTGATGTGTGCAAATTTTGTCTCTTCCCACATTAGTCACCTCAGAATATTATTATAGCTGTCTTTTCCATCATCGACTTCCCTGCTCTCAAACTCTCGCTCCACCTTTAACATTGTGAAAGTGCTGGTAACAATGGTCATTTTCCCCTCGAGTTGGGACACTAAATATTAGTAGTGTATTGAATCAAGGACATCGGGGGTAATGATGATGTGGAGATGCCGGCATTGGACTGGGGTAAACACAGTCAGAAGTCTCACAACACCAGGTTAAAGTCCAACAGGTTTATTTGGTAGCAAAAGCCACTAGCTTTCGGAGCGCTGTTCCTTCATCAGGTGAGTGGGAATTCTGTTCACAAACGGGGCATATAAAGACACAAACTCAATTTACAAAATAATGGTTGGAATGCGAGTCTTTACAGGTAATCAAGTCTTAAAGGTACAGACAATGTGAGTGGAGAGAGCATTAAGCACAGGTTAAAGAGATGTGTATTGTCTCCAGACAGGACAGTTAGTGAGATTTTGCAAGCCCAGGCAAGTCGTGGGGGTTACAGATAGTGTGACATGAACCCAAGATCCCGGTTGAGGCCGTACTCGTGTGTGCGGAACTTGGCTATCAGTCTCTGCTCAGCGACCCTGCGTTGTCGTGTGTCGTGAAGGCCGCCTTGGAGAATGCTTACCCGAAGGTCAGAGGCTGAATGCCTGTGACCGCTGAAGTGCTCCCCAACAGGAAGAGAACAGTCTTGCCTGGTGATTGTTGAGCGGTGTTCATTCATCCGTTGTCGTAGTGTCTGCAGCTCTCCCCAATGTACCATGCCTCGGGTCGTCCTTTCCTGCAGCGTATCAGGTAGACAACGTTGGCCGAGTTGCAAGTGTATGTACCGTGTACCTGGTGGATGGTGTTCTCACATGAGATGATGGCATCCATGTCGATGATCTGGCACGTCTTGCAGAGGTTGCTGTGGCAGGGTTGTGTGGTGTCGTGGTCACTGTTCTCCTGAAGGCTGGGTAGTTTGCTGCGGACAATGGTCTGTTTAAGATTGTGCGGTTGTTTGAAGGCAAGAAGTGGGGGTGTGGGGATGGCCTTGGCGAGATGTTCATCTTCGTCAATGACATGTTGAAGGCTCCGGAGGAGATGTCGTAGCTTCTCCGCTCCGGGGAAGTACTGGACGACGAAGGGTACTCTGTCCGCCGTGTCCCGTGTTTGTCTTCTGAGGAGGTTGGTGCGGTTTTTCGCTGTGGCGCGTCGGAACTATCGATCAATGAGTCGAGTGCCATATCCTGTTCTTCTGAGGGCATCCTTCAGCGTTTGGAGGTGTCCGTTGCGATCCTCATCTGAGCAGATCCTGTGTATACGGAGGGCTTGTCCATAGGGGATGGCTTCTTTAACATGATTAGGGTGGAAGCTGGAGAAGTGGAGCATCGTGAGGTTACCCGTGGGCTTGCTGTACAGTGAAGTCGACTCATCGATCGACAGTTCCGATGCACCACAGCGAAAAACCGCACCGATCTCAGAAGACAAACACGGGATACGGCAGACAGGGTACCCTTCGTCGTCCAGTACTTCCCTGGAGTGGAGAAGCTACAACATCTTCTCCGGAGCCTTCAACGTGTCATTTGATGAAGACGAACATCTCGCCAAGATCATCCCCATACCCCTTCTTCTTGCCTTCAAACAACCGCACAATCTCAAACAGACCATTGTCTGCAGCAAACTACCCAGCCTTCAGGAAAATAGTGACCACAACACCACACAACCCTGCCACAGCAACCTCTGCAAGACGTGCCAGATCATCGACACGGATGCCATCATCTCACGTGAGAACGCCATCCACCAGGTACACGGTACATACTCTTGCAACTCGGCCAACATTGTCTACCTGATACACTGCAGGAAAGGATGTCCCGAGGCATGGTACATTGGGGAGGCCATGCAGACGCTACGACAACAGATGAATGAACACCGCTCGACAATTGCCAGGCAAGAGTGTTCTCTTCCTGTTGGGGAACACTTCAGCGGTCACGGGCATTCGGCCTCTGATCTTCAGGTAAGCGTTCTCCAAGGCGGTCTTCGCAACACATGACAGCGCAGAGTCACTGAGCAGAGACTGATAGCCAAGTTCTGCACACATGAGTACGGCCTCAACCGGGATCTTGGGTTCATGTCACACTATCTGTAACCCCCATGACTTGCCTGGGCTTGCAAAATCTCACTAACTGTCCTGGCTGGAGACAATACACATCTCTTTAACCTGTGGTTAACCCTCTCTCCACTCACATTGTCTGTATCTTTAAGACTTGATTACCTGTAAAGACTCACATTCCAACCATTATTTTGTAAATTGAGTTTGTGTCTTTATATGCCCTGTTTGTGAACAGAACTCCCACTTACCTGACGAAGGAGCAGCGCTCCGAAAGCTAGTGGCTTGTGCTACCAAATAAACCTGTTGGACTTTAACCTGGTGTTGTGAGACATCGGGGATAAGGCAGGTTAGGGCAACCTCACTCAAGGCAGGTGTTGGAGGAGGCTAGTGTGGTCAACTGTGAGAAAGGTTAGAAACAGGTTGACAAGTATGAGGAAGGATGATGCATTTGAATTTCACAGGATGTGGCTTGTGACTTTAATTATGACTTTCATTCTGTGGCAGGAATGGAAACTAGATTGGGGAGGTTCAAACATGAACTTCAGCAAAGATTGATTTGGGAGATGACAGCATGGTCAAGGAATTCTGATAGGAAAGAGAGATTGAGATAACTAGGTAGTTTGCGTGGACTGGATTTTTTTGAGGATGCCATAATGATGACAAATCTGAACGGGAGGGGAGCAGTACCTGTGAAGAGGCAATTTCTGCCATTATTGGCTAGCATGGGGATCTGGTAGGTAATTTGGTCAACAATTAATTTGGATAGGATTGAGGGTGCATGAAGTGGGTACCATGGATAAGGGCATGAGTGGTGATGAGAGAGCAATAAGGGAAATGTATAACATAATGTTGGAACTGAGGAGAATCTGGGGAAAAGTTTGGCTTTGTGGGCTAGTGAAAGGTAATATGCAGCAGTTGGATAGGTGGTGTTAATCTTTGTGTCAATGAAATCCACCATGAAGTGATTGGGGTACCCTAAAGCTTAGTTGAGAACTCAAACTCAGTGCTGTGTGGTCAAATTGGCCTATTAGCAGAGAATGCCAAGTCGGATGCGAACAGCATCTGGCATGCCTAAAAGTGAGGAGCAAACCTGGTGCAGCTATAATACAGGTGCAGGACTAAATGCATGCTAAAGAGTGGAAAAACATTCTATAGACTGATCATAGTGGTCTCACCTGGTCAGATCAAAGCTCTGTCGTTACTGCATCAAGCTGTGAATGCTGGTGGGCAGTTAAGGAACTAACCAAAGGAGGAACCTCCACAAATATCCTGATCCTCAACGTTAGGGGAGTCCAGCAAGTCAATGCAAAAGGCAAGGCTGAAGCATTTGCAACCATCTTCATCCAGAACTGCTGAGTAGATGAACTATCCCGGCCTCCTTCTGAGATCCTGGCATCACAGGTATCAGTCTTCAGTCAATGCAATTCACTTCATGTGATATCAAGAAATGACTTTGGTGGCACAGTGGTTTGCACTGCTGCCTGACAGCGCCAGGGACCTGGGTTCAATTCTGGCCTCAGGTGACTCTGCACATTCTCCCTTTGTCGACATGGGATTCCTCCGGGTGCTCCGGTTTCCTCCCATATTCTAGAGATGTGTGGGTTAGGTTGATTGGCCATGTTAAATTGCCCCTTAGTGTCACGGGGATTAGCAAGGTAAATTTGTGGGGTTGCAGGGATCGGTAGTGGGTGGGATTGTTATCAGTGCAGCATCGATGGGCCAAATGGCCTCCTTTTGCACTGTGGGGATTCTATAATCTCTCATTCACTAAGGCCAGTTTGTTTTTGCCTGAAGGCAATGGATACTACAATGACAGTGGGCCCTACCAGTGAACAGTGGAATGGAAGACTTGTGCTCTGGAACTAGCCGCACCTTAGCCAAGCTGTTTGAGTACAGCTGCAAAACTGACATCTACCTGGCGACATAGAAAATTGCTCAGGCATGTCTGTCCACAAAAAGCAGGGCAAACCCAAACCAGCCAATTACAGCTCATCATTCTACTCTCGATCATCGATGAAGTGTTGAGAGGTGTTGTTGACAGGCCTATCAAATGACACATGGGCAGTCTCTGACTAAGTCCCTTTAAAAGACTAAGATGAGGAGGAATTTCTTCAGTGAGGGTGGTTTCAATGCTTACTGCACACCACTGATTTTTCAAAGAAAAAACTGATTTCGTTTGTTTCCACTATTCTATTAAACCTTTGGCTGCAAATGATTGGCTTTGGAACATAACATGAAGAATGATTTTTCACTGTGTGCAGCTCATATAACATTTTGTTATTTACAGAGGAACAGGTCATAAATCGGTTTACAAATCAGCCACAACTACGTGATCACTCTACATATTGTCATGTGAGTGTACCTTTAAGAAAGTTTTTTTAAAATCATGCAGCTTTCAGCTTCGGTCATGTCATTGGGGAGCTGAGCTGTGGAAGTCAGGTGATAGGGTTTTCGGTTTCGTTTGTGGCAGTCCGATGATAGGGTTTTTTTCCTTTGGGCTTTTAGTTTTGTTTTGGGCAGTGTGTTTTTTTTGGAAGCAGTTTAGCAGCAAGCTAAGAAGCAGTCTCTCCTTGTTTTTTTCTCTTTATTTGGTTCTGCCTTAAAAAAGCTGTGTTTTGCGAATCAGATTCGAGTACAACCTCTTCTGAGTTTCTTCACAAGGGATTTTCAGCATTCAACCCAGGAGGCGGGATTCCTGTAACAAGTGAGCATTAGCGTTTTGTATACTGGATGTTGGCTTTGGTTGGAACACAAGAGACATTTCCTTAAGAGTTATACATTATTGTGGTTGTTGTGTTTCTTGTTTGTAATTGTTCAAAATTCTTGCTAAGTGTCTTACTATACATGTCAACAATATTCTTAATTAAACTTTGTTTTTGATAAAAGCACCTCTTGGGTCAATTGAATCACACCTGAAGTGAAACCTCTCATGCACATCCTACCCAAGTTCAGCGTAAAACGTTACAGGGTAGGCAAGCTTCATATAACACCTTGAAGTATCCAACCTGACTTGTAACAATATCTTAAGTAATGCAGCCATTTATGCTGTGCTTTTGTCGTCTTTGCTAACTTAGAATAGAACATTATGAGACTGGATGTGGAAATATTCTAGTTTTAACTTAGTTTGACTAATGATTTTCCTAGATCAATTTTGTTGGTTTCCTTCATAATATTAAAAGTTCAGATTGATGCTAGTGAGCAATTCAAATGACCATTTTCACGTTTATCATAAACAGTGAAAGGAGGCACAGATGAGAAACAACTTAACATGGATTGAGTATTATCTCCGTGGTGTGAAGGTGACTGAACTTCAATTTTGGAACCCTGTCCTGTAATAGATTGCAGTAGACCTGTGACATGAGGAATGTTTTATTTTCAGCTTCTCCTGATAGATTTTGTTCTCCACTTGGAAATAGGTTTAAATCTAAGGGCACAAGAAAAGCAGATATTTGGTTACTCTTTGAAAAATGAAATATCATTCTCATTTTCTTTTTATTTGATTTGATTTATTATTGTCACATGTATTAACATAGTGAAAAGTATTGTTTCTTACACTCTATACAGACAAAGCATGCCATTCATAGAGAAAGAAACGAGAGAGTGCAGAATGTAGTGTTACAGTCATAGCTAGGGTATAGAGAAAGATCAACGTAATGTAAGGTAAGTCCATTCAAACGTCTGACAGCAGCAGGGAAAAAGCTGTTCTTGCGTCGGTTGGTACGTGACCTCAGACTTTTGTATCTTTTTCCCGACGGGAGAAGGTGGAAGAGAGAATGTCTGGGGTGCGTGAGGTCATTAATTATGCTGGCTGCTTTGCCGAGGCAGCGGGAAGTGTGGACAGAGTCAATGGATGGGAGGCTGGTTTGCGTGATGGTTTGGGCTACATTCACAACCTTTTGTAGTTCCTTGCAGTCTTGGGCAGAACAGGAGCCATACCAAGCTGTGATACAACCAGAAAGAATGCTTTCTATGCTGCATCTGTAAAAGGTGGTGAGAGTCGTAGCTGACATGCCATATTTCCTTAGTCTTCTGAGAAAATAGAGGCATTGGTGGGCTTTCTTAACTGTAGTGTCGGCATGGGGAGACCAGGGCAGGTTGCTGGTGATCTGGACACCTAAAAACCTGAAGCTCTCAACCCTTTCTACTTAGTCCCCATTGATGTAGACAGGGACATTTTCTCCTTTACGCTTCCTGAAGTTGATGACTATTGTTGGCATTGAGGGAGGGATTATTGTTGCCGCACCAGTTCACCGGATTCTCTATCGCAATCCTATACTCTGACTCATCATTGTTTGAGATCCGACCCACTACGTTGGCGTCATCAGCAAACTTGAAAATCGAATTGGAGGGGAATTCGGCCACACAGTCATAGGTGTATAAGGTGTATGGTAGGGGCTGAGAACACAGCCTTGTGGGGCACAGGTGTTGAGGATGATCGTGGAGGAGGTGTTGTTGCTTATCCTTACTGATTGTGATCTGTGAGTTAGGAAGTTCAGGATCCAGTTGCAGAGGGAGGTGCCAAGGCCCAGGCCACGGAATTTGGAGATAGGTTTCGTGGGAATAATGGTGTTGAAGGCTGAGCTGTAGTCAATAAATAGGAGTCCGACATGGGTGTCCTTGTTGTCCAGATGTTCCAGGGTTGAGTGGGCCAGGGAGATGGCATCTGCTGCGGCGGTAGGCAAACTGTAATGGATCCAGGTAATCCGGGAGGCTGGAATGGATTCGTGCCATGACTCGCCTTTCGAAGCACTTCATAATGATGGATGTCAGAGCCATCGGCCGATAGTCATTAAGGCACGTTGCTTGGTTTTTCTTAGGTACCGGGATGATGGTCGTCGTCTTGAAGCAGATAGGGACCTCAGATTGTTGTAAAGAAAGGTTGAAGATGTCTGTGAATACCTCCACCACCTGATCCACGCAGGATCTGAGTGCTTGTCTGGGTACCCCATCCGGGCCAGTCACTTTCTGTGGGTTCACCTTCGAGAAAGCTGCCCTGACGTCTGCAATGGTGACCCCAGATACAGGTTCATCCAGGACTTCCTGGGTGGAGGGCATGCTCTCACTGACCTCTCGCTCAAAACGGGCGTAGAATGCATTGAGCTCATCAGGGAGGGGTGCATTGGAGCTGGCGATTTTACATGCTTCATCTTGTAGCCTGTTATGTCTTGCAGACCTTACTGTAGTCGGCAGAGGTCAGTGTGGCTAGCCTGAGATCCTAGCTTGGTCTGGTACTGTCTTTTGGCATCTTTGATGGGTCTCCTTAGATTTTTGTATAGGTCAGTGTCGCCTGGCTTGAACGCCTCAGACCTGGACTTTAGCCAGCAGTGGATATCCCTGTTCATCCATGTTTTCTGGTTGGGGAACACACGGATTTGCTTCTTTGGCACACCTTTGTGTTCTTTGGTTGTGAAACCTTCTTTGGTTCATCAATGATCTTGAGTTATATTGCCATTGATCTTTTATTTGTGGAATTCTGACACTTGTCAGTCATTTCAAACTACTGCTGTATACCTCAGTTGTAATCAATTTTAGTGCTTTCTCAAGATCAGCATTTTCCTTTTGCCCACAAAAACCATAGTAGCTTCCAGAGACTAATTGTACAGAAGGTTTCTGATAAATGAAAAAATAACTTTCATAATGTGTGATCACAGTCTATATTTAACAACAGAACAACTTGAACTTCATGTCTGAAATTTTGAACCTGCAGTCAGAGGCAGATTGTGGGCCTTCACCCTTTTGTCCTTATGAAGCATCAAACACTGTTATGTTCATAGGCTTGTGATAGTCTTTTCAGTTCTGGTCATTTGATACCAAAACAAAGATCAGCCTTCTAAGAATTGCAGTGCTTTGGTGATCCATCACAAGCTCACAATAATGAGGTTTGATTTGATGGGTGTATCTATTTAATCAATAAGGGAATGGAAGGTTATGGGGATAAGGCGGGAAAGTGGAATTGAGGATTATCATATCATAGAAACCATAGAAACCCTACAGTGCAGAAGGAGGCCATTTGGCCCATCGAGTCTGCACCAACCACAATCCCACCCAGGCCCTACCCCCACATACTTACCCGCTAATCCCTCTAACCTACGCATCTCAGGACTCCAAGGGGCAATTTTTAATCTGGCCAATCAACCTAACCCGCACATCTTTGGACTGTGGGAGGAAACCGGAGCACCCGGAGGAAACCCACGCAGACACGAGGAGAATGTGCAAACTCCACACAGACAGTGAGCCAAACCAGGAATTGAACCCAGGTCCCTGGAGCTGTGAAGCAGCAGTGCTAACCACTGTGCCGCCCAGATTAGTCATGATCCTGTTGAATGGCGCAGCAGACTCAATGGGCTGAATAGCCTATGTCTGCTGCTAAGTCTTATGGTCTTATTTCAATACCATTCACCTGAGCTCCAGCTAAGGCTGTACATTATCTGAAGATTTCCACATGTGCAACAGTCAGAATTCCAGGTCTGTTTCCAACCCCATTTTTGGCCTCTTCTTACCACCTATCGGCACGGTAGCACAGTGGTTAGCACTGCTGCTTCACAGCTCCAGGGACCTGGGTTCGATTCCCGGCTTGGGTCACTGTCTGTGTGGAGTTTGCATATTCTCCTCGTGTCTGCGTGGGTTTCCTCCGGGTGCTCCGGTTTCCTCCCACAGTCCAAAGATGTGCAGGTTAGGTTGATTGGCCAGATTAAAAATTGCCCCTTGGAGTCCTGAGATGCGTAGGTTAGAGGGATTAGCGGGTAAATATGTGGGGGTAGGGCCTGTGTGGGATTGTGGTTGGTGCAGACTCGATGGGCCAAATGGCGCCTCTCTGTGCTGTAGGGTTTCTAAGTTTCTATCGAACCTATTCTCAGATGTTGACATGGTCTCTCTATTTCATCACTAACTTCAGTCACACCTTACACAGCTTCATGCCTTAGTTTTTAAACAAAGTTGCCCTCTCTCTGAAATTTAAGACTCAAATCCCTTTTTCTGCGCCCCGAAGGCCAGATTGTTTTTGCCTGCTTTGTTGCATTCCTTCACAATTTTAAACAATTGTCAAATCAAAGAACAAAGAAAATTACAGCACAGGGACACAGGCCCTTCAGCCCTCCAAGCCTGCACTGACCATGCTGCCCGACTGAACTAAAACCCCCTACCCTTCCGGGAACCATATCCCTCTATTCCTATCCTATTCATGTATTTGTCAAGACGCCCCTTCACTTGAAAATTGTTCATATGTATATTTCTTCCTACAAAGATTTTACAAGATATAGATACATTCAATTACATCTTGACTTTTAAATTCTATACCACTTAGCATAGAATCCTGTATTCGATTAACTATTTTCTGATGTTGTCTACTTATGTTGTTTTTATGGTCCTGTAAACATGATTCCCCCACCCAAATCGCGCTACCCTTCTACATCCTTTAAAGGATAATGTCTTTATAATCAATACATACTGTGCTTCTTAATACTTGCTGTGGTTGAATTTCCTCAACCACTGTTCTGTTAATTCCACCATTTTGCCATTACCCGTTTGCAGCTTCTATTGGTCTTTAGAATTATTTGTATTGTCTGCTATGTTAGTATTACTTGCCAACAACCTGGATACGACTCCCACTTGCTCTTTATCCAAATCATTCCAGTATAGAAAGAACAGAACACTGTGGGACCTCATTATCCACTTAGAACATAATGTCTAACTTCAGGGCAGGTCGTCATACTGGTTCTGAGTTGTGCAAGCATGGGCTGGCTGAGTATGGTCAGTACTCCATGTACTGCTGTCTAAAATTAGATGTAATTACGTGATTGGACAACACTTGTTGAACTATCCCAAATATGCTAAGAATTACGCTGTCTGTTTTAAGATGATCATTTGGGCTCACAACGTAGAGTCATAGAATCCCTGCAGAAGGAGGCCATTCAACCCATTGCATCTTCACTGACCACAATCCCACCCAGGCCCTATCTTCATAACTCCATGCATTTACCCTGCTAACCCCCCTGACATTAAGGGGCAATTTATCATGGCCAATCCACCTAATCTTCACATCTTTGGACTATGGGAGGAAACCCACGCAGACATGGGGAGAACGTGCAAACTCCACACAAGCAGTGACCCGAGTCCGGAATTGAACCCGGGTCCCTGGCGCTGTGAGGCAGCAATGCTAACCACTGTGCCACTGAGATATTATGGGGTTAAATGTCGCATGCTGCTGTGAGTTGAATTCGGAATGACAAGCTTAAAACATTTATGATTAATGAGATTACCTATTAACAATTCTCTTTCTTTCAACATAACCATATTATGACCTTAGATGTAGTTAACCTGACTCGAACAAAGGGTGTCTTGTGATCAGCTACATTGTATCAAACAGCATGTGATTATGAGAATTGTAAAAATACATAAAGGGGGACTGTCCCATTTTTCAGCGCGCCTTTGCTACCTGACTCCCAGCACTGAGTGGAGGTTACGTAGCAAAGGCTTGCCAGCTTGCATATGTAAGAAAAATAAAGAACTTTCGAATCGGACAGCGGTTGGTGTTTTGCCTTTTAAATCAAGGACGGAAGAGTCTCGAAAACAAACATAACACCATTGTGCCGCCCCAGTGTTTCCCTTACACTTGCAAGAAGCCACATATATTGATGTGCAGAGACCTATCTTCTACAGGCAAAAGGAACAGGTCCAGGTATTGTGTTTTTCTGAATTAAGCAAAAAGCAGAGGAGACAGTAGCTCTCTAGTGGTTTCTCCATGGCAGTGTCGTGATCAATTAGAGTAGACCGACCAACCAGTTAGCACACACTTCACATGCAGCATAAATTGTTACCTCCTTTGAAATTTGGCACTCTTGCAACTGTCCTGATGGATGCAGTTTGAAAAGCTTCAATACCATGTCTCTTTTCTCAGCAATGCTAAAGTTCTGCATCACCAAGAAACAAAAAATATTTTTGATCAGAAATTGCCATCTAAGTACATGTCATTATGATCATTTGAAAGCAGACCTCTCCAGTGTAAGTGGAGAGAGACGCTATGACAATGGATGAATGAACACCGCTCGACAATCACCAGGCAAGAGTGTTCTCTTCCTGTTGGGGAACACTTCAGCGGTCATGGGCATTCAGCCTCTGATCTTCAGGTAAGCGTCCTCCAAGGCGGTCTTCACGACACACGACAATGCAGAGTCGCTGAGCAGAGACTGATAGCCAAGTTCCGCACACATGAGGACGGCCTCAACCGGGATCTTGGGTTCCTGTCACACTATCTGTAACCCCCATGACTTGCCTGGGCTTTCAAAATCTCACTAACTGTCCTGGCTGGAGACAATACACAATACAACCTGTGGTTAGCCCTCTCTCCACTCACATTGTCTGTACTTTTAAGACTTGATTACCTGTAAAAATTCACATTCCAACCATTACTTTGTAAATTGAGTTTGTGTCTTTATGTACCCTGTTCGTGAACAGAACTCCCACATACCTGACGAAGGAGCAGCGCTCCGAAAGCTCCTGGCTTGTGCCACCAAATAAACCTGTTGGACTTTAACCTGGTGTTGTGAAACTTCTTACTGTGTTTACCCCAGTCCAACGCTGGCATCTCCACATCCTGTGTAATGAGATAGGAATAATTAATGATCTTGCACTTCGGGATCCTCTCGGAAGAAGCGATCACAGTATGGTTGAATTTAAAATACAGATGGAGCGTGAGAAGGTAAAATCCAATACCAGCGTCTTGTACTTAAATAAAGGAGAGGCTGCAAAGGGATGAGGGAGGCGTTGGATAAGGTTGACTGGGAGCAAAAACTTTATGGTGGGACAATTGAGGAACAGTGGAGGACTTTCAAAGCAATCTTTCAGTGTTCAGCAAACCTGTATACCAGTGATAAGGAAGGACTGTAGAAAAAGAGATAATCAGCCATGGATATCTTAAGGAAATAAACGAGGGTATCAAATTGAAAGACAATGCATAAAAAGTGGCAAAGATTAGTGGGAACCTAGAGGATTGGGAAATCTTTAACGGTCAACAGAAAGCCATGAAAAAAGCTATAAAGAAAAGTAAGATGGATTATGAGAGTAAACTAGCTCAGAATATGAAAACAGATAGCAAAAATTTCTACAAATATATAAAACGAAAAAGAGTGGCGAAAGTAAACATTGGTCCTTTTGAGGATGAGAAAGGGGATGTAATAACTGGAAATGAGAAAATGGCTGAGGCATTGAACGGGTATTTTGTGTCGGTCTTCACAGTGGAAGACACAAATAACATGCCAAAAATTGATGACAAGACGGCTATGGCAGATGAGGACCTAGAAACTATCATTATCACTAAAGAGGTAGTGTTGGGCAAGTTAATGGGGCTCAAGGTAAACAAGTCTGGTCCTGATGGAATGCATCCCAGGGTATTAAAAGAGACGGCGGGAGAAACAACACGTGCACTAGTGGTAATTTACCAAAATTCGCTGGACTCTGGGTTGGTTCCCGCAGATTGGAAAACAGCAAATGTGACGCCACTGTTTAAAAAAAGTAGACAAAAGGTGGTAACTATAGGCCGGTTAGCTTAACTTCTGTAGTAGGGAAAATGCTTGAATCTATCATCAAGAAAGAAATAGCGAGACATCTGGATATAAGTTGTCCCATTGGTAAGAAGCAGCATGGGTTCATGAAAGGAAGGTCATGTTTGACTAATTTGGTAGAATTCTTTGAAACATTACATGTACAATGGACAATGGGGAACCTGTGGATGTAGTGTATCTGGATTTCCAGAAGGCATTTGACAAGGTGCCGCATCAAAGGCTGCGACATAAGATAAAGGTGCACGGTGTTACGAGTAATGTATTAGCATGGATAGAGGATTGGTTATCTAACAGAAAGCAAAGACTGGGGGTAAATGGGTGTTTTTCTGGTTGGCGATCAGTGACTAGTGGTGTGCCTCAGGGATCAGTGTTGGACCGCAATTGTTTACAATTTACATAGATGATTTGAGTTGGGGACCAAGTGTAGTGTGTCAAAATTCGTAGATGACATTAAGATGAGTGGCAGAGCACAGTGTGCAGAGGATGCTGAAAGTCTGCAAAGGGATATAGATAGTCTAAGTGAGTGGCAGATGGAGTACAATGTTGGTAAATATGAGGTCATCCATTTTGGTAGGAATAACAGCAAAATGGACTATTATTTAAAAGGTATAGAATTGCAGCATGCTGCTGTGCAGAGGGACCTGGGTGTCCTTGTGCAAGAATCACAAGGAGTTGGTTTGCAGGTGCAGCAGGTAATTAAGAAGGCAAATGGAATTTTGTCCTTCATTGCTAGAGGAATGGAGTTTAAAAACAGCGAGGTTATGTTGCAGCTGTATAAGGTGCTGGTGAGGCCACACCTGGAGTACTGTGTACAGTTTTGGTCTCCTTACTTGAGAAAGGATATACTGGCACTGGAGGGGGTGCAGAGGAGATTCACTAGCTTGATTCCGGAGTTGAGAGGGTTGGCTTATGAGGAGAGACTGTGTAGACTGGGGCTGTACTCATTGGAATTCAGAAGAAAGAGGGGAGATCTTATAGAAACATGTAAGATAATGAAGGGAATAGATAAGATAGAAGCAGGGAAGTTGTTTCCACTGACAGGTGAAACTAGAACTAGGGGGCATGGCCTCCAAATACGGGGAAACAGATTTAGGACTGAGTTGAGGAGGATTGTGAATCTGCGGAATTCCCTGTTCAGTGAAGCAGTTGAGGCTACCTCATTGAAAGTTTATAAGGCAAGGATAGATAAATTTTTGAACAAGAAAAAAATTAAGGGTTATGGTGAGCGGGCGGGTAAGTGGAGCTGAGTCCATGAAAAGATCAGCCATGATCTTATTGAATGGCGGAGTAGGCTCGAGGGCCAGATGGCCTACTCCTGCTCCTAGTTCTTATGTTCTTATGATAATCCCGACTTTATTACCCCAATCTCCAGAAAACCAGTGGCACTCTTTTTTATGGATCTTATGACCTATCTTCCCATTGATTGTGCCGCCTCTGATTGTGCTGAGGGAATTCCTGTGCACTTGTTGCAATGTAATGCTATCCAGGGTTGCCCCTCTCCTGCATATAAACTATGTCTATTCTAAGCACCAAAAAACAGCATGCAAAAGTAATATCACCCTCCCAGGGTTAAGTTAATGAAGTAGAAGAACCTACTGTTAGAATTCATCATTCTAATCTGTTCCATCTCTTTCCACTTCATAAGCTTCATAAGAGTTTGAATTTTACAATACCTAGAATTATAGACACATATCTAACTATGGTTTAGTACTTGCATATTCCAACAGGATTCAGCAGGATTGATGAACATAGTCTTTTGTATATCAATATTGCTCTTGCTTTGATCAGCAGCACACAAAATTGTGTTAGGTGATCATTTGCTTCCATTTTGTACTTTAGTGAGAGGAGGAACAGAAAGAGTTAAAAAAAAAATTAAAACGTGCTCTCGGTGAGGATTGCAGTAATTTCTTTAATGAAGAATGTAAAAGTTGAAGACAGCATACAGAATTTAATTTTTGGTTTATTTTAAGTTAAAACCAGACAAAAATTACTCAATTCAGTTTTCTTGGCTTACGTTCTCTATGTTGGCCAGTCTTCAGAACTTGATTTGATTCTTTAGTGACCTCAGTAATTTATAGATTCATGGTGATATAATCACGGGTATTAGAGCTGCATTAGTCCATTTGAAAGAACTCCTTGTGAGATTCATGGTACCAGAGTAAGTCAGTCACTGATATCTATATACTGAGGGGGAGTTAGAAATGGAATGTCCTCAGTATTGATAAATAAAATATTCCATGAGCAAAATGGACCCTAATCTTTTCAGAAAACATTACTTAAAAAATACAAATTCACATTAATATAAAAGGGCAAACTTCGTATCTTGGGCATAACTCAATTTATGGGAGTCTGAGACCTGCCACCAAAGGCTTCGTCATTTTCTATTCTAAGTCTGTTGGTACACTACAAATGGAGCAGCATCTTTACCATTTGGATATCTAATTCAGAGTCTCCATTGCTACACCTGGCATTAAAAGTGCCCTTTTATCAACCTGTGTTTTATGCAATCAGGGTGAAAGAACCCTTATCTGAGGGTTAGTTGGATTATACTTAGTTGGATTCCATGTGCTTGATATCCCCTAAATCAGTGGTTCTCAAGCTTGGTCGACCGCAGACCTCCCATTCGGGAAGAAAACTCCATGGATCAACTCCCTGTCTGACCCCACCTGCTTTCACTTGCCACCAAAAAAACTCATCAGAATTATTGGGAATTTATAAATATTTCACTGCTTTTTCCCCAAAGGATCTAATAAACTTATATGCATTCGTTTTTTAATTAAATATCATGAGTAAATTAATTCATGCCAGAAGCAAAAGTATAGACATATAAACAATGTTACAAGAGATCACACTTACCTGAAACATTCGAATGTTCCAATGTGTTCTAAAATCATCTGTCTTCTGAGGAATTAATAATTTTACATCTCTCTTAATCAAAATCAACGGTAATGTAAGCCTTACTGATAACACAGCATTGTTATTAATTGCACTTATGACAATTCTGTGCTGTGTACATTGGAACCCGTCTGGTTGTGTGACATGGGCAACTTGGGGGACAGAGTTCTAGCCCATTCTCTCGTCTCAGCTGCACAATGGTGCGTTAGTGACTTGCATTTTGCACCAGCAAGTGGAACAAACCTAGGGAAGACTTGGCAACATCAGGCCCTAACAAAGACATTTTCAGAAAGTAGGATTGCAATTGCTTTGAGACTTCCAAAGCCTAGTCTGATGTTATTTGGTGCTCAGGTGCTGTAAACAATAGATACTATTTGGCTGATAATTCAAATTTTGCATTTTCTTTTTACAATTTCTTGCCTTGTCATGAACTTGAGGCCTATGAGTAAGTTTTAAAAAAATTTAATGTTTGAAGTTTTCCTTCCATTTGTAGTGGAGGATTTCCAAAAGTCAGAATTTTTGTGTTTATTACTTAATTTCAACTTGCCAAATTAGTGACCTGTTGAATGCACATTGACCAAGATCCACTTGGATAGGTTCACCCATGCCTTCAGAGAGACTTCTGTTGATAAAGTTGTAAATTGCACTTTCAATTCCAATACAATTTTATTAAATCCATAAACTTTGATTATTGAGTAAGTGACTTGCAGGCTTCAGAACCAAGCCATGTAGACCAGATGGTTCCAGGTTCAGTCCCTGACTGATAATGAATTGGTTGCTTATTCCAGGAGCAATAGGTGCTACAGATTTGAAAGGAAAATCAGCCATGATGAGTATTCTTCTAAATTATTAACGGTTTTGGAAATTGTACCTGTTCAGTTGAGCAATGAAAGGTTCAGGCTCTCCAATGATGCCCAATGTGTGATTGAATATTTGACAATGTGCCGAGGCTCGTACACAATGAGCACTTGAGCAAGGTGCAAGGGGGCCAGATAGGCTTTCAAGGACTAGTGATTTGGCAGGTCATAGAGTTTCAGGAGGGAGATATTGTTGGAGGAAATGTTTGAATAGGATGATTGTTTCAGATCATATTATGAAGAAGACAGAGCTGCACTGTGCGTCAAAATATAACATATTTGTATTTTTATCAATTTTAGGTCATGCATTATGAATGTAACTGAACTTGTTAGCAAGTTGAAAAAAAATTGCTGAAAAAGAGTAATGTTATTGAAGCTTTTTGGCTTGAAGTTATCAAGGCGGATGCAAGAATGCCAAATTTCAAAATCTAATGTAAGATGTGATTCTATGATTGGACTGCACCTGCTGTACAATCTGGAGTGTGTTACACTGGTAACAAATTTAAGACCATTAGTCCACCTCGTAATGTGGTTCACTTAAGCTTGCTGGAAGCTACATATATTCATGTGCAAGGTCTTAACCTCTGCAGGCAAAAGGAACATGTCCGGACATTGCATCTTTTTTGAATAAGCAAAAGCATGGGGAAAATAGCATCTTGGTTCATATGCCATGGCAACGTCTTGACCAATTAGAGCCAACATGCCAACCATTCAGCACCTCTTTTCTTGAGCAGCATAAATCATCAGTGTCTTTGAAATTTGACATTCTTGCCTGATGAGTGCAAGATGAAAAACTTCAACAGCATGTCTCTCTTTTTCAGCAATATTCAAGCTCTGTGCCACCAAGCGACTCTAAAAAGACTGCATAGAAGAATTATATCTTGTGTGTGTGGGAGAAGTGAGACAACTATTTTTTAGAGCATAGTTTTAGAGTGTTAACCTGCCTCCTTTTGTCTTGCTTGAAAACAGATCTGTGTTGCCCAGCAAACAGTTCAGATTGTTTTATTGATAATTTAGGAAAGTTTGCCACTTTGCAAGTAAGATTGAAGCTAATTGTTTATTACAGTCATTAAAGATAGTGTTATACCAAGCTTCAATTTCATTAGATTTTATTTTGGACCTGTCCTAGTAAACACCCGTACTGACAGGGACAGTGACGTAGCCTAACCATAGAAATTGAGAGAGTGTTGTGGGTGGGTGCTTCAATGAAGACTTTGATGTCCTTAAATCTGGAATTACTGCTTGAATCTTCAATATTGATGACACTCGATGTTGTGCAGTTCATTTTTAGATGTTTGAGAACATGTAGGCACAATACAGAAGGCTAAATATACACTTTGTCTTTGTTTCAACATGTTCCAGGAAATTGTGCAATTTATTGAACTACTTGTGTTTCATGATTTCTGTTTACACTGTGATGGGGGGAACCTTATTATAGAATGGGTACAGCACAGAAGGAAATTTTATCTGGCGCTTGCCTGCCCATTCCACAAATGTGTCTGTCATTTTGAAAGTTCTACATCATCCTCTTCACAGTTTGCAATATTTCCAAGTTTTGTGTTGTCAACAATGTTGAAACTGTGCCCTGTACACTAAAGTCTAGGTTTTCAATATATATCAGGGATAGAGGCTGTCCTAACACTGACACCTTGGAAATTATTATAAACCATCCTCTTGTTTGAAAACAACTGAGCACAACTGGCATGTTTCCTGTCACTCAGCTGATGTCACATCTATATTGCTGTTGTCCCTTTCATTTTATGAGCTCTAAGTTTGCTTGCAAATCCGTGTGACGTTACTTCAAAGTAATATGTGTTGAAAATGCTATATTGAGCTAAATTTGCTCTTGAGGAGTCTTAGAGACATGTACTTGGTTTCAGATGGGACAGATGAACCAGAATCCTGGAGACATTGACACTAATTGTTGTTGCAACAATCTTGCTCAACAATCTTGCTCATTTGAACTCCTCAGGGTCCATTGTCAGTTCAGACTGGAGAATTCTGCTTTGTTTTGAAGTAATGGGTGGGAGATCAATTTTAACTTAAAGTTGACATTGGGACTTATTATTTTTAACAAAGGCTTTAGGGAACTGAAATCGGTTGCAATAGCATCTGTGAGAGCATTTGGTGAGATGAAAAGATTTGAAATATTGGGCTATCAATTAGTGACGTAAGACATGGGGAAGTATGATGCATTACATATTTTGTATTATCATGAGGAACAAATTGTGTTAATTGAACAAAGTGTCTTTAATTGCAATCATTTTGTACGTTGACTGAGAATAAAACCTTGCAATAAAACAGCGTAACTGTTTGGACCAAGGCTCACCTCGTCTTGTGTTAACTTAATCTATCTTTGGAGATATTGAAGAAATAAACCTACGAAAGATATATGAATTTTCTTGTGTCAAGGGTGGGCTTGGCACATCACTGGGTTATGCTATCATTAGTAGATAGTGAGCACTATGTGTTAGCTTCCAAACAGTAAGACGCTTGGGTCTCTTAAAGAAACCTTATAATTGTATTGTTGTGATTGAATCTATTTCTTTTTTTGTTGTCTTTCAGGTTATATAATAAGCCTTGTTCTCCTCACTCTGCCTCGACAACACTTGGTCCAGCTATATCTGTATGTTTTGACAGCGCTACTTTTGTACGCTGGGCACCAAATTTCAAGGTAAGGCTCATTGAAGTGTTCAGTTCTGACATTGATGTAAAAGCCGCTTTTTTTGTGCAAACATTAAAATACAAAGAGTTAGATGTTAGACAATTACCTGTTGCCTCTGGAACCCTGTTTAAATCCTGGTTTGTTTAGATTGGATAATGTTTTTCTTTGTTGACCATTATTCTTAACTGAGTGTGGATAATCTGAATTACAGAACAAATTTGCCCCTTATGACTATGAAATGACAAATAATTGTCAGTCTGTCTCAGATTGGGAGTGGTAAACAGAAAATTTGTCATTCAGGGTATTGGTGTGCAATGGGGTGCTGTTTTTCTGAGATTGGAGCTGAAATATGTTGGGTTATGTGGAGTAAGAAGTCTCACAACACCAGGTTAAAGTCCAACAGGTTTATTTGGTAGCAAATACCATAAGCTTTCAGAGCACAGCTCCTTCGTCAGATGGAGTGGATATCTGTTCTCCAACAGTGCACAGACACAGAAATCAAGTTACAGAATACTCCAAGTGGAGAGGATCTTGGAGTATTCCGGCTCCAAGTGGAGAGGATCTCCAAGAAGATCGCGCATATCGACACAGACATCAAGTTTCTACAAACATGCAAGAAAGCAGACTAGTGTTCTGTAACTTGATTTCTGTGTCTGTGCACTGTTGGAGAACAGATATCCACTCCATCTGACGAAGGAGCTGTGCTCCGAAAGCTTATGGTATTTGCTACCAAATAAACCTGTTGGACTTTAACCTGGTGTTGTGAGACTTCTTACTGTGCTTACCCCAGTCCAACGCCGGCATCTCAACATCAGGGTTATGTGGAGACAGCTTTGCTCTGCAACTAATCACACTTCACCTCTATGTAATGTTATCACTGGGTTATCAAAATAAAAACTGCTCCCCAGTATTCTGTCATCTTGAGAACAAGATGATGAAAGTTTAAGGAGAGGGTAGAAGTGCAGGTTAATGGAGCTGAGGGCTCAGGCGAGGTTAGTAAAGTTTTCAGACCATGTAATAGAGCACAGAGTATAGAAGGTGGCAGGAATCTAACCTTAGGCAGAGCAAAAAAGATGACAAGTATGAGAAGGGAGGTGGTCAATGCAAGACTACGGGTGTTGTATCTAAATGAGCTTGTTGCGCACATTGGAATTGGCTGGTACGATGGTGTGGGCATCACAGAGACGTGGCTGCAAAGGGATCAGGACTGGGATCTAAATAGCGAAGGATATGTGTCCTATTGGAAGGACTGACAGATGGGCAAAGGGGGCGGGGTTGCATTGTTCGTTAGGAATGAAGTTAAATCGATAGCAAGAAGTGATATAGGATCAGAAGGCATAGAATCTCTGTGGGTAGAGTTGAGGAATCGCAAAAGTAAAAAGACCCCGATGGGAGTTATGTACAGGCCCCCTCGCAGTAGTCAGGATGTGGGGCAGAAAATAAATCAGGAGATAGAAAAGGCATATATAAAAAAAGGCAATATTACAATAATCATGGGGGACTTCAATATGCAGGTGGACTGGGAAAATCAGGTAGGTAGTGGATCCCAAGAAAAGGAATTTGTGGAATGTCTAAGAGATGTTTTTTTGGAGCAGCTTATGACAGAGCCTACTAGGGATTTGGTGATGTGTAATGAGGCAGACTTGATTAGGGAACTAAGGTGAAAGAACCCTTAGGAAGCAGTGACCACAATATGATAGAATTTACCCTGCAGTTTGAGAGGGAGAAGCTGGAATCAGATGTAACGGTATTACAATTAAATAAAGGTAACTACAAAGACATGAGGGAGGAGCTGGCCAGAGTTGATTGGAAAGGGAGCCTAGCAGGGATTCAGTGGAACAGCAATGGCAGGAGTTATTCAGGAGGCACAACAGAAATTCATCCCAAGGAGGAGGAAACATGCGAAGGGAGGACGAGGCTGATGAGGGAAGTCAAGGACAGCATAAAAGCAAAAGAAAAAGCATACAAAGTGGCAAGGATTAGTGGGAAGCCAGAGGATTGGGAAGCCTTTAAAAGCGAGCAGAGGACAACTAAAAAAGCAATAAGGGGGGAGAAGATGAAATATGAGTGTAAGCTAGCTAGTAATATAAAAGAGAGGAAGAGTTTTTTTTCAATATATACAAGGTAAGGGAGAGACAAAAATAGCCATTTAGATTTCCAGAAAGCCTTTGACAAGGTGCCGTATAGGAGACTGTTGAATAAGTTAAGAGCCCATAGTGTTAAGGGTAAGATCCTGGCATAGATAGAGGATTGGCTGACTGGCAGAAGACAGAAAGTGAGGATAAAGCGGTCTTTTTCAGGATGGCAGCCGGTGACTAGTGGTGTGCCTCGGGTCAGTGCTGGGACCACAACTTTTCACAATATACATTAACGATTTGGAGGAAGGAACTGAAGGCACTGTTGCTAAGTTTGCAGATGATGCAAAGATATGTAAAGGGACAGGTAGTATTCAGGAAGTAGAGGGGCTGCAGAAGGACTTGGACAGGTTAGGAGAGTGGGCAAAGAACTGACAGATGGAAAACAATGTGGAAAAGTGAGATTATGCACTTTGGAAGGAGGAGTGGAGGCATAGACTATTTTCTAAATGGGAAAATGCTTAGGAAATCAGAAATATAAAGGGACTTGGGCCTCATTGTTCAAGATTCTCTTAAGGTTAACGCAGGTTCAGTCGGCAGTTAGGAAGGCTAATGCAGTGTTAGCATTCATGTCGAGAAGACAAGAGCAGGGATGTACTTCTGAGGCTGTATAAGGCTCAAGTCAGACCCCATTTGGAGTATTGTGAGCAGTTTTGGGCCCCATATCTCAGGAAGGATGTGCTGGCCTTGGAAAGGGTCCAGAGGAGGTTCACATGATCCCTGGAATGAAGAGCTTGTCGTATGAGCAGCGGTTGAGGACTCTGGGTCTGGACTCGCTGGAGTTTAGAAGGATGAGGGGGGGATTTTATTGAAACTTACAGGATACTGCAAGGCCTGGATAGAGTGGACATGGAGAGGATGTTTCCACTAGTAGGAAAAACTAGAATCGGAGGGCACAACCTCAGGCTAAAGGGATGATTATTTAAAACAGATGAGGAGGAATTTCTTCAGCCAGAGAGTGTTGAATCTGTGGAACTCTTTGCCGCAGAAGGCTGTGGAGGCCAGGTCATTGAGTGTCTTTAAGACAGAGATAGGTTCTTGATTAATAAGGGGATCAGGGGTTATGGGGAAAAGGCAGGAGAATGGGGCTGAGAAAAATATCAGCCATGATTGAATGGCGGAGCAGACTCGATGGGCCAACTGGCCTAATTCTGCTCCAATGTCTTATGGCCTTATGAAAAAAATGTAAAAATACCAACTTTTGAAAGCTAAGCTAAAGCTTAGCTTTTGAAACTTAGCAATATTACTTTTATCCATTAAAGGGCCCATAGCTTCCTCGTGTGGCTTGTCTCTGCATTTCAGGTACATTGCGAATGCTCAAAGCACTCAAAGAATGATGTATGATCAGTATTGCTTCTGTTCCATTTTTTGTGTGTGCCATTGCTGAATTTTTATCTGCACATGAGTTTCTCATTGTGCTTTTTTTTCTCAATTGTTTTTGAGTTTCTGCATTTTTGTTGTATTTCTTTTTCGGTGTTACCGCTTTTTTTTCTCCTCCCATCACTATTTCATTGTAGATACAGTTGAAGGAAAACTGGCAGATAACCAAAAAGTGTTTTCAAATTAGCCTCACCATACTACAGGTGTCCAAAGATGGACTCTAAATCCATCCAGCTGAAGCTAGTTTGTCGGGGAAATAGGAAGATTTAATAGAAACTGCTCCTTTCTCTGAACAGTTTTTAATGGCAAATGTAATCCTTATAGGACATTGGTGCATAGCGTACGCCTACTGCAATTTTCTCATTAAACATCATTTTCAACAGGTTAAAAATTGGAACATTATTGAGGCTGTGTTTGCACAAAGATCCAAAGTGCAATGTGTTTGGCCAGTTCAGCAACAGTGGCTCACATAAGGTTGCAGAAATAATCATCCAATTGTCCACTTTCCAGTTTAATGGAAGAAGTTGTGTATTTTAACAAGGGAATGCTGACTGCACATACTGCATCGCTGCTCCACTAATATCTTAGGAGTTTGTCTAGTCCTACTGGTAATATTTGAACAATTTTGCTCTACTGTTATTTGTGGAATGAGCATGTTATGACTTGTAGATTTGCAATTTTGCTCTATGTATATTGATATGAAGGCATGCTATGATCTTTATTGATGAATTATTTCTGTGTTTCAGCATTTCTGAACTGTTGACAAAATGTGATTTGTATAGCAAGTTGCATTGTCATTACAGTTGTCAGGATGTATTGATTTTATTGTCAGCATGTCTTCAGTTCTTAAAGCATTAATCCAGTGACAGTTGCAGCAATGTTTTTGCATGTAAATGTGACCCAAGTGACAATTTAGATTGAGAATATTGTGAACTTTGGGGAATATTGTGAACTTAAAACACATAATTGGAGGAGAGATAAAATTTTAGATTAATCGTGGACAAACTTTGGGAGATACTAGAGGAGAGACAAAAAGCATTTAAGGGAGCTCAGCACAAGAGTAGTGATAGAAAGAAAACTAAACCCACGAGTGAACCTAATATGAGCATATGAATTAGGAGTTATGGCCTCTATTCCAACTTCAATCTACCCCTGATAACCTTTGACTCCCATGTTAGTCAAGAATCTCAGCCTGTGGGAGATTGAGATCAGAAGTGGATGACAAAAGCTGGGCCCAGGAATGGAGCTGTTGCTGAGTGAGGATCAGCAGATGATAAAACCAGGTCCAGGAGTGGAACTGCTGGATATAAAGCCAGGTCCAGGAGTGGAGCTGTGGGTGATTGAACCAGCCCCAGGAGCAGAGCTGTGGGTGACTGAATCAGGCCCAGAAGTGGAGCGACTCGTTATAAAGCCAGGCCCAGGAGCAGAGCCGTGGGTGATTGAACCAGCCGCAGGAGCGGAGCTATAGGTGATTGAACCAGCCCCAGGATATAGCCAGGCCCAGGAGCGGAGCTGTGAGTGAACATGGCTCAGGAGCGGAGCTGTGGATGATTGAACCTGGCCCAGATATAGAGCTGGCAGGAGTTAAGCCTGGTCCAGAAGCAGAGCTGCAGAGGTTGAGAGGAACAATGGAAAGTGAAGCCAGGCCCTGGAACAAAGCTGCGAGAGATTCTGGAGCTAGAGCTACAAAATGAGCAAAAATTGAAAATCAAGGAGTGGCGTCACAGGACAGTAAATTAGTGAGTGGCTGGTGATTATTGAAGGTTTAATTTTGGTCTTTAAGCTAGGTCAGTGTGTCAAACTTAGAGCTTAAGGAATCTATAACTTACTGTGACTTACAAGTGAACTGGATACTTTTCAATCTTCAGCAATAAATACCTATTTTCTCAGCTGCTGTACTATTGTACTCAAAAGAGTCATCTGTTTAAGCTGTACTAATGTTTTTGGCTGCAGAATTCAATGTGGTGAATGGTTTGTTTGAGGTTTTTGAAAGGATTTAATGAATAGCTTTTGAAAGACATTGGAATTTGTCTGATTCAAGGGTTGATTAAGGAAAATAGAGGAAAAACCTTTTTGATTGATTGGTAGTAAATGGGCCTCATTAAACATTCACTCCTTCTACCACTGATATAGTGGGGCAGCATCTACATTGAGTTGCACTGCAGAAACTCAGCAAGGCTCCTTTGGCAATATCTTCTAAACCCCCGACCTCTTCCACCTAGAAGGACAAGGCAGCAAGATGCATGGTAATGCCAACACCTGCAAGTTCCCCTCCAAGCCATGCACCATCCTGATCTGAAATTATATTGCCTTTCCTTCACTGTTGCTGGATCAAAGTCCTGGAACTTTCCATTGCAGCACCATGGGTGTACCTATACTATATGAATTGCAGTAGTTCAAGAAGGAAGCTCATCGCCACCTTCTCGAGGGCAATTAGGAATTGGCAATAAATGCTGGCCTTACCAGTGATGATCATATCTCATAAAAGAATGAACAATTTAAAAAAAAATCCATGTCAGAAACTTTGGAGTTAGGCAGAAGAGGAATGGTATTCAGTTGTCCTTATGATGCCAAGTTCGGATGCATGCACAGATTCTAGGAAGCCATGGAAAGGTCAATGGGTTGGTAATGCATGCTGTTTGTTCAATCTAAAGAACTTGGAATCCCTTTTTGGCCTGGTAGCAAGTATTCATTTCAAACACCTTGATGTGAAAATGTTGTTTGCTCTGGGTGCTCTTTGTCTCAGAGTTCATCAGATGATTTTGAAACAAGCTAATTTGTTCTCAGTAAAGTGCCATCCATTTGGTACAAACAGTGGTTGTTTAGTACAAATTTGCTATGTAAGTATAACGTTGGCACAGCGATTAGCACTGCAGCATCCCAATGCCAGGGACCTGGGTTCAATGCCTGGCTTGGGTCACTGTGTGGAGTCTGCACATTCTCCCCCTGTCTGCGTGGGTTTCCTCCGGGTGGTCTGGTTTCCTCCCACAGTCTGAAAGACGTGCTGGTTAGGTGCATTGGCCATGCTAAATTCTCCCTCGGTGTATCAGAACAGGCGCTGCATCCTGGCAACTAGGGGATTTTCACAGTAACGTCATTGCAGTGCTAATGTAAGCATACTAATGACACTAATAAATAAACTTAAATTTGAATCCAGGAAATAATTGTTTTTTTTACCATTGGAGCGGATTTCGATTGTGTATGTCTGACTTGTCCAAATTTAATGCTTTCTCTCAAGCCATCAGAGAGAGGCAACTCTTTGGAAGGTTAACATAAACTTTTTATTTAATTGTACATCCGCATTATATCATAAAATGGGCTCTCAACCTTTTTGCTTCTGAGGCCCTCCTCGCATGTTATAAAAAGTCTCTGAACCCCTCGTAATGCAGTCCAAAAATCAAATATTTCTTATTTTTGTTTTGCTTAGTTAATGCGAAACCTGTTGTTGGTGCTGAGCAACAATTTTGTCAAGTCATTTATCTTTGAGAAAAAACAAAGGCTAACCAAAAGCCAAAGAAATCTGAAAGGGAAAATGGTGAACCGCAAGACCGAGGAATGGCGAACTGCTGACTGTTGCTCGGTCTTTTGGAATGATTAACAAAATATTCAGAAATTAACTCTGAAAGGAGAAATGGGGTACTGAAACGCAGGCGTGTGATAAATAAAAATCCGCAAGTATACACAAATGGAGGAAAATCATTATCTGTAAATAGAAAAATGCCTGCAAAGACGAGTCAGAAATGGGTAACCAAAAATAGAGGAAATGATGAACTAAGAAGTGTAGAAGTTATTGAAAGGGATGAAATGTTAACCAAAAACCAGAAATAAGTTTCTGAGAACAAGTGGAAAGTGGTTAATCAAGTGCCTTCCTGAAAGAGTGCTGGAGGCATCCTGGAATCCCTTGGTTAATTATTCCCCATTGTGCATTTTCTCTGATGTGTATGGACATGTTTGGATGTATTCTTCTCAAGGAATCCAGGTCTAGTTTCTGTGGGAGTGATGTTTGGGAAGTGTTCGCGGTGCTTTACGCTGTCTGGCTACACTGGCTCTAGTAGAGGGTGGCAAGATGATGAAACAGCAGCTCCACTCCTGGGCTGGATGTGCCAACCCAGTATACCAGTAATAACTTCAGATTGAAAAGTGGATCTCCTTTGGGTCATGGCTGGTGAAAGACCATGCTGAACTAGAGAGGGCAGTCCTAAGCACTTGTGGCTGTGCCTATGCCAGACGGAATGGCAACAGGAAATTGCTTTCATGCTGATAAATCTATGGCTTTCATGGTCCACTGTTTTCTAGGCTAGCCAGAGTGAAGGAACATCTAATGATACTGGAGCAAACATGGCCTGGCATTGGGAAGCCAGGTGATAGCGGCCTCTTGAGGTTGCAGTTTCTGGATGCACCTGTTGCCTTGGTGATTGATTTTCAGCTCACCAGTCTGCATTTCTGGGATGCTCCAATCTGATACATTTTACTCCAGAGTTCCAGTCCGATTTGGTAGATCCTTTAAAGTGGCTGCTTAAGAATCCCTGTGCTAAGGCCTGTAACTTCTCTAAATCTACTGTTGCTGTATGTGAGTGTCCACTCACAACTATTGATGAGGTTTACATAAGAGTATAGTTGTCCAATTGAAACTTGTGCACGTTGACCTAATTGTAATATCATCAAACAAAAATAGCTATATGTCTGACCAATGGTATATCAATCTCCCATGTCCTCCCATTTCCATTGTTCTTCCTTCTAATGGACACACATGAGCTGCAGATCATTTGATTAAATTCTTGTGTGCATACTGTGTAGCTAAAGCCTCCCTTACAACTAGGAGTTTTATAGTCCTTGACGCTTATCTGGGTCTGTTTCAATCAAGATCTATGGTTTTTCTCATCGCAGCTTGCTGCTTATGTGATTTTTAAACTTGTGTGGTTATTAACCTTTTCAGTAGGAATGAAGGAGCATCGGCCTCTGCAATTGTCTAACATGTTTGAGGTTCGCTCAGCTTATTTGGATGAGTGTGGGAGCTACAAGGTGAATATGCAGACTAACCATGGTATAGGAAGCCATTCAAGTCAGGGGAGCAAAAAGGGACGCTGTGGTAGTCGGGGACAGTGTAGCGAGGAGCCAAAGTTCAGAAGGCTATTTGCCTGCCCGGTGCCAGGGTTCAGGAAATCTGCTCCAGACTGGAGAGGAACTTCTAGTGGAAGGGGAGGATCCCATTATTGTGGTCCATATAAACACCAATGTCTAATGTGTAATGAGGCAGATTTAATAGACAATCTCAGAGATAAAGATCCCTTGGAAACAGCGTTCGTAACATGGTAGAATTTAGCATTCAGTCTGAGAATGAGAAACTTGTGTCAGAAACAATTGTGCTTAACATAAATAAGGGTAATTACAAAAGAATGAGATCAGAGTTGGCTGGAGTGGAGTAGCAGGAAAGACGGTTGGTCAGTAATGGCAGACGTTTGTGAACAGAGTTCATGACTCACAACAAAGATATATCCAGTGAGAAAGAAAGATTCCAGGAAGTAGATAAATCAGCGCATAATCTCAGAGTAAGGGGTTGCCCATTTAAGATAGAGATAGAATCATCGAATCCCTTCAGTGCAGAAGGAAGCCATTTGGCTCATCAAGTCTGCACCGACTCTCCAACAGAGTATATTACCCAGGCGTGCTGACGAGATGAAGAGGAATTTCTTCTGTGGGGACTGAATCTTTGGAATCCTTTGCTGCAGAGAGCTGTGGAGGCTGGGTCGTTAAATATGTTCAAGGCTGAGATTTTTAATTAGTAAGGGAATCAAGGGTTATGGTGATAAGGTGGGAAGTGCAGTTGAGGATTATCACACCAGAACAGTCATGATTTCGCTGAATGAAGCAGAGCACACTCAAAATGGGTTGAATGACCTATCTCTGCTCCTACATCTTATGGTTATTCCTCTCGCCAACCAATCACCAGCCTCCTGTCATGCATCATAAATTGTTGTTTCCTTTGAGATTTGGTATTCCTGCAATCTGTACTGATGAGTGCAGACAAAACGCTTCAGCAATATTTCTCTGTTCATCGAGAATCTTGGAACTTTCTTTATAATAACACTAGCGAACTCTCAATTTCACAGACTGCAGTGGTTCAATAGAACAGCTCACCATTACTTTGTGAAGCAGTTAGGCATGGGCAGTAAATATTAGTTTTGCCAGTGAGGCCCACATAGAATCATAGAATGGTTACAGCACAGAAGGAGGCTATTCAGCCCATTGTGTCCACGTTGGTTCTCAGTATGTGCAACCCAGGTCGCCCTACTTCCCCGCCCTTTCCATGCATTCCTGAAAACACTTTCCCTTCAGATAATTGGGCAATTTCCTTTTGACGGCCACAATTGAAACTACACCACAAAGAACATTCCAGATCCTAACCACTAAATGAGTAAAATGTTTTTCCTCATGCCTCTATTACTTCTCTTGTCAATTACCTTAAATCTATGTCCTCTGATTCTCAACCCTTCTGCCAATGGGAACAGTTTTTCCACTATCTACTCTGTTGAGACCCCTCATGATTTTGAGCACTTCCATGAAATCTGTCAATTATCTCTTCCCTAAAGAAAATAACCCCAGCTCCCCCAATCTAACCTCATAACTGCAGTCTCTCATTCCTGGAACTATTTTCATAAAGCTTTGCTCCTCTCCAATGCCTTCAAATCCTTCATAAAGTGTTATGCTCACAATTGGTCATTAACCCAGTTGAGACTGAACCAGGTTTATTTAAGGGTTTACCATAGCTCCTTGTTTTTATACTCTATGCTCACATTTATAAAATCTAGCATCCCATAGGTGCTGTTAACTACTTGATCAGTCAGTCCTGCCACCTTCAACAATTTTGCATACATGCTCAGGCCCTTCACTCCTGCAGCCCTTTCGAATTGTATCCTGTTATTTTATGTTTGCTTTCCTTGTTCTGCCTATTACTTGGCACTATTTGCATTCGGTTTCATTTGCAATGTGTCCGTTTGTTCCATCAACCTGCCTATGCTCTCTTTAAGTTTATCACTATCCTCCTCACAGTTGCTATATCATTCATCCCAATGAATTTTTAAAAAAGGTTGGTATTATTATTGAAGCAAAACACTCCACAGTGTAGTGGGTACATGGCTTGAAACTAGCTTTGGATTTGCAAGGAGAAAATCAGCCAGAATAACGGTTACTGATCAATACACATGGCGTGCTGCCAAGTAAATGTGTTTCAGCATTGAGTGAGGAGAGGATTGTTGTGATGCAATCAATAGTCTTCTGATAAGTTTCACATTCTAACCACTAGGTAAGGATGTTTCTCCTGAATTATATTTATTTGGATTCATTTGTGCCTGTCTTACTCTTCTTTACTGGCCCCTCGTTTTGGCCACCCCATAAGGCGAAAGATCTTCTCTCCATCTACCCTATTGAATCCCTTCATAATCTGGAAGACATCTATTGGGTGACTCCACAGCCTCCCCTTAAATAGCAAAACTTCTCAGCATTAAATATATATTTAAGTGCTAAATGAGTATAGGTTTTCTTCCTATAAAGGGACAGAAATACATGACGTACTAAAAATTTAATTGCTCTGTTTTCACTGCATGCTTATAGAGGTAGCAAATGAAGAGGCACTTTTATCGAAATATCAATATCCTGTTGTTTTTTTTTATTTTCCAGGGACTTTGTGAGGAGTGAGATTGAATTCGGCCATGATGGACCTGTGTACGAAGAACCTTTGTCCCTGAATCGCTTCACTACAGCTTTGATAGGTATGGTGAGACTTTGAAATTTGCCCAATGATTAATGCTTGCTAGTAAATTTGATGTATTTGGCAGAGTGATTGGTGAAATTTAATGTCGTACACTGACAGAAAATACATCTTCAAGTTGGTGTAAGTGGAAAATTTGTTTGGAAAATCTCTTAATTCTTATGACATAAGAATGGTTTCCAAATTGTAACTTTTTGTAAATCACTATTTTCTTTGCTTCATCTCAGAAGGCAGTAATTCATGCTGGGGTATAGTATAGGACTGTGCCCTTTTTTTTGGTCAATTAGTGTTAGTCGTTAGATGTTTATTGAAGTTGATCCATCATCCGCCTGGAAACCCCTCACCAATGGTAGCTTTCCTTGACATATTTTTCCTTTCTCTCCCTTTCCACTACTGTGGAGACACAGGCTAGTTGTTGGTCCTTCAGTTTCTGGTCTTGCTTAGATCAATTCATAACTTATGAAGAGACTACTACAGGAGTCCAGTGTGATCATCAAACTTAAAACAATATAGAATATAAAAATGAGTCTGTTGGTCCCAGTTGTGTGAGAAACTTGCCCTAAATACCATATCAATAGGAGCGCAGAAGCTGCTATCCTGTTATGGATGATTTTTTAGTTGATTTTGTTTCGGATATTGTTTTGTACTGGGCGGCAGGGTGGCACAGTGGTTAGCACTGCTGTCTGACAGCGCCAGGGACCCGGGTTCGATTTCTGCCTTGAGTGACTGTGAAATTTGCACATTCTCCCTATGCCTGCGTTTCCTCCAGGTGCTCCGGTTTCCTCCCATAGTCCAAAGATGTGTGGGTTAGGTGGGTTGGCCATGCTAAATTACCCTAGTGTCCCATGATGTTTAGGTTAGGGGGATTTCTGGGGTAAATATGTGGGGTTACAGGGATAGGGCATGGGTCAACTGCTTTGTCGGAGAGTTAGTGCAGACTTGATGGGCTGAATGGTCTCCTTCTGCACTGCAGAGATTCTATGATATTCAAGTGAAAAAAAAGAATTACAGCATCCCTCTTAAATCTGATCCTGGACTCATGCCTGTTTTTCCTATGCTTGCCTACTTCGAGTGCTACAACATCACTGCAATGGCACTCACTACAGAGTAGCAAACAAAATGGTCTGTGATAATCAAAGAACATCATCCTTGTTCTTGCTACAGATCCTCAGCTTGTTTAACCATTCTCTCCTGTAACACCTCTCCTCCATTGTCCCAACTCCTACTATTATTTTCATTATTTGTAGCCGGAGCATTTGGAACATGTATATATCATGCACATTCATGAAAGGGTTTTAAGATTGTCTCTTCTGCCCTGAGAAGTGCCCAATCTGCCTCCTATTATCCTGGAAGGGCAAGGTATCTCAAAAATTTGAGAGACAGGTGAAGCTAACCGTTTTACATAGCTACTATGCAGCAACAACATGAGTGGTATTTGCCACTTTTAGGATGCTGTTGTCTGCCTATCACACAAGTTAGTAATTAGCATTTGAACTTCAGTTCCAGTGTAATGCTAGGTTTGTAGGCTGTATGTTCCAAAGACTGGTGAATCATATCAAGCAACATGTTTCTGTCACTGTTAGCATCGGGTAAGGTACAAACAGCTACCAACCAACCCTTGCTTGCAAAATCTAAGCAGTGTCCAACATTAGATGTGGTGTGCCATTGGACAACATTTGCTAAATTAGCTCTCAGCTCTGAGGAAGAGTCATCCAGACTCAAAACGTTAGCTCTGTTCTCTCTCCACAGATGCTATCAGATCTGCTGTGATTTTCCAACATTTTCTGTTTTTGTTTTAGATTCCAGCATCCGCAGTAACTTGCTTTTATATTTGTGAAATAATCTTCAGTATGCCAAGACCCTTTTTGAACATGGGATGAGTGCAAGATGAAAAGCTTTGACAAAAAAGTCTATTTTTTTCATCAGTGTTCAAGTTCTGTATTACATCAGAAGCCTGGTAACATTGAACAGTGCCCTTAAGCTTCATCCATTGTACAATAAAAGGAAGCTGCTTGTTCAAGGACAAGTATATAAAGATAAATGCTTGGTGTGTAGACCTTTTCTTACTCCCATCTGCATCTCTGCCATATCATCTATGCACCTGTTCCCCTATCTGTTAGGAACTATCTGTTAGACGGAGGATGAGGGGTGACCTAATAGAGGTGTATAAAATTATGAAAGGCATAGATAGGGTGAACGGTGGGAAGCTTTTTCCCAGGTCGGTGGCGACGTTCACGAGGGGTCATAGGTTCAAGGTGAGGGGGGGGAGGTTTAACACGGATATCTGAAGGACGTATTTTACACAGAGGGTGGTGGGGGCCTAGAATGCGCTGCCGGGCAAGGTGGTGGAGGCGGACACACTGGGAACGTTTAAGACTTATCTAGATAGCCACATGAACGGAGTGGGAATGGAGGGATACAAAAGAATGGTCTAGTTTGGACCAAGGAGCGGCGCGGGCTTGGAGGGCCGAAGGGCCTGTTCCTGTGCTGTATTGTTCTTTGTTCTATTTCTATCTTTCCAGGAGAGTACCAGAAGATTGGAAAATAGCCAGTGTGACTTCTGTGTTCAAAAAGGTAGAAAGGCAGAAGGCAGGGAACTATAGGCCAGTTAGTTTAACATCTATTATTGACAAAACACTGGAGTTAATAATCAAGAGGAAATGGCTAATCATTTAGGAGAGCTGAATATAATCAAACCTAGTCAACATAATTTTATGAAAGGAAATGTTGGACAAATTTGCTCAAATTCTTTGAGGATGTAACAGAGAATAGATAGAGGGGAACCTGTGGATGTCGTGCATTTAGATTTTCAAAAGGCATTTTGACAAGGTGCCACATAAGAGGCTGGTGCATAAAGTAAAAGCTCATGTAATTGGAGGAAGTCGGTTAGCATGGATTGAGAAAAAAGAGTTGGAATAAATGGGTCCTTTTCAGAATAGAAAGATCTAACTAGTGTAGTGCTGCAGTGATCAGTTCTTAACCTGAAATTGTTCACTATGTACATCAATGACCCGGAGGAAGGAATAGAATGCAAGGTATCCATATTTGTCGATGATATGATGATAGGTGGAAGGGCATGCTATGGAAACCAACCCAGTGAACTGGGTTGAATCTTGTTCTTATCCAACTTCCAATTATATCTGCTTTATAACAGGATGGCAAGGTTGTCATCCCCAGAGATGGTCATGTATCTTTCTCCGGCAGCTATTGTTTTTCTGAACCCTACCAATAGGTATCAGAAATCTATCTGAGCCTACTCCAGTCATCTGGACATATATATATTTTACAAACAAAGTCAATGGCATAAACAGCAACAGGAATCCTTTGGATTTATTTTCTTTGTTCCCTAAACAGCTATCAACCAATTTAACTGTCAAGTGATAGAACATTTGACAAGGTTTTGTGTAAAATGCTGCTATTTATCCTTATAGTGGATAAAGGATTTATGGTAAAACCTGAAAATTGATGAGAAACTGACTAGCACAACACAGTGGTTCTAGTCATCATATGGGGATATTTAAGTGCCGAGCCAATGCTAGAAGACATAAGAATGGTTAATCGGATCAGAGTGCTTATTGATGATGACGGGCTAGAGATATTCAGGTAAGAGAGTAGATCATTGTGCCAAAAAATAATTTTAAGACTGATGTCAGGAGGTTCTTCACACAGGAAAGAGTCGGAGTTGTGGAGGCAAAAAATTTGGATTAATTCAAATATACCGTGATGCTGAGATGACAGTTTGCTTCTGAATGAGTGAATGAGGGTTGATTGAAAGGCCTTCTGCGTCCTATCTGGTGCTCGGGGATAAAAAATGAGAGAGTTGTGAGTTACGTGATTCAGCTACTCATTGGATGAATTGACTGAGTCATGGGAGTCAAGCCAAATGTTTTCCAAGTTGTATCATGTGTTGCTGTGATCTTGTACTTATAACTAAAGTAATTTCTTTAACTTAAGATACATTGAGAGCTACTGTTAGTAGGGGTTGTATTTAATCCCAAACTTGAGATTTGAATGTGTACTTAACCAACAATACACTCAATTCTCCTGTTTCTTCCAATTTTCTACCATTCAATATGTTTACTTTGAACACAGTTTAAGAAAAAAAGAACATTCACTGCCCACCACACAAACTCAATGTTCCCATTGTTATATTCTTGGCACTCTGTGCTGTGCAGTTCTGAACTTAAAACTGCTGAATAAAGCTTTGCTGCCCAAAGTCTTTTGTGTTCTTGTGTTGACTGTGAACTGGACTGAAACTGGGAGGACATACTTTCTGACTAGATGGATATCCTTGAGCTATTTTTCAGCACATTTAAAAGCGTAGAAGATACAAGATGGAAACAGTCCACTTGGCCCAACTGGATTGTGTCTAATGTACTGCAGCAAGTTGACTAAAATAGCCTTGTACTACTTGGAAAAAAGATGCATGTTCATCTATGAATGACAAACAGAAAAGCAACCACAGTTGCCAGAAGCAATTGCTTCCGGTAAAGGTAATGAGAGTTGAGCATCGCTTTGCAGATCAGGCCAGATTTTCACAATTATGTAATTATAAGCATCTAGATGTTAGAAAAATGAACAATTGTCAGGGCAGCTGGTGATGCAGTTGATGATTCTTTATATGCAGTTTACTGGTTGGCTGTAGGGATTCGCATTCTAATCAGTATTCTGTAACTTGATTTTGTGTCTCTGTGCCCTGTTTGAGAGCAGATTTCCACTCCATCTGACGAAGGAGCAGCGCTTCGAAAGCTAATGGTATTTGCTACCAAATAAACCTGTTAGACTTTAACCTGGTGTTGTTAAAACTCTTAGTGAAGTTTGTGAACAGGGAACTGAGATTAAAAGCTTCTAATAGAAAATAGAGAAAATATTACAAGCCTTGATAGACAGAGAACAATTAGGTGATTCATTGAGTCTATCTCACAAAATCATGATGACACACTGTCACCAGTCGCCATGTAGAAGTAGTCATTGGGAACAAAGAAATGGTGGAGGATCTGAATAGGTACTTTGCGTCGGTCTTCATGGTGGAAGATATCAGTAACATACCAAAAATTCAAGAGAGTCAGAGGGCAGAGTTGAGTGCGATTGCCATTACTGAGGAGAAGGTATTAGGGAGGCTGAAAGGTCTGAAGGTGGATGGATAATCTGGACCGGATGGACTACACCCCAGAATTCTGAAGGAGATAGCGAAAGAGATTATGAAGGCATTAGTCGTGCTCTTTCAGGGATCAGGGAGGGTCCCAGAGGACTAGAAAATCACTAATGTAACACCCCTGTTTAAGAAGGGAGGGAGGCAAAGGACAGGAAATTACAAGCCGGTTAGCCTGGCCTTTGAATTGGTAAGATTTTAAAGTCCATTATTAAAGTTGAGAATTCGGAGTATTTGGAAGTGTGGGGTAAATAGGGTGAAGTCAGCACAATTTCGTCAAGGGAAAGTCATGCCTGAAAAATCTGTTAGAGTTCTTTGAGGGGGTAATGAGCAGGTTAGACAAAGGAGAGCCTGTGGATCGACTTGGATTTCCAAAAGGCTTTAACACAGGAGACTGCTGAATAATTTAAGGGCTCATGGTATAAGAGGCAAGGTACGAGCATGGATAGAAGATTGGCTGTCTGGTAGAAGGCAGAGAGTAAGGATAAAGAGGTCCTATTCAGGGCGGCAGCTGGTAACTATTGGAATTCCACAGGTGTCAGTGTTGGGACCACTTTTCACTTTATACATCAGTGATCTAGATGAAGGACTGAGGGCATTGTGGATAAGTTTGCAGATGATACAAAGATAAGTGGTGGGACAGGTGGTATTGAGGAGGCGGGGATGTTGCAGAAAGACTTGGACAGGTTAGGAGAGTGGGCAAAGAAGTGACAAATGGAATACAACGTGGGAAAGTGTGAGGTTGTGCACTAAGGCAGAAAGAATAGAGGTGTCGACTATTTTCTAAATGGGGAGAAAATTCAGAATTCGGAAGGGTAAGGGGACTTAGAAGTTCTAGTTCAGGGTAACTCGCACGTTGAGTTGGTAGTTAGGGCAGCAAATGCAATGTTAGCATTCATTTCGAGAGGACTAGAATATAAAAGCAGGCTTTATAAAGCTCTGGTCAGACCACATTTGAAATATTGCGAGCAATTTTGGAACCTGTATCTAAGGAAGGATGTGTTGGCCCTGGAGAGGCTCCAGAGGAGGTTCACGAGAATGATCCCAGGAATGAAAGGCTTGACAATGAGAAGTGTTTGAGAACTCTGGGTATGTACTCAATAGAGTTTAGAAGGATGAGGGGGGATCTCATTGAAACCTACAGAAAACTGAAAGGCCTGAAAACTGAAAGGCCTGGATAGAGTGGATGTGGAGATGTTTCCATTAATATGAGAGACGAGGATCCGAGGGCACAACTTCAGAGTAAAGAACCGAGATGAGGAGAAATTTCTTCAGTCGGAGGGGTGGTGAATCTTTGGAATTCATTGCCAGAGAAGGCTGTGGATGCCAGTTCATTGGGTGTATTTAAGTCAGAGATAGGTTCTCGGTTGGTGAGAGGATCAAACGTTATGGGGAAAAGGCGGGAGAATGGAGTTGAGAAACAAATCAGCCATGATTGAAAGGCGGAGCAGACTCGATGGGCGACGGGCTTAATTCTGCTGCTATATCTTATGACCTTACATCTTATGATTTTATGTAAATCTCCTGGGAGTGGCAAAAAAAATCTAGGGCCAATTTAAGGAGACAAAACATAGAACCTTCCCCTCTGACTCCCCAAATACCACTTAAGGTTAAAACTACGCTGGAGAAATCTTGATTAACTTCATGTTCACCTATCTTTCAAACGGCCTGATTTCCAGCAGAGCCAGTAATTGGTCTGGATATTTTGATAGCATGTAGCAAATCTGCAATTGTCAGTTCTCTTAAAGGTATGCATTGAATCTACACATGGGGGATGGACTGATAACTTGTTCCATTGTTTATTATCCTCTGAGAGGAGAAAAACCCCCTGACATCTTTTCATTCTGCAATTTACATTATTAACTCTGGTTATTTCCAATCTATCTAATTGAAATAACTTATTGATGAACACAATCTAGACGCTTCATTATTTTAAGTACATGAATCAGATGGTTCTTCCCCAGGTAACCAATAATCAGCAACTACTGCAAGTGACATTACACAGTGAAAATATGTGAATTAATTGTATTGCAGCTTTATTTACATGTTGAGAACACTCTTTTGGAAATTAGTATTTTTTGAATGAATGACAAATACTGGTTTCCAGCTGACATTTTGTAGTAACATGCTGTTTTTACGCTGTCACTCAACCCAAAGACTGCATTGAAGTTTTTGCATCCAAAGCAAATTTAATCTATTTTCAAAAGAAGCTTGTGTCACCACTCCTCTTAATAGTCTTTTATTGATGGCCCAGTTGCTTCATAAGCAATGGGCCTTTATATACTCTTACCACAAGACAATTTTCTGGTATGTGTAAAATAATACTATATAAATTCACACATTTGATAATTTATGACCTCATCTTTGCCAAGTTTTCTTTCAGCTGGAAGGTCTGGCAGACCTAGCTAAATACTTGGAGATTTCAATCTCAGCTGAAGAACGCAAGTTAACAACAGTGAAGTAAAATTAGGAAAACTGAAGAAATCCATAACATCAGCAGCAAAAAAGAGAATCTCTGCATGAAATATTAAGCTGTAGTGAGGGATCAGTTGTGTCTTTACAGCATTTCTGTTTCTTTATTTCATGTAGTTGTGCTTAATTATCTTGACAGTTAATGAATAAAACAGTTACACTCCAAGTGTTCTATAGAAGATTCCGAGAGATTCTGAAAGCTCTCGTGAAAAACGCTTGATTAAACTTTAGTTTGTTGTCTTTGCTGTAACTATTGAGGTTTAATTTCTTTCATTTGTTTTATATTCCATTTCTTTCATTGTTTTTTCCGTTGCTTTGTTTCTTTCCTTTTACTCTTTACTTTTGGTTTCTCTTCACTATGCTTAAACTTTCTTTTTAACTGCTTTGTGCTTTTGTAGTTCTTTGTTTCTATCTAGCCCCATCCACTGGTAAGACGGTGATAAAACAACATGACAAAATGGGATCAGATTTTCTGTCTTCAGAGGAAGATTTAACAGTAAATTCAACCGACAGTCACAAAACTAGATTTTGAACTGTGCTCGACGGAACCTGGAATTGTCAGAAATGTTAGTTTTCAAAGGCATCTTTCTCTTGGAATATGCAGTTCAAAAAATTGAAGTAACAGCATTGGTAACTTAGTTGATGGACTGCTTGATGAAGTAATATGCTTCAACTAATGTTTGGCAGGGCATGCAACATCAATCTTTGCAGAAGAATGTTTTGTCAGATGGCTGTGCAGCTGTAATGGCAGCTGCACCAAAATCTATATTCTGGACCATTCCTGTCTTTTTGACCAAAAGACTAAGGGTAGCCAAGAGGAGTGGAGATGTTGGGGGTGGGGTTTGGAGTAGGGACAATTAGCATAGCAAATAAGAATATTAAATCTCCTCTAGGGGGGCAATGCTGTTTGTAAACAGTCACTACAGTTGCATTTTTCTTCCCTTGAAAACTATTGTCACAAATTGTGTTGTTATCTGGGGAAGCTGTTACACAAACATATTGATTATTAAAAGGTATTCTGGACCTAGTTGTAGCCCAAGACACTTTGCCTCACTGTTAACCACCTAGCCAATCTTTGTGTCATCCGCAAGCTTACTAATCCAACCCCCCACATCTTCTATGTCATTTATATAAATGATGAATAATAGGGGGCCCAACACAGGTCCCTATGGTACGCCACTGGACACTGGCATCCACTCACTAAAGCAGTCATCTGTCATCACCCGCTGCCTCCTACTTTTCTCCTTTGCCTATTTAGAGGCAGGCATCATATGTGGAAGATTTGAACAGGAGCTTCATCATTGATATTCCCATCAAATAAAACTACTGAAAATGGATGCAGATCAAGGTTATCTGATATCCATGCTCTGGAGTTCTGTATAAACTCTCGATACACATTGGTTGCTTGGATGCATTCTACTTGAATGAAAGTGCACGATGGTTGGCGGGGGGATTTCACATTGTAAGTGCAAGTTGTTTTTGCTTCCACAAGTCTCTTTCTCCTCTTTATATGAGATTGGTTTTCGTCCCTCCTATAAGATTTAATCAAGATTCATAGATAACCCAAAAAGGTTGAGGAATCAGTAGCAAAAATAAAACACAATTAAAGTAGATACAATGGACATATGATCCATAAAAGTGAGAAGATTTACCGGTCTTGGATCAGACGAATGAATGACAAGGCACAACAGTTTGATCTTGGTCGTCTGTGAGATTTATTTCAAGTTGATTGAGTTAAGCTGAAGCTAGCATTGATCTATCTCGAAGAGCCCTTCTGTGCCTGCCTGCATTTCCTCTTCTTGACCACCTATTTATATACCTTATTTTAGGGACTGGTGGATACCTCACATCAATCGTTTGTTTAATTGTTTTTCCCCATTTAAATGTCCAATTATCAGGGAATAGATATTCAAGTTGGGTCCCTTCTATCCTGGTATCCAAATCATTTCTTTGCTTCGCTTTTGTATGAGCATCATGTTACCTCCCCAACTCAAGTGGTTCAGATAGGCTAATCATGAGGCTCCTTTTTATGAGGTCCACCTCTGCTTATACCAGGGTTGTCTAACCTTTTCACCTGGGGGACAACATTTCAAAAGTTTTCTCACTCAAGGGTCAATGAGCAAATTTTAGAAGGATCAAGTTCAGCACGACACACATGAATATAAAAAATATTGTATGAAAAGAAACAATTTAAACTATCAGTAATAAATAAGCTGAGTATTAGAGTGTAATACAGTGCAAGTGTGTGTGCGCGGTTTACTCTCGGTGCTCACTCATGCACCCTATTGTGAGAGTAGATATCAGTGCATGATGGTGTGTGGGTGACTGAAAACCCTACTACTAGGAGTAAGTTAAACTTGGTGACGCACTCTGCACGCGCACACTCTGCTCTCCCCCCCCCCCCCCCCCCCCCACATACTCTCTTGCTCTACCTCATACCCTTTCCCCCTCACACTCTCTCCTCCCCTACTCACACCCTCTTTCCGTGTCACAGTGCCTCACAGCGCCAGGGATCTGTGTTCAATTCTGGCCCTGGGTGACTGTGTGGAGTTTGTATGTTCCTCCCCATGGCTGTGTGGGTTTTCTCTGGGTGCTCCGGGTTCCCCTCACAGTCCAAAGATGTGCAGGTTAGATTGATTGGACATGCTAAATTGCACCTTCGTGTCAGGCAGATTAACAGGGTAATTACATGAGTTACGGGGATAGGGCCTGGGTGAGATTGTCTTGATGCAGGCTCGATGGGCTGAATGGTCTTTTTCTGCACTGTAGGGATTCTATGCTTCACTTGTACTCTCTCTCTCTCGTCCACTGCTCATGCCCTCTCTTTGTGATTTTTATTAATGACTTAGAGGAGGGGCTGAAGGGTGGATCAGTAAATTTGCTGTGACACCAAAATTGGTGGAGTAGTGGATGAGGTGGAGGGCTGTTGTAGGCTGCAAAGAGACATAGATAGGATGCAAAGCTGGGCTGAAAAATGGCAAATGGAGTTTAACCCTGATAAATGTGAGGTGATTCATTTTGGTAGGACTAATTTAAATGTGGATTACAGGGTCAAAGGTAGGGTTCTGAAGACTGTGGAGGAACAGAGAGATCTTGGGGTCCATATCCACAGATCTCTAAAGGTTGCCAGTCAAGTGGATAGAGCTGTGAAGAAGGCCTATAGTGTGTTAGCTTTTATTAACAGGGGGTTGGAGTTTAAGAGCCGTGGGGTTATGCTGCAACTGTACAGGACCTTGGTGAGACCACATTTGGAATATTGTGTGCAGTTCTGGTCACCTCACTATAAGAAGGATGTGGAAGCGCTGGAAAGAGTGCAGAGGAGATTTACCAGGATGCTGCCTGGTTTGGAGGGTAGGTCTTATGAGGAAAGGTTGAGGGAGCTAGGGCTGTTCTCTCTGGAGCGGAGGAGGCTGAGGAGAGACTTAATAGAGGTTTATAAAATGATGAAGGAGATAGATAGAGTGAACGTTCAAAGACTATTTCCTCGGGTGGATGGAGCTATTACAAGGGGGCATAACTATAGGGCTCAAGGTGGGAGATACAGGAAGGATATCAGAGGTAGGTTCTTTACGCAGAGAGTGGTTGGGGTGTGGAATGGACTGCCTGCAGTGATAGTGGAGTCAGACACTTTAGGAACATTTAAGCGGTTATTGGATAGGCACATGGAGCACACCAGAATGATAGGGAGTGGGATAGCTTGATCTTGGTTTCAGATAAAGCTCGGCACGACATCGTGGGCCGAAGGGCCTGTTCTGTGCTGTACTGTTCTATGTTCTTCCCCAAACCCCACTCACTCCCCCTCTCCCACTCGTACCCCCCGCCCCACTCTCACACTCACCCGCTTATATCCCCACTCCACTTATACCCTCTCACCCTCTCTCCCCCTGTTCTCCCCTGCTCACACGCACTCTGTCCCTCCACTCGCACGCCTTCCCTCCCACTGCTCGCAGCCCCCTCACCCTGCTTGCATCCTCTCTCTCTGCGCCCCCCCTGCCCCGCCCGCCCGCACCCCAATCACAAATTATTGATCTCCCGTGGTGAGCCTATCAGCAACAAATATGGAAGATAAGCTGCCCGTGATTGGAGGAGCAGAATCTCTCATTCAAACGTACCTGTTTGGCTGGGATTTTGAAAACTGGCTCCAGAGCTGCATAGAAGGGCTTTACGGACTACATCGGTTAAGTCAAGCCTGACTTATACAAAGGCATGTTTCTGTTATATCCCTGGCCAGATAACAGGCCCTTGAGAAAAATAGTATTGAATATCACTAACATTATTCTTTGTCAGCTCAGGCAGACTGCTGAAGCATCTTTTTTAACTGGAGAAACCTACTTCTCATGATTCTATAAGAGCATTATTTCTTGCACTCCTCTCAAATCCTTTAAATCACTCTGGATTACAGTTCCACAGATGTTGGTTGCTTCTGGTACCTATACAAGTGGTGCAAGCTGGCAATTTGACTGACAGGACATCACAAACCCAATCCTGTCGCTACCTAAATCCTACACATGCTGTCTTTCTATCCTGGGTCACTAGAATTATAAATCCTTTTGATTTTTTTTACATAAACTGTTGATGCCTGTATTGCTCGGATCGGTGCAAAACCAGGAATCAAAACTAAGGTCTTTTGTATTCAACCCTGGGGGCTCTCTTGTCTATATAAACATTATACATTTATAAGTTTGACTTCAGAATGCAATTTATTAGAGCTCCAGAAGCCTGTTTTTTAGGACTGAGGTTTTTGGATGCTTGTAAGCATTTGGCACCAAGATGCAAAAAGGAAAATGGTTAATAAGTAGTTGTCCTGTTTAGTGTCACATCTTCTCAAGTGCATGGTTGGAATTGCAAGAATTCTTAGTCATATCCTTGACAAAATTGCATTCTGTGCACAAATTATTGAGGGTATCAGGATAACTTGAGAACCGGTTAATTAAGTGAATGGAATCCTGGGTTTTGTAAATGGGGAGTAGAATAAAAAAGCAAGGAAGTTATGATAAACCTTTATGAAACGCTAGTTTGGCCTCACCTGGAAGATGTGTCCAGTTCTGCGCACCACACATTCGGAAGGATGTGAAGGCGTTAGGTAGGATGCTGAAAAGATTCACAAGAATGGTTCAGTTATGTAGATAGGTTGGAGAAACTGGCAATGTTCTGCTTGAAGTAAAGAGATTGAGAGGAGATGAAGTTGCTCAAAATCATAAGGGAGCTGGACAGAGTAGATAGAGAAAAACTGTTGTCATTGGTGAAAGAATCAAAAACCAGAGAGCACAGACTTAAGGTAATTGACAAAAGAAGCAAAAGTGACATAAAGAAAATCTTTGCACAATGAGTCTTCAGCATCTGGAATGCACTGCCTGAGAGTGTTGTAAGAACTGGTTCATTCATAGCATTCAAAAGGGAATTGGATCATTACACTGAAAAGGAAAAAAATGCAGAGCTGCAGGGAAGTGGCACTAAGTGAATTACTCTTGCGGAGAGCCAGCATGGGTATATTGGGTCAAGTGGCCTCCTTCTGTGCTGTACCCACTCTATGATTCTAGGATAAGATGTAGAAGGGAAAGGTTCAGTGCCCTTGGGCATTGAGAGTACTTCTGAGAAAGAGATGAACTAAACAAAATTGTAACCTGTATCCTGACTGGCAGGTGAATAGAGTGAAGAGGGTTTAAAATAATACTCCAGAGGAGAGGTGAAACTAGACCAGTGATTCCCAAACTTCTTTACTTCATGGCACACCTTCACAGTACAAAAGAATTGAGGCACGGCTTCTCTCGCAAAAAACCCTTTTATCTCTGAAACCGTAAAAGCATACCAAGCCACAATTCAATACAATTTCCAGTCGTTTTGAAGTTTGCAATGAAAGCTTACAAGTCAAATACAATATGGAGCCTGTTTCTCCTTTTCTTAACTTTATTGGTTCCTGTTTCTTACCTCTTGTCTTCTTCCCTTACTGGGAACTTTGATTTTTTTTACTTCTCTCTGTTTTCTCTCCTGCTTTGTTGTCAACCTCTCCGTGTCGCTCGGTTCTCCGTTGCGCCCTTTGTGTTTTTGCACAGGCACACGGGACCTCTGTCTTCAATTCCGTGGTCGGCATCTCCAATTGCTAAAGAACCTGGGATCTCTTTACATACGTCAACCAGGAAAGGGCTGCACGTGCACAGTTTGGAATGTTTTAGGTCGATGATCCAAACCGTGCATGCACCGGCTGGGAAAGGACCACATATGCGCTCATATATTTTTACATTGGTTAGGACCGTGGGCATGCACCTGACAAATGTAGAAATTCCAAATCGTGCATGTGCGAACTAATCCCAGCCAGTGCATGCGTGGGTGTTTCTTTCCTATTGGAGCTGATGTGCTTGCTGACCATCTTGGTGCCCTTGGAACCAGCGTGCTTGGCCAATTCCCCCAGCAGCTGGAGGCGGACAGCACTCTGGATTTCCCAGGAGGAGATGGTCTGGCACTGGCGTAATGGATCAGGCGAGAAGCCTCGCTGGTGATCCGCTGTAAGATGTCGCTGATGAACGAGTTGAGGACACTCATGGCCTTGGAGGATGTGTCTGTATCCAGGTGGATCTGCTTCAGCACCTTGTAGATGTAGATTTTTAAAAATCATTCGTGGGATATGGGCGTTGTTAGCTGGCCAGCATTTATTGCCTATCCCTAGCTCCAGTTGAGAAGGTGGTGGTGAGCTTCCTTCTTGAATAACTGCAGTCCATGTGCTGTGGGTTGACCCACATAGCCATTAGGAAGGGAATTCCAGGATTTTGACCCAGCGACTCGGGATCTTGATCAATTGGGCCAGTGGGCTGATGAATGGCAGATGGAGTTTAATTTAGACAAATGCGAGGTGATGCATTTTGGTAGATTAAACCAGGGCAGGACTTACTCAGTTAATGGCAGGGCGTTGGGGAGAGTTACAGAACAAAGAGATCTAGGGGCACATGTTCATAGCTCCTTGAAAGTGGAATCACAGGTGGACAGAGTGGTGAAGAAGGCATTCGGCATGCTTGGTTTCATTGGCCAGAACATTGAATACAGGAGTTGGGACGTCTTGTTGAAGTTGTACAAGACATTGGTATGGCCACACTTGGAATACTGTGTGCAATTCTGGTCACCCTATTATAGAAAGGATATCATTAAACTAGAAAGAGTGCAGAAAAGATTTACTAGGATGCTACTGGGACTTGATGGATTGAGTTGTAAGGGGAGGCTGGATAGAGTGGGACTTTTTTCTTTGGAGCGTAGAAAGCTGAGGGGTGATCTTATAGAGGTCTATAAAATAATGAGTGGCATAGACAAGGTAGATAGTCAATATCTTTTCCCAAAGGTAAGGGAGTCTAAAACTAGAGGGCATAGGTTTAAGGGGAGGGGGAAGAGATACAAAAGTGTCCAGAGGGGCAATTATTTCACACACACTGTGGTGAGTGTCTGGAACAAGCTGCCAGAGGTAGTAGTAGAGGCGGGTACAATTTTGTCTTTTAAAAAGCATTTAGACAGTTACATGGGTAAGATGGGTATAGAGGGATATGGGCCAAATGCGGGCAATTGGGATTAGGCGGCATGGACAAGTTGGGCCTGTTTCCGTACTGTAAACCTCTATGACTCTGTGACTGCAAAGGAACGGCAATATCTTTCAAAGTCAGGATGATGAGTGGCTGTAGTTCTCCTTCCTGCTCTGCCTGTGCTTCCTGTCCCAGCCGCCTGAACATTTTCATCACCATCTTCTTGGAGCCTTTCTTGGAGAGGGAGCACTTGCAGCCCACAGGCGTGTTGCTGATGGAGATGGCGGCAATCGGTATGGCCAGATCTTCAATTCCCTTCCTCGATATTCGTTTTCAATGCTGAGCAACATTTGTGGGAGGTCCGAGGTTCATCGAGTCCTGGAGATGCCGACCACAGAGCTGAAACGAAGATTAGATTTAGTTTATTTACATTAATGTTCAATTATTTTAAGGAGTTTTAACCCTATTTTACAGCACACTTATGGGGCCTTTACGGCACCAGTGTGCCGCGCCACACCGGTTGGGAACCTCTGAGCTCGACAATCGAGCAGGCAAGGAATGAATTTTAGATATACAGGGAATTGCCAATGGGCAAGTCAGATTGAGAGGGGTTAAACTAGACAGTTTAATCAGAATGAAGAAATCGGGTAATGGATAAGTAAGAAGGAGAAATTGCCATGCCAAAGGGATCCATATTAATATATAAATAATATAGTGGTGCTACAGTTATTGGCTACATGGAATATTATTTCGCAACAGTTCAGATTTAGCTGTGGCTGGGTTAAGATTGGCAATGACATATTCTTGAGCATGCAACTTTATGGAGAGCTTGACCAAGAACTAAGTTAGGAATGTTCATAGAATCCCTACAGAGCAGAGAGAGGCCATTCGCCCCATCGAGCCTGCACCAATTCTCCGACAGAGCATCTTACCAGGCCCACCCCACCCCACCCGCCCTATCCCCGTATCCCATTTACCCCGCTAATCCCCCTAACCTACACATCTTGGGACACTAAGGGGCAATTTAGCAGGGCCAATCCATCTAACCTGCACATCTTTGGACTATAGTAGGAAACTGGAGTACCTGGAGGAAACCCACACAGGCATGGGAAGAATGTGCAAACTTCACACACTGAGCCAAGGCTGTAATCAAACCCGGGTCCTTGGCACCATGAGGCAGAAGTGCTAACCACTGTGCCATGATGCTGGAGAAATTATCATAGCATTAGTGAATAATAATTTGAATGAATAAATGGTTCGACAGAGACAATTGAAATAAAAAGCAAGATTAGTCCTGTTAGAATCATAGAATCCTGACAGTGCAGAAAGAGGCCATTCAGCCCATTGAACCTGCACCGACAACAATCCCACCCAAACCTATCCCCGTAACCCCACATATTTACCCTGCGAATTCCCCTGACACTGAGGGGCAATTGAGTATGGCCAATCCACCTAATCTGCACATTTTTGTACTGTGAGAGGAAACCCACACAGACATGGGGAGAACGTTCATTGCCCTCAGTTTTTTCTTGACACCACGTGGAGTGAGTCAAATTGGCTAATATTGGGCATCTGTGATTTTGAGAACCTCAGGAGGCGACGAGGATGGATAACCCATTCGGCACTTCTAACTGAAGATAGTTGCAAATTCTTTAGCCTTGTCATTTCCACTGAATGGGTTTTGTAGCATTGAGTTTGGGAATGTTAGTGATGAACTATCTAATTGCTTACCAGTGTTCAGGACTGCGGCACGACTGCAGAGCTTTGGTCTGATATTTTGGTTGTGGGATCACTTAGCCCTGTCCTTCGCATGCTGTTTTCATTGTTTGGCATGTGTGCCATCCTGTGTTGTAGCTTTACCAGATTGGCACCTACGTTTTTTGCATGTCTGGTGCTGCACCTGGCACGCTCCCCTGCATTCCTCATTAAACTAAGGTGAATTTCCTGTTTTATGATCATGGTAGATTGAGGGATATGCTGCTGGGCCATGAGTTTACAGATTGTGGTTGAATACAATTCTGCTGCTGCTGGCTCACAATGCCTCATAGTTGCCCAGTTCAGCTGAACTTTTTTTCCAGGATGGCTGTGCGATGGTCACCCCTACCAATAGTCATGGACTGATGCATCTGCGATAGGCTGATGGGTGAGGTCAATTTGATTTTTGCTTTGTTGGTTCTCTCCTACGTGCTGCAGGCCCAGTCTGGCAGATATGTCCTTCAAGACCTGACCAGCTCGCCAGTAGTGGTGTTACCAAGCCACTGTTGGTGATGGACATTGAAGTTGCTCTCCCAGTGTACATTCTGTGCCCTCAGTTCTTCTTTCAAGTGGTATTCAACATGGAAGAGTGCTAATTCATCAGCTGAGGTGGAGCGGTAATTGCAGGAGGTGTCTTTCTGCATGCTTGACTTGATACCATAAGATTTCATGGTGTCCATAGTCAATGTTGAGGACTCCCAATGCAACTGCCTCCTGACTGTATTCCACTGCGTCACAAGTGTGTCGGGCAGCATGGTTGCACAGTGGTTAGCACTGCTGCCTCACAGTGCCAGTGTCCCAGGTTCAATTCTGGCCTCGGGTCATTGTCTGTGTGATGTTTGCACATTCTCCCTGTGTCTGTGTGGGTTTCCTCCGCCACTCCAAAGATGTGTGGGTTAGGTTGATTGGCCATGCTAAATTGACCCTAGTGTCAGGGGGATTAGCAGGGTAAATGCGTGGGGTTGCGGGAATAGGGCCTGGGTGGGACTAATGTCAGTACAAAGTCGATGGGCCAAATGGCCACCTTCTATACTGTAGGGATTCTATGATCTATGTAACTCTGGTGCACCAATGCAGCCGATGAGGAGGATATAGCCAGGAATAGGAACCTGGGACATTGGTTGTAAGGTATCCTTTGTTGAGTATGACTGAAACAGGCTTGACTAGTCTGTGGGACTTTGCGAGGTTGACTGTTCAAGGTGTGCTATTGTTGTTTCTGGTGCCTAGATTGATACTGGTCCCTTCAGTTTTATCCTCTTTTGACTTTAAAGTTTTGGTACAACTGAATGGCTTGTTCGGCCATTTAAGCCAGTTAAGAGTCAGCCATATTGATGTGTGGGTCTGTCGTCATATGTAGGCCAGTCCAGGTAAGAACAGCATATTTCCTTCCCAAAAGCCATGGTAGAACTGGGTAGAAAACCAGAATGTAGAAACAGTTTGCATAAGAGATGAGAAATGGTAAAGCAAGAAGTCACTTGTGGGAGTCGTGTATAGGCCTCCAAATAATAATAACCAGATGGTAGGGCGGAGCATAAAGGAAGAAATAATGGGAGCTTGTCAGAAAGGCATGGCGATAATCATGGGTGTTTTTAATCTACATATAGACTGGAAAAGTTAGATGGGCAAAGGTAGCCTAGCTGAGTTCATAGAATGTTTCTGGGATATTTTCTTAGAATAGCACATTCAGGAGCCAACCAGAGAGCAGACTATTTTAGACTTGGTATTATGCAATGAGATGGGATAATTATCTCATAGTGAAGGCACCCCTTGGTAGCAGTGACCGTGATATGATTGAATTTTACATTCAGTTTGAGGGAGAGAGGAGTGGGTCCGAAACTGTTTTTAAACTTGAATAAGGGCTATTAAGAGGGCATGAAAACAGAGTTGGCTAAAGTGAATTTGCAAATTATTTTAAGGGATGGGTCAATAGAGAGGCAGTGGCAAACGTTTGTGGGTATATTGCAGAATACACAGACTAGATACATTCCAGCAAGTAAGAAGAAGTTGTCCAAGGGAAAGATAGCTGGAAGGTCAGAAGAATGGACAGAATATAAGGAAAAGCAAGGATGGCTAAAAGATTAATAAGTAGGGAAAAATTGAACTATGAGGGAAAGTTAGCCAGAAATGTAAAAACAGAGTAAGAGTTTCTATAAATGTTTTAAGAAGAAACAAGTTAACAAAGTGAACGTTGGTCCTATAGAAAGTGAATCTGGAAAATTGATGATAGAAAACAGGGAAATGGGCAGATGAATTGAACAGATATTTTGCATCAGTCTTCACTATAGAGGATACAAATGATATCCTAGAAGCAGCTATAAATCAAGAAATGGGAGGAAGGAAGTCAGGAAAATTACAATCACCAGAGAAGCAATACTAAGTAAATTGGAGCTACGGGCTGACAAATGCCCGGGTCTTAATGGATTTCATCCTCTTGTCTCACAAAAGTGGTTAGTGAGGTAGTTGAAGCATTGGTTTTAATTTTCTCGACACTCCCTAGTTTTTGGTATGGCCCTATTAGATTGGAAAATAGCAAAAGTAACTTCATTATTCAAAGGGAGGGAGACAGAAATCAGGAAATTATAGGCCAGCTAGCTTAACGTTTCATAGGGAAAATGTTAGAAGCTATTATTAAAGAAGCTATAGCAGGACACTTAGATAAGTTCAAGGTAATCAAACAGAGAGTCAGATTTCAGCATCCACAGTATTTTACTTTTTTATTAAAGAGTCAACATGATTTTATGAAAGGGAAATCATATTTAACCAATTCATTGGAGTTCTTTGAGCAAGTAACGTGCTGTGGACAAAGGGGAACCGGTGGATGTACTGTACTTAGATTTTCAGAAAACATTTGATTAAGTGACACATCAAAGTTTAATGCGGTTGGCATGGATAGATAATTGGCTGGCTAACAGGAAGCCAAGAATAGGCATAAATGGGCCTTTTTCAGGTTGGCAAGATGTAACAAGTGGTGCCCCACCACAGGGATCAGTGTTGAGACCTGAACAGTTTACAATTTATTTAAAGGACATGGAATGAAAGGATGGATGGGATGTTTGTTTTGCAATGATCCAACAAATGCTAGTCCTGCCATACTGCAAAATAAATGTATACATTTGTCCATGTGTGTGTGAGAATATATAATTTTCAGCAATGACCCAAGATGTTTTAAAAATGGGGCATTATTGCTGATTGTTTTTTACCCTTGCCATTTCCTCTTCCTGATCAGAGTGTGATTCGAGACTTTCTCGGGAAATATGAATTTATTTTCAAGAAAAGTAGCAACAAAATTCCCCAAAACCCCCTCGCTTATTGACTTCAAACAAAATGCTTTTGGTCACAACTAATTTAAGATTGTCAGGCAGGCTTGTGTGTACTGAAAGCTACATGTTACAAAACACAGAGCCCTTTTTGTTGCAGACAGAAAGAAAATGTAAACACATTGCAGATGTTTCAGCTAACCAGAATAAGTGATAGCCATTTGCTGGTTCTCTCCTCAGGGCAATAACCTGACCAGAGACAAGTTGCCCCATGCACATCTTCAAACAATGCTTGGCAGTTAACTGTCAGTCACCATTAACTGGTACATTCTCCATGGCAATGCCGCTACCAATGAGAGTCCACCTGCCTACCAATCAGCACACTCTTCTCATACAGTATGAAGTTATGTCCTTTGATATTGGTATTGTTGTGATTGTTCTGATGAGTGCAAAATGAAAATCTTCACCAAAATGTATTTTTCAGCAGTACTAAAGTTCTGTACTACCAAATAAGAAGGGGAATTACTTTGGGCAGGAAATGCTTTGTATCATCTTTAAAATCTGAGGTTGGTTTAAAAGAATTGTCACGAGCTGCATCTGACTTATTTATTTTTCATTTAAATCTCAAAATGCTCATATTTTGGATGAAACCTTTTGACCAATCATTGTTGCTTGCTACTACATAATTACTACTGATGCTGTTTAACTGGAAGGGAGTAAATATCCTGGCTGGGAGTTTTGCTAGAGTGTTTCGGCAGGATTTAAACTAGTGTGGCAGGGGGGTGGGGAACCAAACAGTAGGTCAGTAAATACTGAGGCTGGGGTTGAGCTGGGGGCCAGGGCAAGGCGAGCTAAGAAGAGGAGCACTCTGGAGGAGGATGACCTGAGTGGGCCTGGAGGTCTGGAGTGCATCTGCTTCAATGCAAGGAGCGTAACGGGTAAAACAGAAGAACTTAGGGCCTTAATGCTTATGCGGAATTTGGATGTGGTTGCGGTGACGGAAACTTGGTTAAAAGAAGGACAGGACTGGCAGCTGAATATTCCGGGGTATAAGTGTTTTAGGCGAGACAGAGGAGGGGCTAAAAAAGGTGGGGGAGTAGCGATATTAGTTAAGGAGCATATTACCGCGGTGCAGAGGGTAGACAACTTAGAGGGGTCATGTACTGAGTCGCTGTGGGTGGAACTCAGAAACAGGAAGGGTGCAGTCACTATGCTGGGGGTGTACTACAGACCACCCAACAGCCCACGGGAAGTGGAGGAAAGGATATGTCAGGAGATTCTGGATAGGTGCAGAAAAAATAGGGTTGTTGTAGTGGGGGACTTTAATTTCCCTGGCACAGACTGGAAAGTGCTTGGAGCTGGGGGTCCAGACGGGGAGGAATTTGTAAAATGCGTACTGGAAGGTTATTTGGAACAGTATGTAGATAGCCTGACTAGAGAGGGGGCTATACTGGATCTAGTTCTGGGAAATGAGCCCAGTCAGGTCGTCAAAGTTTCGGTAGGGGAACATGTGGCAAATAGTGACCACAACTCTGTTAACTTTAGGATAGTAATGGACAAGGATGAGTGCTGTCCTACGGACAGGGTGCTAAATTGGGGGAAGGCTAACTATAGCCGGATTAGGCAGGAATTGGTGGATGTTGATTGGGAGAGGATGTTCGAGGGTAAGTCCGCGTCTGGCATGTGGGAGTCTTTTAAGGAACTATTGATAAGGCTGCAGGATAGGCATGTGCCTGTAAAAAGGAAAGATAGGAAAGGTAGGATTCGAGAGCTGTGGATAACCAGGGAAATTGATGATCTGATCAAAATGAAAAGGGAGGCGTACGTTAAGTCCAGGCAACTGAAAACAGATGGAGCTCTGGAGGAATACAGAGAGAGTAGGAAAGAACTCAAACGGGGAGTTAGAAGGGCAAAAAGAGGTCACGAGATGTTCTTGGCAGGCAGGATTAAGGAGAATCCTAAGGCATTCTATTCATACGTTAGGAACAAAAGAGTTGTCAGGGAGAAAATCGGACCTCTCAGGGACAAAGGAGGGGAATTATGCTTAGAACCCAAGGGAATAGGGGAGATCCTAAATGAATACTTTGCATCGGTATTCACGAAGGAGAGGGGCGTGTTAACCGGGAGTGTCTCGGAGGGAGGTGTTGACCCGTTAGAGAAAATCTCCATTACAAGAGAGGAAGTGTTAGGTTTTTTAGGGAACATTAAAACTGACAAAGCCCCAGGGCCTGATGGCATCTATCCTCGACTGCTCAGGGAGACGAGAGATGAAATTGCTGGGCCTCTGACGGAAATCTTTGTCGCTTCTTTGGACATGGGTGAGGTCCCTGAGGATTGGAGGATAGCGAATGTGGTCCCGTTGTTTAAGAAGGGTAGCAGGGATAACCCAGGAAATTATAGGCCGGTGAGCTTGACGTCCGTGGTAGGGAAGTTGTTGGAGAGGATTCTTAGAGACAGGATGTATATGCATTTAGAACGGAACAATCTCATTAGTGACAGACAGCATGGTTTTGTAAGAGGGAGGTCGTGCCTTACAAATTTGGTGGAGTTTTTTGAGGAAGTGACAAAAACGGTTGATGAAGGAAGGGCCGTGGATGTTGTCTATATGGATTTCAGTAAGGCATTTGACAAAGTCCCACATGGCAGGTTGGCTAAGAAGGTTAAGGCTCATGGGATACAAGGAAAAGTGGCTAGATGGGTGGAGAACTGGCTTGGCCATAGGAGACAGAGGGTAGTGGTCAAAGGGTCTTTTTCTGGCTGGAGGTCTGTGACCAGTGGTGTTTCGCAGGGCTCTGTACTGGGGCCTCTGCTATTTGTGATATATATAAATGATTTGGAAGAAGGTGTAACTGGTGTAATCAGCAAGTTTGCGGATGACACGAAGATGGCTGGACTTGCAGATAGTGAAGAGCATTGTCGGGCAATACAGCAGGATATAGATAGGCTGGAAAATTGGGTGGAGAGGTGGCAGATGGAGTTTAATCCGGATAAATGCGAAGTGGTGCATTTTGGAAGAAATAATGTAGGGAGGAGTTATACAATAAATGGCAGAGTCATCAGTATAGAAACACAGAGGGACCTAGGTGTGCAAGTCCACAAATCCTTGAAGGTGACAACACAGGTGGAGAAGGTGGTGAAGAAGGCATATGGTATGCTTGCCTTTATAGGACGGGGTATAGAGTATAAAAGCTGGAGTCTGATGATGCAGCTGTATAGAACGCTGGTTAGGCCACATTTGGAGTACTGCGTCCAGTTCTGGTCGCCGCACTACCAGAAGGACGTGGAGGCGTAGAGAGAGTGCAGAGAAGGTTTACCAGGATGTTGCCTGGTATGGAGGGTCTTAGCTATGAGGAGAGATTGGGTAAACTGGGGTTGTTCTCCCTGGAAAGACGGAGAATGAGGGGAGATCTAATAGAGGTGTACAAGATTATGAAGGGTATAGATAGGGTGAACAGTGGGAAGCTTTTTCCCAGGTCGGAGGTGACGATCACGAGGGGTCATGGGCTCAAGGTGAGAGGGGCGAAGTATAACTCGGATATCAGAGGGACGTTTTTTACACAGAGGGTGGTGGGGGCCTGGAATGCGCTGCCAAGTAGGGTGGTGGAGGCAGGCACGCTGACATCGTTTAAGACTTACCTGGATAGTCACATGAGCAGCCTGGGAATGGAGGGATACAAACGATTGGTCTAGTTGGACCAAGGAGCGGCACAGGCTTGGAGGGCTGAAGGGCCTGTTTCCTGTGCTGTACTGTTCTTTGTTCTTTGTACAGTAAACATGGAAAAATATCTATGTCTGAATAACTTGCTCCTACCTACCTCATTGCATTAAATGAGAAGTATGAACTGTGTTATTCATTCTGTTGTATTGCTGAAGTGTTAAAATCATTATGGAATGTTGCCTGGAAACAGGCAAGATTAATTGAGCATAAAGTTCACAGACCTGACACTTTAACTTCTTTCTCTCCCTACATAGATGCTGCCCTGTTGAGGTTTCTTTCAGCATTTTCTGTTTTATTTAAGATAAAATCATGGTTATAGTGAATTTCCATCTGTTGCATGTCCTTTCCAGTTTTCTCTTTGTTGAGATGTTTTCATAGCTTAGCAAAAATATTCATTCTGTCCATGACAGGATAATTATTGCCATTTTCAATTCTTCTGTTGGCTGAATTGGTAAAGATGTTGTGCAGCAAAGAATCAACATTCTTATCCAGTTTTAGGCTCTTCAGTTATGATGGTGTTGGCAATGTGATGATTGGTTTTAGCACCCGTTGAAAACTTAACTTCTGTCCCCACTCCATTGTCTCCTGCTTGAAAATTCCACATGTATGGGTGTCAGATGAGGATATTCAAGTGTGAATTTTGCCAGTAAATCTCAACAAACTTTCAGCTCTCGGGGCATTAGGGCTGAGCTTTATCATCTTCGCAGCATACAATGCAATGGATATGAACTTTGGCGTTGGACCTTTCAACCAACTAATCATGATGTATTAATGGATGCATTATTTTAATCTTAAATATGGTTGCACTGATAAAAACATGGAGAACATATGTTAAAATATTGTAATTTTCATCAACCTTAAACCATGCCTTCACATATGATGTAACAACATTCAAAATATTTTGTGACATGGTGGAAGAACTCACCCTTGATTTAATGATAAATGCACCACTTTTATGGTACAGTGGTGTACAGAAAGCCATGAGGTAGGACCATAGTCTGGAATGTATCAGTTGTTCTAAGTTGAGATACGACAGACACTTTTTTCTGGTCTGGGAGGTAGAAGGTTAGTTCTCATATGGGATCGTATGCAGTTATTCATGCTGAAAACTGCGTGCATTTGGACATCAGGCAAGATGTCTGATGCCCAAGCTTGCCCACAGCACTAAATGTTGTCATGATGAATGACCCTTCAGGCAAGGTATTGAGGGGTGCCTATGAATAAGTTGTGGCTTTCAGAAGAAGAGACAACATTTCAGCCCGCTGCCAGCTAATGTAAGTTATAGTATGGTGTAACTTCGTTTTGACTGGATCTGTTCCAATTGCATTAATTCTTTGTTGTGTTGTGTTTATTATAGGACAGCTGGTGGTGTGCACACTTTGCTCCTTTGTCATGAAGACGAAACAGATCTGGCTATTTTCTGCCCATCTGCTGCCCTTACTGGCACGGTTCTGCATGGTTCCTGTGGAAATGCTCGTTATTATCAACAGGTTTGCCATGATTTTCACAGGATTGGAGGTGCTTTATTTCCTGGCTTCTAACCTTTTGGTACCATACAAGCTGGCCAAATCAGCATACAGGGAACTGGTACAGGTGAGAGAAACCAACCACATGAATTGAGTATTAACATAGAAACATAGAAAATGGGAGCAGGAGTTGGTCTTTCAAACTTGCTCCATCATTCAGTATGCGCATGATTGATCCTCTATCTCAACACTATATTCCCAAGCTCTCTCCATACTCCTTGACACCTTCAAAGTCAAGAAGTCATAGAATCATAGAAATCATAGAAACCCTACAGTGCAGAAGGAGGCCATTCGGCCCATCGAGTCTGCACCGACCACAATCCCACCCAGGCCCTACCCCCACATATTTTACCCACTAATCCCTCTAACCTACACATCCCAGGACTCTAAGGGGCAATTTTTTTTTTTAACCTGGCCAATCAACCTAACCCGCACATCTTTGGACTGTGGGAGGAAACCGGAGCACCCGGAGGAAACCCACGCAGACACAAGGAGAATGTGCAAACTCCACACAGACAGTGACCCGAGCCGGGAATCGAACCCGGGACCCTGGAGCTGTGAAGCAGCAGTGCTAACCACTGTGCTATTTCTTCCTTCAATATATTCAGTGACTTGGCCTCCACGACCTTCTATGGTAGAGAATTCCACAGATTCATCACCCTCTGAGTGAAGAAGTTTCTCCTCAAGCAGCAATCCTGCCATCCCAGGAATCAGTCTGGTGAACCTTTGCTCCATTCCCTCTTTGGCAAGGAGTATATCCTTTCTTAGATAAGGAGACAAAAACTGTGTACAATATTCCACGTGTAGTTTCACCAAGGTCCTGTACAGCTGCAGGGAGACATCTGTGCTCCTGCACTCAAGTCCTTTTGCAATGGAGACCAACATACAACTTGCCTTCCTAACTGCTTGCTGTACCTGCATGCTTGCTTTCAGTGACTGGTGTACTAGTCTTCCCCAGTCCCTTTGAACATCATCACTCTCATTATTTAAATAATCCTCTGCCATTCTGTTTCTCTATCCAAAGTGGATAACTTCACATTTATCCAAGTTATACTGTATTTGCCCATTCACTCAACTTGCAGCCCATTCACTAACAGCAGCAGCAGCAGCAGCCAGAGCAGTGGCATCACGGCTGGCTCCGTTGTTAAGCAGGGAGGGACAAAGAGCACCAGGGCAATAGTTATAGGGGACTCAATAGTTAGGGGTACAGATAGGCGCTTCTGTGGATGTGAAAGAAACTCCAGGATGGTGTGTTGCTTCCCTGGTGCCAGGGTCCAGGATGTCTCTGAATGGGCAGAAAGCATTCTGAAGGGAGAGGGTGGACAGCCAGAGGTCATGGTACATATTGGTACTAACGAAATAGGTAGGAAGAATGACGAGATCCTGCAGCAGCAGTTTAGGGAGTTAGGTAGAAAGCAGGATCTCTAGGGTTGTACCCTCAGGATTACTCCCTGTGCCACATACCAGTGAGGCTAGAAATAGGAAGATAATACAGCTCAGCACGTGGCTAAACAGCTGGTGTAGGAGGGAGGGTTTCAGATATCTGAACCATTGGGATCTCTTTCAGAGCAGGTGAAAACTGTACAAGAAGAACAGGTTGCATCCAAACTGGAGGGGCATAAATATTCTGGCTGGGAAGTTTGCTACTGTCACACGGGAGGATTTAAACTTGTTTGGCGGGGGGGGGGGGCGGTGGGTGGTGGGGGTGGGAACCATAGCAAAGGTGAATTAACTGAAGGGGAACTAGAGAGTGGAGCCAGTAAGACTCAGAGAAAGAGCAAGGCAGGATGTGGTTGTTAATGAAAGACGGTCTGGTGGACTGAAGTGCATTTGTTTCAATGCAAGTGTAACCGGTAAGGCAGATGAACTTAGAACTTGGATTAGTACTTGGAACTATATGTTGTTGCCATTACAGATACTTGGTTAAGGGAAGGACAGGATTGGCAGCTTAAAGTTCCAGGATATAGATGTTTCAGGTAGGATAGAGGGGGGGGGGGCGGTATAAAAGGGGTGGGGGAGTTGCACTCCTGGTTAAGGAGAATATCACAGCTATACAGGAGGGAGGACACGTCGGAGGATTCATTCAGCGAGGCAATATGGGTAGAGCTCAGGAATAGGAAGGATGTAGTCACAGTGTTGGGGGTTTACTACAGGCCTCCCAACAGCCAGCGGGAGATAGAGGGACAGATATGTAGGCTGATTTTGGTATGGTATAAAAGTAACAGGGTTGTTGTGGTGGGAGATTTTAACTTTCCCTCTATTGACTGGGCTTCACTTAGTGCTGGGGACATGGATGGGGCAGAGTTTGCAAGGAGCATCCAGGAGGGCTTCTTGAAACAGTATGTAGATAGTCCAACTAGGGAAGAGGCCGTATTGGGGAATAAACCCAGCCAGATGGTCGACGTTTCAGTAGAGGAGCTGTTCGGGAACAGTGACCACAATTCAGTAAACTTTAAGGTACTGATGGATAAAGATAAGTGTAGTCCTCAAGTGAAGGTGCTAAATTGGGGAAAGGCTAATTACAACAATATTAGGCAGGAACTGAAGAATGTAGATTGGGGGCAGATGTTTGAGGGCAAATCAACATCTGGCATGTGGGAGACTTTCAAGCATAAGTTGGTAGGAATTCAGGACCAGCGCATTCCTGTAAGGATGAAGGACAAGTACGGCAAGTTTTGGGAACCTTGGATAACGAGAGATATTTTGAGCCTCGTCGAAGAGAAAAAGGAAGCATTTGTCAAGACTAGGAGGCTGGGAACACATGAAGCAAGTGTGGAATACAAGGGAAGTAGAAAGAAATTTAAGCAAGGTGTAAGGAGGGCTAAAAGGAGTCACAAAAAGTCATTGGCCAGCAGGATTAAGGAAAATCCCATATATTTTTACACATATATAAAGAGCAAGAGGGTTGGCCCACTCAATGACTGGGGAGGGAATCTATGTGTGGAGCCAGAGGAGATGGGCAAGGTATTAAATGAGTACTTTGCGTCAGTATTCACCAAAGAGAAGGACTTGGTGGATGATGAGTCTGAGGAAGGGTGTGTCGATAGTTTGGGTCATGTTGAGATCAAAAAGGAGTAGGTATTGGGGTTCTTGAGATACATTAAAGTGGGCAAGTTCCCAGGCCTGATGGGATATACCCCAGAATACTGAGAGAGGCAAGAAAGGAAATTTCTGGGGCCTTGAGAGAAATCTTTGTATCCTCACTGGCTACAGGGGAGGATACACTCACCTGAAGAAGGAGCAAGACTCCGAAAGCTTGTGCTACCAAATAAACCTGTTGGACTTTAGCCTGGTGTTGTGAGACTTCTTATTGTGCTTACCCCAGTCCAACGCCGGCATCTCCACATTACAGGGGAAGTCCTAGAGGATTGGAGAGCAGCCAATGTTGTTTCTTTGTTTAAGAAAAGTAGCAAGTATAATCCAGGTAATTACAGGCTAGTGGGCCTTACGTCAGTGGTCGGGAAATTATTGGAGAAGATTCTTCGACAGGATTTACTCCCACTTGGAAATAAGTGGACGTATTAGTAAGAGGCAACATGGTTTTGTGGAGGGGAGGTCGTGTCTCACTAACTTGATCGAATTTTTCGAGGAAGTCACAAAGATGATTGATGAGGGTAGGGCAGTGGATGTTGTCTACATGGACTTCAGTAAGGCCTTTGACATGGTCCCTCCTGGCAGACTGGTACAGACGGTGAAGTCGCATGGGATCAGAGGTGAGCTGGCAAGATAGATACAGAACTGGCTCGGTCATAGAAGACAGGGTAGCAGTGTCAGGGTGCGTTTCTGAATGGAGGGCTATGCCAAATGGTGTTCCTCAGGGATCAGTGCTGGGACCTTTGCCGCTTATAATATACATAAATGATTTGGAGGAAAATGTAACTGGCTTGATTAGTTTACGGACGCAAAGGTTGGTGGAATTGCGGATAGCGATGAGGACCGTCAGAAGATACAGCAGGATATCAATCAGTTGGAGACTTTGGGCGGAGAGATAGCGAGAGATGGAGTTTAATCCAGACAAATGTGAGGTAATGCATTTTGGAAGCTCTTTGACAGATGGGAAATATACAGTAAATGGCAGAACCCTGAACAGTAGTGATCGGCCGAGGGATCTAGGTGTACAGGTACGCAGGTCACTGAAAGTGGCAACGCGGGTGGAGAAGCTAGTCAAGAAGGCATACGGCATGCTTGCCTTCATCGGCCGGGGCATTGAATTTAAAAATTGGCAAGTCATGTTGCAACTTTATAGAGCCTTAGTTAGGCCGCACTTGAAATATGGTGTTCAATTCTGGTCGCCACACTTACCAGAAGGATGTGGAGGCTTTGGAGAGGGCACAGAAAAGATTTACCAGGATGTTGCCTGGTATGGAGGGCATTAGCTATGAGGAACAAACTTGGTTTGTTCTCAATGGAACAACGGAGGTTGAGGGATGACCTGATAGAAGACTACAAGATTATGAGGGGCATGGACAGAGTGTATAGAAGCTTTTTCTCAGGGTGGAAGAGTCAATTACTAGGGGGCATAGGTTTAAAGTGCGAGGGGTAAGATTTAAAGGAGATGTACGAGGCAAGTTTTATTTTTACACAGAGGGTGGTAGATGCCTGGAACTCGCAGCCGGGGAAGATAGTGGGAGCAGATACATGAATAGGATGGGAATAGAGGGATATGGTCCCTGGAAGAGTAGGGAGTTTTAGTTCAGTCGGGCAACAAAGTTGGTGCAGGCTTGGAGGGCTGAAGGACCTGTTCTTGTGCTGTAATTTTCTTTGTTCGTTGTTTAAATCACCTTGAAGTCTCTGAACATCCTCCTTGTCATTTGCATTCTCACTGAGTTTCATGTCGTCAGCAAACTTGGAAATGTTATTTTTGGTCCCTTCATCCAAATCATTTGTATATTGTGAATAGCTCTAGCCCAAGCTCTGATCCCTGCGAGATCTCGCTCGTCACTGCCTGCCAGTTTGAAAAATACCCATTATCTCTACTCTGTTTCCTGTCTGCTAACCAATTCTCAATCCATGTCAGTATTTTATCTCCAGTGCCATGCACTTTGAATTTGCACACTAACCTCCTAAGTGGAACTTTGTATTCCTGCCTCTTTTTCCCAATATGTGGTCTGAGTTGAGTTGTCCACAGTTTGCCTTGCCAAAAATTGGCACAATTTCTTGTTTTAGTTTGTTAACATGTTCTAAAGTTTCTGAAGCATCTTACAAGTGGCTTAATCTAACATTTGAGTTGTTACTGTTGGGTAGTGTGACATTGATGTCCACCTTGTTTATTATTCTTTTGCATTTCTGTTTGGGTGTTGCCCCCTCATGTATTGTAACATTGCATTTGATGCAAAAATTCCTGAAGTAAATACCTTAAAGAAAAATTTGATTGGATGATGAATAAGAAAAAGAATAAACATAAGTTTGGCTTTTTCTGGGCACTTTTAAAAAATGCTCTGAAAATTTACTTTGTCATGTCCTTAAGGCTGCTCCAGTACTTCATATGGAAATGGTAAGTGGGTAGTGATGATCACCAACTCCTGTTAAAAAGTTTATGGAAAAGTTGGCACCTAATTTGCTGTGAAAATAACAATGAGTTGAATGTGCCTGCAGTTAGTAGTGTGTAAAGTGTCAAACAGTTTGTGGTAATGCAAGGATGCCTTGTTTTGGCACACATTGCTGGATGATTTCCATCACTCTAATGTTGGCCTCATTGACTTGCCTTGTTTACAGAGTAAATATGAATTAAACTCATTACAGAAAGTACTTAACAGTGCATGACCCTTTTAATAACAAGATTTATGTAAATGCAATGCCATTCAACTTCTCTGGCCTAGAAAAGGAATAGTTGAAATGGTAGAGTGCCATTGTCAAAATTAAAGATTTTTTAAATTTAAAATTAATGTTTTATTACTTTTCCTCACTGTCACATTATTTTTGGCCTCTTCAAGTTTGCTTTTCCTCTCTTCTGCATCTGATCTGACTCTAATTCGCCCTATTTTTTTCCCTGTCTGTCCTATTCTTTTTCTGTCTTAATTCCCATTGGTTAAGAAGATGGACTGTGGGTCTCATAATTCAACTGTCAATCAGTTAAACTCCAGAAGTTCACAACTCAAAAGTTTTTTTGAGCTGAAAAGCAAGAAAAGCCTTCTAACTAGCAGAGATGTTGGGCTCCAGCAAATTCTTGGTCATTGAGTATTTGAGCATTCAGTGAGATCCACTGTACAGATATTGGAAGAATTAACTCCATTCTCCCCTAAATATAGGCCCAACATTTTTATACTTGGTAATTTCTGTAGGAATTTGTTAATCCCTTTTAGCGGGGTCACTAAGCCTTGTGCTATTTTTTTCTTCATTAAATTTGCAAATCATGTGTTTTTTACAGAGAGTGGTGTCTATTGGATAATGAAGCACTTTTTCACATGCTACTCTGTCAGCATCTATTATAGTATAAGCTATAAATAAGTCTTTTCATCTTCCATGCAATATGTTTTAATCACAATCTCAGAAAAGCATCTCCTGTTGCATAAGAACCATAGAATACAATGTTTGCATCAAGGAAGGAGGTCATTTGTCCCATTATGTCTGTGATGGCTCTCTGCAAGAACAATTCACCACCCACTCCCTGCCTTCTCCCGTTAGCCCTATAAATTTTTCCCCTTCAGATAATTGTCTAATTGTACAATGCTTCCATTTCCTGTTCTGTTTATCTTTGTACTTTACCATTGATTTAGTGCACATTATAAGTCCTTACTGTGCTGGATCTACATCTATTATGGATTGGGTTAAGATTACCCAAATGGATTTGGCATGGTTATTAACTGTCGTGCCAGGAAGAGAGAAGAATATCATTATGTGTTGCCTTTGAAAACTTATTTTTATCCAGAAGCAACATGAGTGCGTCAATCTAATTGTGTCCTTAAAACTGATTCATTAAAGTATGCATGTTTTCATATTTGACTAATGTTGTAAACCAGTTTGCATTCAGTTGTTATGTGTGGCAGTATAATGCTAATGGGTTTTCTATGTAACCAAATCCATTCACACCTCCTTTCTCACTTGTTCTTTGGACAGGTAGTGGAAGTTTATGGGCTGTTGGCACTGGGAATGTCTCTCTGGAATCAGTTGGTTGTCCCTGTGCTGTTTATGGTTTTTTGGCTGGTCCTGTTTGCTCTACAGATCTACTCATACTTCAGTACACGTGATCACCCCACATCCCGTGAGAGACTGCTCTTTCTCTTTCTTACCAGGTACAATTTACTATTGCACTTAAGCTAGTAGCATTTCACAATTCAGCTTGGTCAGTAGAATTTCCATTAAGGATAATGGTTGTTGCAAATGTTTCAACTGTGGAAGAACGTCCAGCAGTATTATTCAGTCTGGGGCTGTGTCTGCTGAGATTTCAATGTTCTGCGTTTTGGATTCTATCGATCATTAGGGTTGAGTATTGAGAATTGAAACTTTGTTGGGCTGCTGAGTTCAATTTGTTCCTACACTGCTAAATTAATCAATGTTAACATTTCCTAATTATTAGTAATAGTTATCCCCTGCTTTCAGTGAGAAATGGTACTTGGGAATCAACTGTAAACCAACAATGGAGTACATGGGAAACCATTATCTATTTGATGTTGGACCAGGCTTACGAATTTAGATAGTCACTTATGTGTAGTTAATTTGTGAATAATATACTTAAGGGAGAGGGGAGGAAAAGGAGGGAAAAAGTTGGTGCTTAGAAAGCCATCTTTGCAGTCATATTGTTGTGTTGCTAACAGGATTAATAAAGTATACCTGCTTTCATCTTAGTCACATCACTTGACTAACATTTCTGTTGCAGTATTGCTGAATGTTGCAGCACTCCTTATTCTTTGCTGGGCCTCATGTTTACAATCTCCTTCATTACCCTGGGTGTGCTGACACTTTGCAAGTTCTACCTTCAAGGTTATGGAGCTTTCATGAATGACAATCTCATGCATAGGTAAGTAGCAATCCCATGCATGGTCACGAAAAGAATACAGTGCATCTAAACTTGGACATAAGATACTTAAGTAAACCTATATGCTTCTGAACAGTTCTAGTCAAGTTTAAACAGCATAGCAAATATTTTCTAAATGGTGACAACTACTCAATGTGAACAATCCATTATTCAAAACTTAGTTTTGAAATCTGATTTTAAAATGTATAATTTTAGAAATGGCTGAGGTTCATTGGCCCTTTTGCATTTTGACCATTTGAAGAAGTGTCTGACTAACTCAAAAGCACCTATGCAGCACAGTTTATTGTTTTTTCCAAAACATCTAAGCTTCAAAATTAATCTCATCCTCTCAGCACATTATCACTAAAATTTCTCTGAGCTAGATTGACTGTTTAAAACAAAAAAACACCAGTTGGAAATCTTGGTGAAAGTTTGATATTTTGTGAGTCCAGATAGAGCATGCGTTATTGCTGATAGCAATGTATCTCTTGCATAGCGTTTCAAAATGTTTTTAAAGACCCAACCTAATAGTATTTTTTTCAAAATCCCAATTCGTTTTTTTGTGACATTACTCTAAATGATAAAGTCACAACATTTTTATTTGCTGTAGTTGAAACTGTCTTTTTCATCCATGAATTTAGTGACTATTTATAGAACGGGAGACACAGCAGAGATCTGTTATGTCAATTGAGATTTTATATTTTAATAATCTTTCCACAGAGGAATGACTGAAGGCATCACATTGCTGATTCTGGCTGTACAGACTGGCCTGATTGAATTACAGGTTGTGCATCGAGCCTTTTTGCTGAGCATCATTCTCTTCATCGTGGTAGCTTCCATCCTTCAGTCAATGTTAGAAATTGCTGACCCTATTGTTCTTGCACTTGGAGCATCAAGAAACAAGTAAGATGATCTTCGGATCCTAAGACTTTGCTGCATAAGTGGAGGCAAATTTGGCCTCTTGTACCTGTCTCTGATGCCTGAAAGAGCTATCTCCATCCCTTGTCTATCCAGTTACTTAGCACTTATAGATTCTGCTTCTCCTGCTCTGACATGTTAACTGCAAGTTGTTCTGTTATTTGTTATACTCTCCATTTCTACTAATTCTGATTAGTATATAGATAGTATTTAAAGTTAGAAACAGGTTATTCTTCCTACAGGTCCATGCCTATGTTTATGCTCCACCCATCTCCTTTAATCTCATCAGTTTATCTATCAATTCCTTTCTCCCTTACTTAGTCATCCAGCTTTCCCCTTCGGTGCATCTATTGCTAGTCAGCTGAATACTTGTGGCAGGAAGTTCCATGTTTTAACTTGTCTCTGGATAAAGAAGTTACTCCTGTATTCCCTTTTGTCTTTATTATTAACTATCTTGTATCTTCTTTATATGGTCCATAGTTCTGGTCTACCCTTGATAATCTTGAGGACCTTTTGTCTTAGTCTTCTCCTTTCTTGAGATAAGAGCTTCAACCTTTTAATCTTTCCTGATAGCTATAATTTTTCAGTTCTGATATCAGCTCAGTAGATCTTTTATACATCAATATTTCCAAATTTTTTTCTTGTATGCAAATCAGAATTGAACATAGTATTCTCCATGTGTGCTCTAATCAAGGTATTACAGACGTTCAACATAATGTCTCTCCTTTTCAATTCTGCCCCACTAACAATAAGCCACAGCACTCTTTTAACCTGTATCAGTACTTTGTGATATGTACCTGTATCCCAGTTTCTGCTCCTCTGCTCAACTTGGACACTTATTTTCCAAGCAATATTAGCTTTCATCTTCTTCCTACCAAAACATATCACCTCACACTTAACTATATTGAATTTCATTTGCCAATTATCCTTCTACAAATTTATTAATACCTACCTGTATCAAATAAAACTGTCCCCATAGTGCCAGAGGAAATGCCACGTGTGGTTTGAGACTGACACCAATACTGTTTATAGTGGCTTCTATTGTCAACAAATAAAATATCAGTAGATGCAAGTATTTAAGTGATAGTTCACAGAATAAGACAAGACTTGATGTTACCTGCTCCTACTCAGGGTTGAGTCCAATGCCACTTGGCCAGTTGCTATCAAGCCATGACCTTCATTGATTTGACTCCACACTTCGGTGTGAGTCTTAGCTTTGACCCTACAACTTGAACTACAGACTTGTCTCTGCTTTTAAACTCAAAGGATGAGAAAGCTGTAGACTGTATTCTTGTCCCCTGGAGAGTCAATTACCCTAGCAACACTGCTCCACTTCCTGAATCATCTTGTTTGTTTGACTACTGATCAGCTTAAACCGTAGTTCATGATTGGCACTTCAAAAGAACATGAGGTCTTGTTGAAACCATCTCAGATGTTGGTTATGATTCTGCAGCTGGTCTGTGTGTTAGCTTTGGTGTCCCCACCGCCCTGACTAATCTGAAGTTAACATGTCACATAAAATGTCTTCCAAAATCCAGGATGTTGCCAGATTATTTGTTTGTTCTGATACTGCATTTTCCTGCCTTATCCTCCAACATTAGCAAATCTGAATCAGGATAATGATGTGATCAACTTTTGACTCATGTTAGCAACCTGTGGATTTAAATCGGGATGATTTGCATGTAGGTTACTATTGCTAAACAAAATATGTTGGTTTTGCCTCCATATGTTCCATCACCCGCTCTAGCCCACCTCCCAAAGGATTTGGTGTCATGTGCATGTCATGTCTAGTCCAAGTCCAGAGATCATTGTTTAGCTAAAGGATGAACAGAATTAAATCAAGCACTGACCCTTGTGGAATACTAGTTTTCCCCTATTGCTAGTCTAAGCAACTACCTTTAATTCCAACCCTCCACTCTGTTTTCAGTTTTTATTTTAGCTGATGTATCCATTCTGCTACTTGTCCCAGACTCCACATGCAGGATCTTAGTGATGAATTTACTGTACAGTATTCTATAAGAAGGCCTTTTGAAAATCCAAATATATTACACCCACCTAGTGCATTATCCTTGTCTATCCTTTATGTTATCCTTTTCAAAGAATTAAATAAGGTTGGTCAAGAATGATCTTTGTTTAAAATTCATGCCTAATATTATATTTCAGTCTCTACGTGTTTTTCTGTGAATTCTTTGAGTTCCATTATATTTTCTGCCACTGATAAACTAATTGGTCTATCCTTCCCTGGAATGTCCTATGTTCACTTTCACATAAAGGAATAACATTTGCTGTCTGTCAGTCGGCTGATATTACTCGCTTTCTTATTTTATTTTGTACTTGTGTAATTGTATTTCTGATATTCTGCAACTTATTTTTTAATGTACAGATATGCAATCTAGGCCCTGGGTTTTATCCTCTAAGTTTGGTTAGATTTCTCCGCTTCTATCTTAAATGCCTTTATATCGTTCTTGATCCCTTTTAGTACTGTGCCCATCATCATATTCTCCCTGCTAAATACTGAGGTAAAGTACTTATTATTTCTGCCATTTTGTTGTCAAAACTGCAGCCCCCAGAGAGAGCGAGAGAGTGACCTCTTGCTTCTTTCAAAGCCAAGCAGAAACTGCCTGCTTTTCCCTGTAAGCTTAACTCCTCCCATGAGCACATGACTGTCTCTTGTCAATCAACTTAATCAAACCCTACTCTGAAACCCCAGGGAAATAAACAAAAACGCATTAACTCAGATTAAAATAAATACCCCCCTATATAGGATCAATTATTAGTCTGCATTTTCAGCATGTGAGCTGCCTGGTAAACAGAACTGAATTGTAAACATACCCCTTAGAAGAAACATGATAAAAATATATTTCTTAAAGGCACAGTATCATCACAAAGAGGCACCAATCAAGCAGGCTGCTTTGTCCTGAATAGTGTAGAGCTTTTGCAGTGTTGTTGAAGCTGCACTCATGCAGGCAAGTGGAAAGTATTCCATCACATTGTGAGTTATAACATTTCCAAGAGTTTTTTTCTGCAAGACTAACAGTGTGAAGGGGGTCCTCATCTGTTTATTGATTTATAATTGTATTCTGGGGGAAACTCCATAGCAGAGTCTCTGGAGAAGCATACAATCACTGGTAACCTTCCATGGGGCGGCACGGTGGCACAGTGGTTAGCACTGCTGCCTCACAGCTCCAGGGTCCCGGGTTCGATTCCCGGCTCGGGTCACTGTCTGTGTGGAGTTTGCACATTCTCCTCGTGTCTGCGTGGGTTTCCTCCGGGTGCTCCGGTTTCCTCCCACAGTCCAAAGATGTGCGGGTTAGGTTGATTGGCCAGGTTAAAAAAAATTGCCCCTTAGAGTCCTGGGATGCGTAGGTTAGAGGGATTAGTGGGTAAAATATGTGGGGGTAGGGCCTGGGTGGGATTGTGGTCGGTGCAGACTCGATGGGCCGAATGGCCTCCTTCTGCACTGTAGGGTTTCTATGATTTCTATGATATTCAACTGCACATGTGAACACTCCAGATATTGCTGTCCATTTCAGAGAAGTAATGATGGTGAATGCTGCCAGTTTTGCCATCATTACTGCCTCAGAATCTGGGTTATTACCATATCTTGGTTTTCTGAATTCATCACCAATGAGGCAATATATTTAAGATCCTTTTGAAGATTCCTGACAGGCAAAAAAATCGAATGTAAAATAATATAAATGCAAGTCAGACTTTGTAGCCTTGGTTTTGCAGACTGGATTACCAGGGCTCGGCAAATTGGATACCCCTGGCTTCATGTCTGCAAATACTGGATAGGTGTTTTCTGCAGTGTATTACTAAGGAAGTTGTTTTTTTTAAAACAAAATTTGTAAAAGATCTTTAGCTTCTCAGTGCAGTGGGATTTGATATGTCTCTTGTTTACTATATCCTATGTACTTGCTTACAGGAGTCTGTGGAAGCACTTTCGAGCAGTCAGTCTGTGTTTGTTCTTGTTGGTGTTCCCAGCCTACATGGCCTACATGATTTCTCAGTTTTTCCAGATGGACTTTTGGCTGCTCATCATCATCTCCAGCAGTGTTCTCACATCCTTGCAGGTAATGAATAAATGTCTATTTCTATAATATCATGAGATTTCTTTGGCATTACTGCATAGCATCACCCTTAAAAATATATGACCTTCCATCTCATTAGGTATCAGTCAAGTGAGAAATACTCTTAACAGTGGAAAAGGTTAAAATTGTCAAAAACAATGAACAAGCATTGGATTGAAATTTGGGGCTGTATTTTTATAACATGGCACATTGATGTGTGTCTGCCATTGCTTCCTCCTTATTTGTCTGCCTTTTCTCAAGATATCTCTCAACTCAGCACAAATTTGAGCTATGTATATACACACACACACATAGGAGATTTTCACAGTAACTTCATTGCAAGTAAGCCTACTTGTGACAATAATAAATACAGTACCACGCTAGTCATCAGTTAAGCAAACTGCTGAATGCCTTTCTTACAATCTATTGAATGTTGATGGCCAGTCTCTCAACAGAGAAATAATTTGCATTTATATCACACTGTGATATCCCACGAAAGATTTTCATTCCTGTGGTATATTTCACTAACATACACATCTCAAAGTGCTTTACATACAATGAACGACTTGTGAAATGTATCACATCTCTAATGTAGGAAATGCAGCGACCGATTTATGCACAGCACACATTCTGAGAATGGTGTCCTAAAACATATCCTAACCAGTGAACTGCTTTTGAAATATAGTCAGTATTATCATGGAATTATTGGATAATATAGCACAGAGGAAGCCATTCGGTCTATCAAATCTGCACCAAAGAGCAATTCAGTTAGTCCCACTCCTTTCATTACCCAATTTTTTTTCTTTCTTTGAGTATTTATCCAGTTTCCTTTTGAAGACTGCTTTTGAATCTTTATCAACCACCCAGTCAGGTATTCCAATCCCTAACTGCCGTTTTTCCTTCGTATAGCCTCTGGTTCCTTTGCCAATCATCTTTTCTCTTGTGCCCCTGGTTATCGACCCTTCAATCCTTCATGATTTTAAACACATCTTTGCCTTCTCCGATATAAGGAGAAAACCTCAGCTTCCGCAGATTACCCAATCTACTATAATTCCTCATCCCTGGAACTGTTCCAGAAAAGCTCTTCTGTACCCTCCCATTTCATGTCTTTCCCAAAGTGTAGTGTCCAGAGTTGAAAACAATTCTCCACTGGTGCCATTATGGTGTTCCTTACTGGTTTAGCATAACTATTGAACTGTATACCTCTATTTATAAAACCCAGGCTCATATCTAGTTTATTAGCTGCTTTATTAATCTGTCGCGTCACTTTCAAAGATATGTGCGCAAACATCCCATGGCCCTAGCACCCCATTCAGAATAATACCATTTTGCATGTATTGTCTCACTCCATTCTTCCTCCCCAAATGCATCACCTCACATTCTACTGCATTGAGTTTCATGTGTCCACCCACTCCACCAGCCTGTCTCTGTTCCCTTGATGTCTGTTGCTACCTTCCTCAGTGGTTAGTACGTTTACAAGTTTGGTGTTGTCCCCAAATTTTTAATTTATGCCCTGTCAAAGTTATTAATGCATATTGGAAACAGCAGTATTTCTGGTACTGAACCTTAGAGAAAACCACTCCATACTTCCCTCCAGTCTGAGAAACACATGAACATAAAAATTCTGAGCAGGCCATTTGGCCCCTCACGTCTACTCCACTGTTTGGCAAGATTGTGGCTGATCTGATTGTAGCCTCAACTCTACTTTCCTCTCTATCCCCTATAACCTTTAACTCCTTTTCAATCAAAAATCTATTTAACTCAGCCTTAAAATATTCATTGATTCTGACTCCATTGCTGTCTGGGGAACGGAATTCCACAGACACTCAGTCCCCCTGAGAGAAAACAAATCTCCTCTCCATCCTAAATGGAAGACCCTTTCATTTCAAACTGTTATAAGTGAACCTTCTCCATTGTCTCTACTGCAGTTAGATCCTTTCTTAAATAAGGAGACCAAAACTATACATAATACTCTAGAGATGCTGTCACCAACAACTGCAGCCAAACTGCATGAGAGCAAAATACTACGGATCCTGGAAATCTAAAATAAAAACAGAAAATGCTATATAAAAAAAATCAGCAGGTCTGGCAGCATTTGTGGAAAGAGAAACAGAGTTAACGTTTTGAGTCCGTATGAATCTTCTTCAGAGCTTAGTAAAGAGCTGAGGAATGGCTACCTGCCTGGAAGCAGCAATTATCAATTATACCCTCTAATTGGCCATTGTGCTGACACTGATTGAAATCTTCCAGTTGGTAGTCAGTCCCCCACACAGGCTGAATCCCGGTTGATGAATGAAGGTGGGGTCCCAGCAGCAGACAGGTGGGCCAGCACTCTGTATAGAAGTTTTTTAGAAGGCATTTTCATCTTGAGGCACCCGCTCTTTCACCAACCTAGATCGACAGCTTCCACCTCTGACGGTGAGAGCGCTGATCTGTTGTTCTCCTATTGGCCTTGGGGAGCCTACCAACAGTGCTTAATTGGACAGTGAAGCATGCACCCCAGCCACCAATTGGCCTGATGCTCGTCAAAAAAATGGTAACTTTTATATTCCATTTCCCTTGCAATAAACAACAACATCTTTGCTTGCCTTCCTAATCACTTGATGTACCTGCATGCTAACCGTGGTGATTCATGGACCAAGATCCCTCTGTGCTGCAGAGTTTTGCAGTCTCTCTCCACTTCAATCATTTACAGTAAACTTTGTTATCCATTGCTGTACCAACTGGAAAGCTCCATTAACTGGAATTTCTAATATCCCCTAATCCCTGACAGTTCTAATTTTTTTTAAAAAGCCAACTGAAACTCTTGACAGCTGCCCGAATGTTGGAAGCAGCAATTACTGCTCCGAGCAACAGTCAGTGAAGCCCACAGCTTGTTTTTTTTCAAAAAGCCGGTCTGAAGGTTAGAAATGAAGAATCAAATGGTCAACTTCTGAAACCCCAATATTGTAAATCTGCCATCTGACGGAAATTTCACATCCTGTGCAATAACATAACATAGATTTTATAATTATGATTTTATAATGAGAGATTATTTGTTCACATCTCATTGTACTGTCAAATCCACTAGGAGTGAGCTTGTGGGTATTATGCTCAGCTATTTCTCCAAAGAAGTGAGAGCTTCTGTTCAGCTTGGTCTTTGCTTGTAGTGGTAATCTGTTCGGTTTAGGTTTTACTCTGATGCCCTGCTGAGTTGGGGCCCTTGACTGCCCAGCTGCTTTCCCTCAACTTCTCAAAGATGGTGCAGCATCTTGTCCTCTGCCCAGAACAAAGCAACTTCCCATTAACTGCCATTTTTGATTAACCGGCACTGCCCATTTCCGGAGCATAGTGGGTTACAAAAGAAATTACTGTACTGCTTTCCTATTGTTCCTGACGGTGGACAAGTTCACATTTTCCAAATTATATTCCATCTGCCTGAATTTTACTTATCTGTAAAACTTTGTAGACTCATTGCGTCCTCCTGATAATGTATTAACCTACCTATCTTTATGTCATCAGCAAACTTGGCAACCATACATTCCGTCCCTTCATCCAAGCCATTGAAACAAATTTTAACTAGTTGAGGCCACAGCACTGCTCTCTGTGGCATTCCACTCACCACTTTTTGTCAACTCGAATATTACACTATTATCTCTACCCTCCACTTCCTGTTAGCTAGCCAATTCTTTATCAATGCTAATATGTTATTCCCCCACACCATGAGCTCTTGTTTTGTGTGGTAACCTTGATGTAGCACCTTACCAAATGCCTTTTGGAAACAAATTCACCACATCTGCAAGTTCCCCTTTATGCACGTTGCTTCCTATTTCCTCACAGAACTCGAATAAATTTCCCTTTCACAAAATCAAGTTGACTCTGATTCTATAACAATTTTCTAAGTGCCATACTGTAACCCCCCTCCTTAATAATAGATTCCATCAATTTCCATTTGATATATGTCAGGCGAGCTCACCTGTAGTTTCCTGTTTTCTTGAATAAAGGTGTTATGTTTGCTCTTTTCCAGAATCCAGAAAAATTTTTAAAATTGCATCTATTATATCAGCTTCTACTTATTTTAAGACTCTAAATATCTGATTTTCATTTTGTGAAACTACATATACTCCATCTAATCATATTGATTTTATAAATGTCCTGCTACTGCCTCCTCAAAGATGGCATTTTCCCTGTGACAGATGTTCGGCTAACTGGCCTAACATGTCACCTTTCTGTCTCCTTCCTTTCTTGAATAGTGGTGTCACGTGCATTTTCCAATTTGCTGGGGCCTTTCCAGAATCAAGGAAATTTTAGGACATTAATCAGATCCTGGGCACTTGTCAGCCTTTAATTCTAATAACGTTCTCAGTACTTTTTCCCTGGTGAGTCCAATTGTTTTAAGTTCCTTCCTCCCTTCTGCCTCTTGATTTACAATTATTTCTGGGATGATATTTATGTCTTTTACAGTGAAGACGGACACAAAATACCTGTTCAATGCTACTGCCAGTTCCTTATTTCCCTTTATTAATTCCTTGACTGACTCTCCAGAGGACCAACGCTGACTTTAGTTACTCCTTTCCTTTTTAAATGCCTGTTCGAAACTCAATACATATATTTTTTTATTTCTAGCTAGTTTTCTCTCATACTCTAATTTTGCACTCATTCCTTTAGTCATTCTTTACTGGATTTAAATTCCATTCAAATTCTGACCTACAACTTCGCAGAATTGTGCACTTTTTCTTTCAATTTGAAACTATCTTTAACTTCCTAGGTTAGCCATGGTTATTGCATCCTTCTCATAGTCTTTCTCACTGGAATATATCTTTGTTACAAATTATGAAGTATCTCCATAAATATCTGAAACTGCATCCCTTCTGTCCTACTCATTAACCTAACTTCCCATTTACTTCTTACTGGAGTGCCTTCACATTTACAAAATTGACACTTGTTAAGAGAATAGAGCGCCCCACCCCTCTCCCCAGTCATAAGGTCATCAGAACTAGGAGTAGGTCATTCAGTCTACCCAGCCTGTTTCGCCATTCAATAAAATCATGTCTGATCTGATTGTGGTCTTAACTTCACTTACCTGCCTGACCCCCATAGCTCTTGATTCCCTTGTGGATCAAAAAACTGTCTAACTTAGCCTTGAATATCTTTTACACCTCCAGCTCTCTGCAGAAGAGAATTAAGATGTGGAAATGCCGGCGTTGGACTGGGGTAAACACAGTAAGGAGTCTAACAACACCAGGTTTCACTAGGCAACACCAAATTTCCACTCCATCTGACGAAGGAGCAGCTCTCCGAAAGCTAGTGGCGTTTGCTACCAAAGAAACCTGTTGGACTTTAACCTGGTGTTGTTAGACTCCTTACTGAAGAGAATTAAGTACAGGCCCAATCTGCTCAACCCCTTTATCCCATAAACCAGCCTAGTGAACATTCTCTGAATTGTTTCCAATACAAGTATATCCTTGTTTAAGTATGGAGACAAACTGTACACGGTACTAATGGTCTCACCAGTGCCCTGCACAGTTGTAGCAAGTCTTCCCTGCTTTTATACTGCATCCCCCAATGTGAAACAGGCTAACATTCCATTTGTCCTCTTAATCATTTGCTATACCTGCATGCTGACTTTCTGTGATTCATGTACAAGGACACCCAGATCCCTCTGTAATGCAGCATTCTGCAATCTGTCATTTCAAATGATATCCTGCTTTTCTATTCTTCCTGCCAAAGTGGACAGGTTTACATTTTTGCACATTATATTCCATTTGCCAGATGTTTTTCCATTCACTTCACCTATACAAACTCCTTTGTATCCTCACAACATGCTTTCCTACCTATCATTGTATCATGAGTAAATTTGACTCCAATATGGTGACCACTTATCCAATTCGTTAATAGAGATCGTAAATAGTTGAGACCCCAGCAGTAATCCCTGTGGCATTCCACTAAGTACAGTTAACCAACCTGAAACTAGTCCATTTATCTTGACTCTTTTTCCTGTTAGTTAACCAATCCTCTCCTCATGCTAAAATGTCACCCTCAACACTGAGCTTTTATCCTGTACCGTAACCTTATTAAAAGTCTTTTGGAAATCCAAATACACTACATCTGCTGATATTCTTTCAGCTATCTGAAGAACTCTTAATCAATTTGTCAAACATGATTTTCATTTTGTGAAACCACATATACTCCACCTAATCATATTGATTTTATAAATGTCCTGCTACTGCCTCCTCAATGATGGGTTCTAGCATTTTCCTTGTGACAGAAGTTAGGCTAACTGGCCTAACATGTCACCTTTCTGTCTCCTTCCTTTCTTGAATAGTGGTGTCACATTTGCATTTTCCAATTTGCTGGGGCCTTTCCAGAATCAAGGGAATTTTCGGACATGACTCAATGCAAGCACTATCTCTGCAGCCACTTCTTTTAAGAAGGCCATCAGGTCCAGGGGTCTTGTCAGTCTCGAGTCCCACTAGTTTTCCTAGTTCTTTTTCTCTAGTGATCATGATTTCTTTAAATTCCTTCTTGCCTTTTGCCCCCCTGCTTTTTTACTATTTTTGGGAAGCTAATTGTGTCTTCTACTGTGAAGGCAGTTACAAAATACTTGTTCAAAGTTTGTGCCATTTCCTTGATTCCCATTCTTAATTTCCCATTTTTATCCTCTAAGGGGCCATGTTTTTTCTCGACATTGCTGTTTTGATGTGAAGGCATGTATTTACTTAACAGATAAAGGCATCACTTGAGTGTTGATCTCCTGTTGACTAAATATGCGCTTTAACCAACTAAGCCTTGGTGCCAACTTTAAAACATAGTGCGCCTGGCATTCCCAGGCATTCTCCCGTCCAAGTACTAACCTGGCCTGAGTCTGCTTAGCTTCCAAGATCAGACAGGATTGGGCATTTCAGACTAGTGTGGCCATAGGCTCTAAGGGACTTCAGAATCGTTATGGTGCAGAAGGAGGCCATTTGGCCCATCGTGTCTGCACTGGCTCTCGGGCATCATGATTTAGCGCCATTCCCTTGCTTTTCCCCATATCCCTGCACATTGTTTCTATCCAAGTGATCATCTAATTCCTCTTGAATGTCTCGATTGAACCTGCCTCCACCACACTCTCAGGCAGCGCATTCCAGATCCGAACCACTCATTGTGTGAAAAGGTTTTTTTTCACATCACATTTTGTTTCTTTTGAAAATCACTTTAAATCTGTGCCCTCTCGTTCTTGATCCTTTTACAACCAGGAACAATTTCTCTCTATCTACTTTGTCCAGCCACCTCATGATTTTGAACATCTCCATCAAATTAAGCCAACACTCAATTTAGCTACTCTTTCCCTTTTTGTCTCGTAAAAGCTTTTACAGTATTTTTATATTTCTTGCAAGTTTTCTCTCACTCCAATTTCTGCCTGTTTAATATTTCTTTTGGTCGTCCTTTGCTAGTTTCTGTACCCAATCTTCCTTCTGGCCTATCACTATTATTTGCAGCATTATGTTTTTTTTTCAAATGTTATCCTTAACTTCTTTAGTTAGCCCATGAATTTTGTATCCTTTTCATACTGTTTTTTCCTCAGTGGAGTGTATCTTTGTTGAGAGTTATGAAATACCTGTTTAAATGTCTGCCACTGCTTTTCTATTTTCTAACCTTTTAACCTATTTTCCCAGTCCACTTTAGCCAACTGTATCATCGTATCCTTATAATTGCCTTTATTCAAATTTAAGGCTCTTTTGGATTTCTCACACTCAAGCCGTGAAATTCTATGAGTTATGGTCAGTCTTAACAAGAGACTTATTTACCATAAGTCCTTAATTCATCTTTCCTCATTATACATTACCAGGTCTGCAATAATTTACCTATTTGTAATGTTTAAGAAACTGTGCTGGATCCTCTCTGTGAACTTATCCTCCTATCTATCTTTGCCAATTTGATTTATCCAACCTATATCAAAATTAAAATCTCCTTTAATCATTGCAGTTTCTTATAACCCCCCATTATTTATTGATAAATACTCTAACCTACAGTGTAGCTGTGGTCAGGATACCTATAAACTACTCCCACCAGTGACTTCTTCCTTTTGCTGTTTCTTATCTTCATGCAAAGTGAGTCTACATCTTGATTCTCTGAACCAAGATTATTTCTCACCACTGTACTGATCTCATCCTTTTTTAACAGAGCTACCCCACCACCTTTTCTTCCTGTTCTTATGAAATGTCAGATACCCTCAAATATCTAGGTACCACCGTGGAGCTAAAATATTGGACTTTTAAGCTGAGACATTTACATTTGAATTCTGGAATCAAATATTTGCCCAGGCATTTGTTATGGCAACTTGGCCTAATCATGAGGGAAGTGGTCTGAAACTGTTGTGTGGAGCAACAGTGGTGGAAGAAGTGTAAGTGTCCCTTCTCACATCTCTTGTGCAGACTCCTAATATGATCAGCTTTCTTAGGAGAGATATTGAATAGTGTTCAATGTTCAATAAGTCAAATCACTGCTAACTGAACTCCCTATTCCCACCTCACTGAGTTTGAGGGTCCAGTAACTACAAATGGTGTTCTCATTGACTTTTTAAGTTACCCTTAATTGTGATCCTCTAAAACAAAGAGTAACACCTTCTGGTTAAAACATTTAACTGATGAGCTTTTAGAGAAACCTTTCACTCTAGTTTCGGTAGGTTTTTAAATTTTCTTATTACTGTAGTAATATACATTAAGGTAATGACATTTTGAGCTGTAAATGGAATTTCGTATTTAAGAAAAATTCCATATCATGATTTTTGTCTAATGGAAGCTTGTGAGCGTTTGCTGGGAGAATGGAAATGCTGTACTTTCTCTACTTGAGCACATTCCATATTCAGTTTCTGAGTGCAATTAATTAAACCTGAATGTTTACAGTGTTATGAGCCAAACAGGCAAATGGTAATATGTATTGTAAAACTTCTTTTCGTTCAAGTTCAGCTTAAGTCCACTAATTGGAGTTGCACTGTTTTGTTACATATAGACAGTTGATGCAATGTTAAAACCACGCTCTAATATAATTTCTCATTGCTGATAGGTGCTTGGAACGCTCTTCATTTATATCCTTTTTATGGTGGAGGAATTCAGTAAAGAACCAATGGAAAATCTTGACGATGTTATCTACTATGTGAATGGCACATATCGCTTGCTTGAGTTCCTGGTGGCTTTGTGTGTTGTTGCGTATGGTGTAGCAGAGACAATATTAGGAGAGTGGACTTGGATGGGTTCATCCATCATCTTTGTCCATTCCTACTTCAATGTCTGGCTTCGAGCACAGTTGGGATGGAAGAGCTTTCTTCTCCGCAGGGATGCAGCAAATAAGATCAACTCGCTGCCAACTGCCACTAAAGAGCAGCTTGAAGAGCACAATGACATTTGTTCCATCTGTTACCAGGTATGTAGCATGGCACCAGTGCAACACTTAAACCCTGGCTTTAGTACTCAAACTCTCATTCAGGACGATCGCAGTTGGTTGTCCTTATGTTCAGTTCACGTTCTGTATGTGTATTAGCTTCTGCTAATTCCTAATTGCTATAAAATTCCTTTTGTCACCTTCCGGTGTCACTTATGCTGTGAAAAAGATTTAAAGGCAACTAAAACTTTTTAAAAGAGTAATTGATAGTTTTATAAACTGTTGGAGTGACTTGCATGATTTATGTTATAATCCGGACCTCCGGTATGGTTGAAAGTTAGTAAGGGGCAACTGTTGGATATCAGAGGTGAATGGAAGTATTGGGGCAATATGCACACTTCACTGGTAAAAATTATATCCATATATTCATGAAAATACTGAAGTAATCCCCCTAAATGAAAGATGCTTAGTAAGCATGAGCACTGTTAAACTGTGAGCAAAAATTGGTCTTTCACTCAGAGTATGGAAAATCTAAGTTTATTTGTTGAAAATAATTCAACAATAATGAAAGGAGATGTTAGTTTGCTGACAGGAATTACATTTACAATATTTTAAAATATTTTAAGTTCTTCCCTTAATTATAATCAGATAGCCATGAACTTCAAGTTGCCATCCTTCTGAAATTTGAAAGCTAACCATCACAAAATAGTTTTAAGCAATGAGCAAAAGTGTGTTTGAGAGGAATTCTTAATCCAGGTGCAGGTTCCATTTGCAATACTCCTCACAACACAGTTACTTTTTTTTTAACTAGCGTCTGTTTCCAGGTTAGCAGATGGCTGCTTAATTGAGTTGCAGGTTCTATTGAATTACATGTAAATTAGAAACCTATTGGTTTTGAGAATCACTGGCTTTATTGCACAGGTGGCTGTTTATTGAAGGTGACCAGAAGGACAGATTTTACTATTGTGAAAATATTGCCTGTAGTTTGGCTGTTTGAGGTTCATTTAGGACGGTGTTGGATCAACAGTTTCTTAATATTGTAATTCCCCCATTACACCTCTTTTTCTGTTCCTCTATCCTGAGTCTGGTATGTCATTCCACATATGTCATTGCCAGTGCTCCAATACCTAAATCAACCCACACTTTTGTGTATACAGGCAGTTGACAGTTAATTCAACTGTGGAGGACGTCATTTTCAGTTTTAATCTTGCTTGTGTCGTCTGTCTCCTGTACATATAAAAGTAAAATGCTGCAGTTGCTGGCGATCTGTTAACTGTTTCTCTCTCCACACAAGCTGCCAGACCTGTTACATTTTTCCAGCACTTCGTTTTTAACTCCCTTTTACTTTCACTTCTCTGTGTAAACACACGTGCACATACTTTCCAGCAGGAGTTACTAATTAGAAATCAAGAGACAAAACCATGGCTGAACTTTTAAGTTTCCACTTCTCCCTGATTTTAGAACGGGTGACTCAGCAGGCTTCAGCAGAATTGAACCCAAGACCCTCTTGTCTATGTTACCCACTAAGATATCAGGGGACCTATCTTTGTATTTTCTGCACTATTGTTTTGGCTGGCCGATGTAAAGCATCTTTCTATTTTTATGCTTGTAGCTGGATGCCAGATGATTCTCAAGCTGTCACAGTGACTTTATCTGACCTTTCCCTCCCTTTACTATTAGAGCAATGTATTTTACTTCAGCTTTGCCCTATCAATCCAGGAGACTAACTTTGCAATCTTTGTATTAATGCAGTGCACTTGGGATGCATGATTGATGGATGTGAATGCACTTGATTTTAGTTTGTAGGCTGGACAGATCTTTTGTTCCCTAGTGTAATGATATTGTCATCCTCATAATATAGGAAACAGACTCATTTGGATTTTGGATAGAAGCTGTTTTGACTCTGTTTCAAGGCATATAACTATAGCTTAAATTGAAGACAAATTTAATGTTTCACGTTGACTGATGAAAGCAAAATATAATTTACAACATGTTGAGCAACTTGCCACTGAAACAGTGGCAGTGCATTAGTAACAATGTATTGTCAATGCATTTAGGTACTAAGTCCCTATTTATTTCCTTTTTTCTGAAGTGATGGCATGAAAATTTAATGTGCTTTTAAAATTCATAATAGACTGTACAAAGGGTCATGTGCATCAGTTTAAGAGAGGAATTCAGTCTCTATCTTTTGACTCCAATAGGCAGCTTGCACCTTACTCTGGATTTTATGTCAACAGAACTGTTTAATTGAGTTGCTGCTTTATAACTAATCACCAAAACATGATGGGACAATTCTCCAAGGGAAGAGATGGGGTGAAACTATCATGTTTCACTGGTTGGCGTGATCAGATTGTGGCATATGAATTTAAGAGCATCCCACTGACCTGGTAGATTGTGGCACAGTCTCATACAATACTAAATGGTATTGACCTTATGATTGTGGGTTTGATTCCAAGTGCTTTTTCATTAATTGATTTGTGCTGGATTCAGAACCCTGATAAGAAAGGAATTGAAAATACATGTCAGCCACCATGACTTGCTCAATTACATATAGATGTGAACTCTGGATGGTTAAGGGGCCAGTTCACCGGTTATGGCTCTTGTGCGCCAATAGGCTTTTGACATTCGTGGTCTAGGTTCATGCATAAAGAGTAGCTAGTTGGGCTGCAGGTATAGGTTGAACAAGTAGGGGTCAAAGCTAGAGCAAAATAGGTAAAAAGCAGCAACAGAATATTCTTACACCGTTTTAATATGTTGTTTCTTACCAAATTTAATTTTCTTTACTTTAGGACATGCATTCTGCGGTGATTACACCATGCAGCCATTTCTTTCACTCGGCCTGTCTCAAGAAGTGGTTATATGTGCAGGAAACGTGCCCATTATGTCACCAGCAGTTGAAATCTCAAGGACAGCAGGTTGGGACAACACCAGTACAAGGACCAGGAGAGCAATTGCCCCATAATGAGAGAAGAGCAAGTCAAGAATTGGTTGGACTAAATGATGGGCCTCCTGGTAATGATTCAGATCTAGCTCATGGTTCTGAGGGCCCCATGGGGCAAAACGAAGAGGGCCAGAAAGCTCTAAACACTGATTGCAGTTCTCATGGAGATCCAGGCACAGATGAACATCGATGTGCACAAAATGGCTCTAATGTGGGCAATATTGAGTTTTCACACCCAGCAGAACTTTGTGAGGATGATGATCAACAATTGTCTGTTACACAGGAGAGTTTCAATAAACAATGCATGGAGGCGTCAAGTGCTCATGGAAGGGAATTGAATGAAGCGGATTGTCACCTTAACCTGCCATGATACTGCAGTGATGTTAAAGCCTTATAATAATGTAGGCAATGGCTTTCTATTTGAACTTGACAGCTTAAGCAAGAAGTGAAATGAAATGTATTTACAGAGAAACAGAATGTAATGTTCTCACAAGCAGGTCTGGAGACATTTTGTAAGAAGGGATCGAGTGAATTTGTTGCCACATCATCTTTACAGTATTAGACACAGCCATGGCAGGACAGGGAGGATGTTTTTGCTAGACGTTTTGTAGGCATGAAATAATTAGATTGACTGACGTATTATATTTATATATAATTAGAAGCTTTAAGCATGGTTAAAGTCACATGCTACAAGCAGACTTTTTAAAAAAAAACAAATTAAAAATTTTTGTAGCTCTATATTCAGCAACTGCAATTGCACTGTCATAGTTTATGGTGCATTTCCAAAGTATTTAATGAGTACCTGATGAATGGTGCGTGAATAACTTTGGCTTGTACTTACCTGCTCAATGAAGTAGACTGAAGCTTTTATGAGCACTTTGATTCCTTTCAAATTCTTGAAGGATCATAAGTGGGATGAACTGCAGGATACAGATAAGAGCAGAGTTGCACGATGAATATGGCACGTTTGACTTCTGAAACCTGAGGGGTACAGTGTTATTTTTAAGTTGAGAACTATGATTTGTGAAAATGATTACATTAACTTGTATGATGAAACAAAGCAAAAGAAAAAAAGCCATTTTGTAGCTCTGATAGATTTTGCACAATTTTCTTTTTGGGAGGAGGGGAGATATTGGTGACATATTTTCTTAATTCATCATGGCTTAAGTAGGTAGGCTCACATTTAATATTACTTTACTGTGTGCATTTGAACAGAAAAGGAAAACTCGTTTTTTTCATCAGCGAGTGAACCAGAAAATTGAGAGTCTTACTCTGTAGCTTTTGAAAATTGTGAACAATTTGCAAACAACCAGGCTGGCATTGAATAATAAATATGAGATCATGGATAGAATCAATCTAACACAATTCCTCTGGGGCTTTATTTTGAGAATGTGGATGTCTGAATAAATACGTCAAAGTCATCAAGTGCACCATTACTGTTTCCTCTCCTCTTGAAGACACTGATACCTCCTGGGATGTAATGTTCTATCGGTCTGAGCTTTGACACTGAGCTATGGTGAGTATTCAGCCATGGAATGCAGCATAGCTGAGCCTGATCCCACTTCATCTGATATCCACTTGCATACATTTTTCAACAAAGCTGGCTGGATAGTAATCAGGAATGAAACCCTGGCTGAGTTTAATTTCTCCCCCTGCACCATCGAACTTTAAAGCCTCTAATCTTATAGCCGATTTGGAACACCTTGTGGCATAGTGGTTAGCACTACTTGCCTCATAGCGCCAGGAATCCAGGTTCGATTCTCGGCTTAGGTCACTATCTGTGCGGAGTTTGCACGTTCTCCCTGTGTCTGGCCATGCTAAAATTGACCCTAGTGTCAGGAGGATTAGCAGGATAAATGAGGGTTACGGAAATAGGGCCTGGGTGGGATTGTGGTCGGTGCAGACTCGATGGGCCAAATGGCCTCCTCCTGCATTGTAGGGATTCTATGATTCTAATTGATGTTCCTGTTGAGCCCAACTAATTTGGCAGAAACCGGAAATTGAATTCCCCCAAATCTTTCTGGTGAGATGAACTTTGAATTTCAGTGGAACAAACAGCACTGTTTTGTCAAAGAAACATAGAAAACTACAGCACAAAACAGGCCCTTTGGCCCCACAAGTTGTGCCGAACATATCCCTACCTTTTAGGCCTATCTATAACCCTCCATCCTATTAAGTTCCATGTACTCATCCAGGAGTTTCTTAAAAGACCCTATTGAGTTTGCCTCCACCACCACTGACGGCTGCCGATTCCACTCGCCCACCACCCTCTGTGTGAAAAACTTCCCCCTGTACCTACCCCCCAGCACCTTAAATCTGTGTCCTCTCGTAGCAGCCATTTCCACCCTGGGAAAAAGCCTCTGAGAGTCCACCCGATCTATGCCTCTCAACATCTTATATACCTCTATTAGGCCTCCTCTCATCCTACGTCTCTCCAAGGAGAAAAGACCGAGCTCCCTCAGCCTATCCTCATAAGGCATGCCACTCAATCCAGGCAACATCCTTGTAAATCTCTGCACCCTTTCAATCTTTTCCACATCCTTCCTGTAATGAGGCGACCAGAATTGAGCACAGTACTCCAAGTGGGGCCTGACGAGGGTCTTATATAGCTGCATCATTATCCTTGGACTCCTAAACTCAATCCCTCGATTGATAAAGGCCAGCACACCATACGCCTTCTTAACCACCACCTCCACCTGCGGGGCCGATTTTAGAGTCCTATGGACCTGGACCCCAAGGTCCTTCTGATCCTCCACAGTACTAAGAGTCCCTTAATATTGTACTCCTTCATCCCATTTGACCTGCCAAAATGGACCACTACGCATTTATCTGGGTTGAAGTCCATCTGCCACTTCTCCACCCAGTCTTGCATCCTATCTATGTCCCTCTGTAACTTCTGACATCCCTCCAGACTATCCACAACCCCACCAACCTTCGTGTCGTCGGCAAACTTACCAACCCATCCCTCCACTTCCTCATCCAGGTCATTTATGAAAATGACAAACAGCAAGGGTCCCAGAACAGATCTCTGGGGCACACCACTGGTGACCGACCTCCATTTAGAAAAAGACCCATCTATACACACTCTCTGCCTCCTTTGGGCAGCAGCCCCTTGGATCCCATGCCCTCTCACTTTTTCTAGAAGCCTTGCATGGGGGACCTTATCGAATGCCTTGCTAAAATCCATATAAACCACATCTACCGCTTTCCCTTCGTCAATGTGTTTAGTCACATTTTTGAAGAACTCCACCAGGCTCGTAAGGCACGATCTGCCTTTGACAAAGCCATGCTGAGTATTCTTGAGCATACTAAACCTCTCCAAATGCTCATAAATCTTGTCCCTCAGGATCTTCTCCATCAGCTTACCAACCACTGAGGTTAGACTCACCGGTCAGTAATTTCCTGGGCTATCCCTATTCCCCTTCTTGAAATTAGGAACCACATCCGCAATCCTCCGGCACCTCTCCTTGAATTTGTCTTGCTTTTATGGCCAAATGCAGTTCAGTACCTCATTGGGTACTTTTACTGTTCATTGTAGAATTTTTCTTGGATTGGTCCATTTTGCAGAATAATACACAGCTGTCAGAAACTACTTGTTGCAAAACCAGTAGAGTTTTGTTAACATGAACTGAATGCACGAGTGAATGCAGCTTCAAATGTTTCACCTTCATCAGTAAAACCTCACCATGGAAAATCAGTGTTGATTGTATGCATGATTGTTTTATTTCAGTTCATTCAAACCAGTGCATTTATACATGCTTAATAACTGTCAAGTGCATACGGAGGGAGTCATGACACTCATTTAAACTAAGTTGAACTTCTGTCAAACTTTGAAATTATCTTTGAAATTGTAGATAATTTCTGAAAACTTGCTGTAGTTTGGCAGTCAGATGAGAAGATATTCAAAGATATATATTTACTTTTGCAGCCAGTATCCACACCAGCTCCATCTTATAAGTTTAGGTTTTATAAGTTTATTTATTAGTGTCGCACATAGACTTACATCTTAATTAGATAATAACACTGATTAGATGTAGGTTGAAATGTCTTGATCATACCCTCTAAAGAACACACCAATTACGTTATATGTTCAGTACCACCTGTCGGGGCGGCACGGTAGCACAGTGGTTAGCACTGCTGCTTCACAGCTCCAGGGACCTGAGTTCGATTCCCGGCTTGGGTCTCTGTCTGTGTGGAGTTTGCACATTATCCTCGTGTCTGCGTGGTTTCCTCCGGGTGCTACAGTTTCCTCCCACAGTCCAAAGATGTGCGGTTAGGTTGATTGGCCATGCTAAAAATTGCCCCTTAGTGTCCTGAGATGTGTAAGTTAGAGGGATTAGTGGGTAAATATGTAGGGATGGGGGGTAAGGCCTGGGTGGGATTGTGGTCGGTGCAGACTCGATGGGCCAAATGGCCTCTTTCTGCACTGTAGGGTATCTAATCTAATCTAATCCTCTTAGTTTTTGGTGGGGCCACAGATCTGATGTAGAATTAGAAACAATTTTGTACTGGAAATTTGTTCTCATTATGAACAATCTTTCAGTTCTCCAAGTAGATTTTATTTAAGATTGTTAGGGGAGAGGGGGAGAATTTCGATCCTCAGCCTAGTGTTGATTCTAACCTTGGTAAGTATGTGCTGCTTCCCTGGTAGTGCAGAAGTTAATGGGATATCTGCATCGTGTTCACTCCACTTTTTTTCTATTAACTTCACTGATGAGAACCTTTTTTTGTATCTTGTATTTCAGCTTTTTTGTATTCTTTAACTGTATTCTAGAAAGAAATCTATGGAAGTTGGTAGAGAGCTGGGAGACTGTGCCCTCTATAATTTAGAGAAGTTGTTTACATACACCATATTTATTCTTTCTTGAACATTGTGTTGTGGGATTAAGCTCCAGAGGTTTTGATGGGTATATATCTAAGTGATCTCCAAAAATTGATTACAGCATAAACAGGCAAAATATATAAAAGAATTACAGGAAGTGGGATTGGATGGTTACGATCTAGAGTTATCATTTGGACAGGTTTGAATTGTCAAATAGCTATCTTCTGTGCCCATGATTTTGAAGCTAATTAGCAGCACCGTGAAACCTTGTTGAGATGAGTTTATTATATTTTGACTTTGAATTGAGTTCTGAAAGATTCTTTCAACTATCAATTAGTCTAGAAATTAAATATGCAAAAACCCACCTGAGTCATCACACTTCAACGCTGCAGTAGTTACTTTCTCCTTTTAATTTTAACCAACCTAGGATGCATCTATCTATAATAGGTTTCACTGTACAATTTGAGACTACCATGGCAAGATTGTGATGTGATAAATTACTGATTTGTCTTTAATGCCCAAGCAATTATTGGAACTAATGATCCTACCTCTATGTAATTGTATGGAATTCTTTGAAGGAAGGTTATTTCCACTGGCTGGCTGGAGAACTTAGATCAAGGGGTGAAGGGGGAGGCGGAGCTGGATTGATGTGCTGCTGCTATTTCTTATGGAATCTTGTAGTCTTGGTTTGGACTGTTTGTCACTCTCCATGACTCACCTTTGTTGACATTTGGCTGAAGAACCAAATTGAAGACTGTTAATAGTGCTGCTTTCACAATTCCAGAATCCCACCACTCATAAGATTCCACTCATTCCAGAGATTTTAAGGATTGTATCACTGGATGCTCGTAGATGACATTAATTAATCTTAAAAGTTTGGAATGTTGTCAAGTGGGGTTCAGAGATTTTCTGAAATCTACCAGAAAATACATCAAGCTGCTATTGAGTGCTGGAGCAGTGCAAGTTTAACAAACTTATTGTGTAGTCAACAGCAGAATATTTTTACACAAGATACAAATTTTCCAATAAATGTTTTTGCATCATTGGCATGGAGAGGAAAATTAGGTACATACATGGTGCGAATGAGGGACTGTTTGAGAGTCAGAAATGTGGCCTTTATGCAGATGATCATTTAAATGTAATTAAATCCCAAATGTAGATTTGCCAATATTTGAATGGCCCCATTACTCTATTTTACATTTTAACAGGATCCAACCAGAGCAGCTAGAAAAATTCAGACATTGTTTGAAAGTAATAGAACGTAATCTTCCCACAACTTAATTTAGTGTTTGAAATTTGGCAGCTATTGTTGAAGCCCTTCAATTGGACAAAATCTTGAATCAACCGCCATGAATGAACTTATGTGGGCCAGTACTAAACTGTTCCAATAAGTGCTTAGTTTGATGTGTGTATCATTCATATGAAATTAACATGATATAGGCAAGGTGATCTGACAATTCTGGGACTTGAATTGTCACCTATCTTTGAAAATGAAAGATTAGTAACCCTGATTCTCTCCTGATTTCTAGCTATTGGGCAATAAGGTCAATTGTAGTCATCTGTTTGCTCCTCCAGGGTGTGCTCTTGCAACAGGATACATTGATTAAATAGAAATATTCACTTAAGAACAGGCCAGGAATGTTTCTAACTTCTCTGCCTTGGTACTCAACCACACGTTACATTTACCCAACTCATCAGAAACGCTTTCTACACTCTTGTATCTTGCACAAGCTCCATTCTCCCATTTGTGTATGAAATCACACTTTTGCATAAAGGTTCACATCAAACAATTCCGAAGTTAAATCATTTTAATTTGCTAGTTTTCTCTTAAGATTTACTTTCCTCCTGTCCAGCACATGTTGACTTTTGAACTTGTTGGATTCCACCAGCACCCTTCAGTCTCTCATCCACATTTGACACTTAATGATGAGTTGCAATGAACTATTGAAATATAGGAGACATAATGAGGTATTTGGATACTGATCAGGAATGAAGATGTTTGATTTTCTTCACCCAAACTCTGGTTCAAGAACCAATTATACTACTGCTATTAACAACCTGGTTAAAATCAACTCTCTTGCTATGGGCTGGGATTCAAGCTTGGGAATGTCTTGGTCTATGTGCCCTAGTAACTCAGATTATCTCACGATGCCATTGATTGGCCACAGGGGGAGGTTACAGACTCTTGTCAGATTCAAAAGTTCCATTCAAGTGTGTCCTTACACCATGGTTACTCAAAATGCTGCCCCGGTATATATCAGGTAGGCCAGTACCCATATACCAAATAACATCATTCTTTCATTATGTTTAGTTATTCAAAATTATTTATTTTTACTTGCTATGTTTGTGCAACTGCAAAATGGACCTCTAGACATTCTAACATTTAATTGACTCATTATTCTTGTGACTGATGTATAGCAGCAGTTTGGTAAAATTAACATTTTTAGAATTAATTTGTTCAGTTTGATATCGATATTGTACATTTCAATTAAACTCTTTACTCTGGTAAGTTTTATTTATTGTTACACCTTTTGGAACATTTTTCAATTTACTGTGGTTATGTTGGTTCCACAGAGCATTGTGCACAAGAGAAAGCCAGGGGCCCTATTTAACTTGTCAAATGGCCCTCGAGAATCAGACGTATGATTCTTATCATGGTAATATGCTTTAAAATGAGAACGGGTCATATTTGGGAAAGCATTGGCTTTGAGCATGTAACAAATTTTATTATGACCCCCCATGTAGTAAGAGAACATTATCAACTTTGCAATTTGGATGATGGGTGGGAACAGCATTGCATTCAGCTATACTGCCCTGTGTGTTTACATAGCTTTCTGCTATTTGTTGCATCAGCTCACACTTGACATTTGGGTGAGTTACAGAAGGGTTTTCTTTCCCTTTGGATCCATATCCAGTTCCAAATACAGAGAGGAGAAATGGAGAGTGAGGAAGAAAAAGAACTATAAAATATAGACAGCTAACTCAAAACAATGAACCAATGTGCCTCATTAGCATGTTTTTGCTCACTGGCAGTGATCAAATAACTTATCAATTATTTGGGAGGCCTACTGTGGGTATTGCACAAGTCATCAGTGCTGTATTGGTTACCATTTCATTTTGCAATTTCATTTTACATTGAATTATTTTTGCTGCAATCTTCACATCTACCTTGCTGAATCACATATCACACCTATTTTTAAAGGTGTTTACTAGCAGAAAGTTAAATGGGATTATGGCTAATTAATGAACTTGGATGGCAAGCGTTCTGAATTGCTTCTTTTCACTGAAGGTAAATTAGCCATATGAGCTGGAAATTAGTTATAATGAATGATCACAAAATTAACTTTTAAATTGGCTATAAAAATAATGGAATTATAACTTTGTATTTTGAAATTGATTCAACTTGTGTCCAACGTCAACTTTATCACACATGGTCTACATTAGAAGTAATTACAGTGATATATTTAAATTTAAACTTGTTCCCCAATGTTCTTCTTCAGGCATCAAATTGACTTAAAAATTAAGCAATTAAAATGGATGGATTAGTCATTCAAACCAAATGAATTTAATTTAATGATGGCTGTTAAGCAGAAGATTGTTAATGTAGACACCATTGTGTTACAGTAATTTTATGAAAACAATCTTGATTTCAACCTGAAAGTGTTCTCACGAAGTACCATATTTTATCAAATAATCTGCATCTCGTAGGAAGATGTGTAATATGGGATGGTGAGTAATTAAGTGAAATACAAGGTACTAATCCATTTTAAAGATTCAAATGAAGCTCAAGTGGTCTATGTTGAATTCTGAAGTTCCATTATTGCTAGTTTACCCAGGTTTTACTCCTTTCTCTGGATATTGACTCCTTCTCAGGTACAGCTCTATGGGAAGTCTCAGCCTTCTTGTGAGCTTGGACCTTGCTCAAATTTTTATTCTGAAAAGTGGAATCCATAAACCCCTACCCTTGTCCAATATCCAGACATGTACTTTTCAGCAGTGATTGCTGGAGCAGAAACCATACCTGACGTTTCTTACCCACTTCCTTCATAATTCAACCATGCTGACACCAATGGTAGTATTGTGCTCTGACTGTACAAGTTAACTCGGCTCGGAGTGAACATTGAAGCTTTATGGCTATGCACCAAATCATGGGGTGTGTTTTGTCACAAAGATTTCAAAGTAATATTGTTGCAATATCAATTGCAGGAGTCCTATATACTAGCTAAGCAGTGAATTTTCATTCAATTCAGCTTAATGTTGTGATTCACTTATTTAATCTGGACAACCCCTGATGCTGTATGAAGTTAGAAATGCTGCATAATAATGGGGGCAAAGAGTGTAATTTTAGAGATGAAACTTGAAGGCACATTGTAATGAACCAGGTGTGTTTTTAACTGGTAGATTATTGGAAATAATCTTTCAATGTATTATAACACACCAAATCAACAATTAATATTCATCCTGTGGTGCACTGCAGCCGTTTATAATGAATATATAAATACATGAAATAAAAATATCATAGACCAGAAGATGCATGTTTTATCCAGATTTACTTTTTAAAATTTCATTCAAGGGATGACTAGTCACCGGCTAGGCCAGCATTTATTGCCCATCCCTTGTTGCCCTTGAGAAGTTGGTGGTGAGCTGATTTGTTGAACCCTGCAATCCTTGTGATGTAGATACACTCATAATGCTGTCACAGAGGAAGTTCCAGAATTTTGATCCTGCGACAGTGAAGGACCAGTGATATATTTCCAAGTCAGGATGGTGTGTGGCTTGGAGGGGAACCTCCAGATGATGGTGTTCCATGCACCTGCTGCTCTTGTCCTTCTAGATGGTGGAGGTTGCTGCCTAAGGAGCCTTGGTGAGTTCCGGCAATGAATCTTGTAGATGGTACACTGTGCACCATTGGTGAAGAGACTGGATATTTGTAGAAGGGGTGCCAATCAAGCAGACTGTTTTATCCTGGATGGTATCAAGCTTCTTGAGTGTTGGAGCTGCACTCATCCAGGCAAGTGGAGAATATTCCACTGCACTAATGACTTGTGCCTTGTAGATTGCGGGCAGGCTTTAGGGACTCGAGAGTTACTCGCCGTACGATTCCTAGCCTCTGATCTGCACTTGTAACCACAGTATTTCTATAGCTAATCCAGTTTCTGGTCAATGGTAACTCTCAGGATATTGATATTGGGGGATTCAGCGATGGTAATGTCATTGAATGTCAAGGATCGGTGGTTAGTTTCTCTTTTGTTGGAGATGGTCATTGCCTGGCACTTACGTGGTGTGAATATTCCTTTCCCTTGTCTGGATGTTGTCCAGGTCTTGTTGCATTTGCACAGGTCTGGATGTTGTCCAGGTCTTGTTGCATTTGGACATTGATTGCTTTGGTATCTAAGGAGTTGTGGAACATTGTGGCAATCATCAGTGAACATCCCAACTTCTGATGTTATGATGGAGGGAAGTTAATTGAAGCAGCTGAAGATGGTTGGGCCTATGGGCCTGTAACACTACCCTGAAGAACTCCTGCAGCGATGCCCTGGAACTCCGATGATTAACCTCCAACAATCACAGCCATCTTCCTTTGTCCTCGATATGACAAGTCTAGTGGAGAGTTTTCTCTCTGATTTCCATTCACTTCAGTTTTGCTTGGGCTCCTTGATACCACATTTTGTAAAACGCTACCTTGACACCAAAGGCAGTCACTGTCACCTTGTCTCTGGTGTTCAGCTCTTTTGTTCAGGCTTTAATCAACACTAATGAGATCAGGAGCCTAGTGGCTTTGGGGATCCCAAACTGCTGACTTAGCTGTTCCTGGCTGGGTTGACAAAGGGTGCAACAATTCATGACCAACTTGGCTAGAAAGGGGCAACCGGAGTTTGAGAAAGGGGAGGGATATCAATGCAGATTGTGTCCCCCTTCTCATTTCCAACTGTTCCCACATGGAATGTATATGTGTGGATGTTGGATGATACAGGATTAAGCTTACATATTTGTATAGCTTTTTGTTAATTATCCAGACTCTCCCATCAAGTGAGGCCATTGGATGAGTTAGATGAGAAGCATCAGAGGAAATTGCCAGTTGGGAAAGATCAAATCACTGCCTTTTTTTCAAACCATAGATGAAAATGAGTTCTTTGGCATTAGTCTCTGATAGATTTAATTTCGCAAACATGGAATTGCTTTGTACTGTGAACACGCCAATTAAAGCAGGAGCATTTTATTTTAATATCCAACTCATTTATCACCTTGCCATGCCCTTCATAAAAAAGTTGAATATGCTGTTTAGTGCCATCTCTGAGTGACTCTTTGGTATGACATGTTTAGCATCTATTACTGTTTACTTTGGAAAAAGAAAGACTTGTATGTATATAACACCTTATCCAGTTTTTGCAGTTCACATACAGTAAGTCTCCATTTTAAGTTGTCCCATTTTAACTAATTCTGCTTTAATGTTGATCAGTTAATGGGACCCATATTTGTGTTTAGCGTGGGGAGTTTCATTCAAAGTTGTTTAATTTGGGGTCTCACATAGGGTCACATGAGCCAATTGTGCCATGTTGGAGCAGCCTCTGACACTCTGTGACCCTCCAACGCACTGCAAACTCTGGCTCCTCTGCTGCTCCGTGAACCTCCTGCCCACAGCTGACCCTCTGGTTTGCAGTGTCTGCCACTCCCTCACCCTCCCTCTTGCTGCTGACTCTCCATCTCACAGCCTGTGCTGCTCCCTGACCCTCGCTTTTTCTGCCAATCCCCTGGTTTGCCTCCTGCGTGACAAAGTTGCTCTTCCTGCCTGTCGTCACTCCTCTCCAGAGTCCTTGCTCACAGTGAGGTTTCTGTACAAATAGGAGGAGGTTCTACGAATGGAAGGGTCCACATTGAGTGGGAGGGTAAGGGAGCGCGAGATGTTCATGGAGCAAGATCGACAGCGAAAGGGAAGCAAGTAGAAAGTTAACTTCTATATTTATATTTTTGATTATAAAAGTTATTTTGTTTACTAATATAAAAACTTAGCAATATGAAGTATTTCAACTCAGGAGATAATTTACTGGAATGTGTTGGCATTTACATCAACATTTTCAGCCGCCCCACCCCAAAGTTGGTCACTCTGCCCTTGAGAGCTGGTTCTCAGGCAAGAATAGCTGAGGCTCTCTACTCAATATTAGGTATTGTGATAATATGTAGATGCAGCATGCTATTAGCTAAAATAGTGATTTGTAACTTTTCATTGTGTTTTCTGATGCAGCACGGTGGCACAGTGGTTAGCACTGCTGCCTCACAGCGCCAGAGACCTGGGTTCAATTCCCGGCTTGGGTCACTGTGTGGAGTTTGCACGTTCTCTCCATGTCTGTGTGGGTTTCCTCCGGGTGCTCCGGTTTCCTCCCACAATCCAAAATACGTGCTGGTTAGGTACATTGACCCAAACAGGCACTGGAGTGTGGCGACTAGGGGAATTTCACAGTAACTTCATTGCAGTGTTAATGTAAGCCTTATTGTGACTAATAAATAAACTTTAAAAAACTTATAGAATCTCACTACAGCTTTTGCATAGGTTTTAATAGGAAAATCTGATTTGCTTGAAGTTGTTTCACTTACAATTGCACTTTTCAGGAACGCAACTACAACTTTAAATGAGTGCTTACCACACTTGGAAGGCCAGATACTTTTACGTTTTGCAAGCAGTGGCAATCAGATTTGTACAGAGAAGATCCCATAATAACAGGTGAATGATAAGTTGATCTTTTAAGCAATGTGGAGAGAGAAATATGGGCTGAGGGGAATGTTCTCTCGGATACTGGGAGAATTCAATGTCCTTTTTGAAATAATGATGCGGCATCTTCAACATCTTGAATATCAATTTAACATTTCACCTGAAGGATGGATTCTTCATGAAGCAGCACTCTTTCTGTATTTCATTCACAAATTAACCATAAATTATGTACTTAAAACCTCGTGTGGAGTATGAGCTGATGGGAGAAATGCCTCTTGGTTCAACAATGGTTAGCAGTACTACCAGAGAAGCACAATTAGCATTAGTAAAGATAGTTCTTAATTTGGGGTGCACAGGCTTCAACTGTGTATAATGATCCATCATTTCTCATTGGGATTGGGAACTCATCCAGGCTAATGTAGCCCATTGTGTCATCAGCATTCTCCTTTTAAAAAATATATTTCCAAATCGTCAACATGAGCACACGAGAAAACTAAAGCTATTGACTGTTCTTATCTTTTTAAAAATGGTATCAATGGTAGTGCTCTTAACTAGAAGTTACTCAGAGGCTAAATGTACTGTCAATGTGATACACTGTTGTCATGGTTTGATCCTTGGTCTGCGATGTTGATTGGAGGAGCAGTACAGAGACTGCAGTTGGTCTCATTGGTCCCTTGTCTTGGAATCATTGTACCTGTAGGTTCCGATTCCTAGTTACTATCCCAAGGTGTACATGTTTGGAAATGTGTCTCTGTGGATGCCCAGTGAAGGTCGGATCAGTCTGTACTGTGATGCCTGTTAAGTCTAACATTTGCTGTCTTTTCATACATGAGAAGGGGCATATTGGAGAGGTGAAGGAAGCCATTTCTGTTGTTGAACCATGCTCGAGCATGAGTCACCATCCTTGGGAGGATGGAAAGAGGAGAAGGTTGAAGATGGACCAAAAATATTGACATCCTTCAGCTTCAATACCATCTTAATGGTTAAAAATGAAGAATTCTCTAAGTACCTATTCCAAGTTGCCTTTTGGTGTCCTCATAGGATCTTAGAAACTCTACAGTGCAGAAAGAGGCCATTTGGCCCATCGAGTCTGCACCGACCACAATCCTACCCCCATATCCCTACATATTTTACCCGCTAATCCCTCTAATCTACACATCTCAGGACACTAAGGGGCAATTTTAGCATGGCCAATTAACCTAGCGCGCACATCTTTGGACTGTGGGAGGAAACCGGAGCACCCAGAGGAAACCCACACAGACACAAGGAGATCCAAGCCGGGAATCGAACCCAGGTCCTTGGAGCTGTGAAGCAGCAGTGCTAACCACTGTGCCGCCCACTGTGCTACCGTGCCACTCTGCTTTAAAATAAGCATTGAATGACAGGATAGAGTTCATTGACAATCACAGAATGATTTTGGATGAGCAAGGCCATTCATCCCGTAGTCTTTAATTTACCCAGAAAGATTCTTGTGCTCTCCTATTTCAGCATCTATTGTTTCTTCAGACATTCCAAGGTTCTAGCCTGCATTACACATTCTCAAGGTCCTGATGTCTTTCAGACTTTAGCTCTTACTAGTTTGGATGTATGCCCTGAGCAGCCTGTGTTTAGTTGGTTTTTCCTCATTAGACAGTCTTTAGACACCACCAGCCTTGTGGCTTTTCGCTATACTACTTCCAGTGCTCAAGTATTTTCCTGTGCCTCAGTGACCAAAGCCAGACATAGTACTTAAGATGTGGTTTCACCACAGTGCTGAGCTGTTTTGTCAGTACTTCTGCAGACTTGTATTCCACTGTTTTGACTGTGTAGTTCAACACTTTATTGGCTCTGTTGATTGCTGATCTGCATTGTTTGGATGTGTTGAGTCAGATAAGACTTGGCAGTCTGTTTCAATTTCCCTAAGCAATTGCCTTGTCTGCCAATAATCACCTTCTGCACTCACTTGAGAAATGACCACTAGGGTGAGATTCTAGAGGGTTGCTGTTGCCTGTGGGGCATTACTCTTCTGGACTAGAGAGGAGGAAATTAGAGAAAAAAAATATTATGACATGATAAATGTGGAGATGTCAAAAATATTTGCAGTTGCCTTGGAACTTGTGCTATAAATGTAAAATTTGAGGACATTTGTTAACTTTACATATTTTGCCCCCCCCAGAAATCATGATCACAGGGTCAGCTGTGGCTTAGTTGATAGCACTCTCACCTCAAGTGAGGAGGTTGTGAATTTAGATCTCCTCCAGGTCTTGAATGCAACAAAACAGGCTGACTCTCCACTGCAGTACTGAAGGAGTGCTGCATTGCCTGGAGTGCTGTCTTTCAGGTGAGATATTAATCCAAAGTCTTGTCTGCTCTGTTGGGTGGATGTAAAAGATCCCATGACACTACTTTGAAGAAGAGCACGAAGTTATCTCTGGTGTCAGGCCGATATTTATCCTTCAATCAACATCACAAAAAATCTGCTCATTATGCATTACTGTTTGTGAGAGCTTGGTTGCTGTGTTTCCTACAATACAACAGTGACTATGCTTCAAACTATTTCATTGGCCGTAAATTGTTTTAGAACGTCCAATAGTGGTGAAAGATGCTATACAAATGTAAGTCTCTTTATAAATGCTCTGTCGCATAATTCCTGTAGTGGGTGCAGTTTGAGCAAAAATAATTAGAACCCTACATGGTTACAAAACTACCAAATTGTATAGCTAATTGCTCTCAGTGATATATATACATTTTGTCATGTTACTGATCTGTGATTTTTGATTAATTATAACTTTAAGTTCAAGTTTCTTTATTACTGTGGATTTAATCCAGCTCATAATAACCAGGTTCCAGACAAGAAATGGATTGATGATCAATAAATGTCCAGTTTATTCTGTTGCACTGGTCGTGAATTTACTGCAGATGCCATCATCTCTAAGATAGGTGAAATGGATCATGCATTAAGGTCTGCCATGATACAGCAAAAACAGTGAAAAGCACAGACACACGAAATCCACCGTACAGATGATAACCAGGGAGCTTATGAGCCACAAACTAATGTTCAAATACTATTATAAATCTTGCCAGGTTTACATTCACATTTTAAGGCAACATTGGAACTTTTTGAGGTTATTCCCATTTAATTAACACCTACTATTATTATCTGCATATTCTGAGATCTTTTTTGTCCCATCACTCTCCTGTCGTTTGTCCCTTCATTTTTCTTACTCCTTTTGTGAAGGTGTTGACACTTGCCTGGGTGTATTTCCACGGGTATCTTCTGTTGATCAACCTAATTGACTTCTAGCTATGTGAGGTCTGGTAGCAGAAGGAAGATCCTACTGTCAGATGACGGGTCTCACTATCCTTATGTATTGTCCACATACAACCAACTTCCAGTAGTGATCTTGAAAGTGGCCAGAGGGTGGGAAATCTGGGGGGGGGGGTTTCTTCCCCCAATTATATGTTGGGGTGCTGAAATTAATTGTAATGACCTAGATACTAACTGAGATGAGCTTAGTTGATGGCACAGAAACAGGTCTGAGAGTGGTTATTTTACTGGATGATGCAATTACCCCTGAACCACTTCTGATTTGATTTGATTTATTATTGTCACATGTATTAGCATACAGTGAAAAGTATTGTTTCTTGTGCACTATACAGACAAAGCATACTGTTCATAGAGAAGGAACGGGAGGGTGCAGAATGTAGTGTTACACTCATAGCTAGGGTGCAGAGAATGATCAACTTGATGCAAGGTAAGTCCATTCAAAAGTCTGATGGCAGTGGGGAAGAAACTATTCTCGAGTCGGTTGGTACATGCCCTCAGACTTTTGTATCTTTTTCCTGAAGGAAGAAGGTGGAAAAGAGAGTGTCTGAGGTGCGTGGGGTCCTTAATTACGCTGGCTGCTTTGCCGAGGCAGCAGGAAGTGTAGACAGAGTCAATGGATGGGAGGCTGGTTTGCGTGATGGATTGAGCTACATTCACGACCTTTTGTAGTTCCTTGTGGCCTTGGGCAGAGCAGGAGCCATACCAAGCTGTGATACAACCAGAAAGAATGCTATCTGTGGTGCATCTGTAAAAGTTGGTGAGTCGGAGCTGACATGCCAAATTTCTTTAATCTTCTGAGAAAGTAGAGACGTTGGTAGGCTTTCTTAACTATTGTGTTGGCATGGAGGGACCAGGACAGGTTGTTGGTGATCTGGACACCTAAAAATTTGAAGCTCTTGACCCTTTCTACTTCATCCCCTTTGATTTAGGCAGGGGCACGTTCTCCTTTACACTTCCTGAAGTCGATGACAATTTCCATCGTTTTGTTGACATTGAGGGAGAGATTATTGTTGCCGCACCAATTCACCAGATTCTCTATCTCATTCCTGTACTCTGTCTCGTCATTGTTTGAGATCCAACCCACTATGGTGGTGTCATCAGCAAACTTGAAAATTGAATTGATGGGGAATTTGGAGTATAGTAGGGGGCTGAGAACACAGCCTTGTGGGACACCGATATTGAGGATGACCGTAGATTAGGTGTTTTTGCCTATCCTTACTGGTTATGGTCTGTGAGTTAGGAAGTTCAGAGTCAAGTCACAGAGGGAGGTGCCGAGGCCAAGGCCACAGAGTTTGGAGATGAGTTCCATGGGAATAATGGTGTTGAAGGCTGAGGTGTAGTCAGATGTCTGTTGCAAGGAGGACACGCCATATGATTATTGTTGATGAATTGCTTTCTTTAAAATATAGTTTGTATAGGAGAGAAGGGGGAACTCTGGATATGATTGCAATGGAGGGGTGCAGAGGAAATTCACCAAGTTGTTGCCTGGGATGGAGCATTTGAGCTATGAAGAGAGACTTGATAGGCTGGGATTGTTTTTTTCAGAGCAGAGCAGGCTAAAGGGGGGGGAAGCTGATTGAGGTGAAAAGATTATGAAGATTATGGAAAGGGTGGATAGGATGAAAGGTTGATGACGAGGGGGTATAATTTTAGATGAGGGGCAGGAGGTTTAGAGAGGATTTGAGGAATTGTTTTCACCCAGAGGTTGGTGGAAATCTGGAATGCACTGCCGGGGGACGGGGGGGGGGGGGGGGGGGTAATAGAGGCGGGAAACCTCGCAACCTTAAAAAAAATACGTGGATAAGCACTTGAAATGTCATAAATGCTGGAAAGTGGGATTCGTGTAGATTGAGTGTAGTTTTGTTGGTGCAGACTCGATGGGCTGAAGGGCCTCTTCTGCATTGTATGACTGTAAAATACAGATCAACCATAACTTGCATCTGTACAACTTCTTTGATATAATAAAACAAATGAAATTCGAATGATTGGAACTAGAAGGTTATTTACCACCTTAGTTATCTCCCCAACAGTATAGTGAACTCGCCCTCACCACTTGTACAGCCGCGTGGCCACTTACACGATCTGTGCAGTCACTCGTCATGTGCGAGTCTAGACCGTGAATGTCAGTAGACCATTGAACTATAAAGGACATTTACAGCCGGTACCATACAGTAGTTCTACCGACATCCATCAGCAGCTGCTGATTGTTTGTGAGGAATGTGAGATTTTCCCCCTCTACTGAAAGCTATGTGGAGATCCTATAGCGCTGTATGGTTGAGGTGTCCCTGTTACATCATCCAAGTCATAAATCATTACATTCCCCCATCCCCATCAAAACGTTTTCATTGCTACCTTTCTTTGAGCTTTCTTCAAAACTTATGTCTTCAGTCCTGACCCTGGACTGACTCCTGCTTGATGTCACTGCTCTTCAGAGTTTTAGTCCATAAAAATACTCCTCCTCCTCCAGGTACCATGGCCTACGAGGGTGTTGGTAACCATAGACTTCCATTGGGTCGGATCAGGATTATGCTTGGCAAGGTATTGCAGTGGTTTGTCATTGCCTTCTGCAATATGGCTGACCAGGAAATTCTCCCACCCTTCCTGTCTGCCATCAGGCTTATTAGAAGGACTTGCAGGCTGATAACCAATTTGGCACATTACAAACACACTTTCCATGGCCATCAAGTCTTGAAGTGCGACTTGAACCCAGAGTTCCTGGCCCGTAGGTAAGAATGCTACTGCACCGGACGACCTCCTAAGAAAAATGTTGCATTGATTTAAATTGTTAATATGGACAATACCTTGGGACATTTTACTTTGGATGGTTTAGTTAGACACATTTAACTAACAGACGAGAAAACAAACATCTTTGAATAAATGAATTTTTAAAAAATAGTTCATCTAAATGCATTGCTAAATTACTGTGACTGGATTAGAAAATTTTGTTCCCCTCCGTTCTTCGCATTGACTCATTAGTTTTATATTGCCACGATTATTCATAACTGCATCATGTCTTATGCCTTGTAGCTGGGAAGATTGTAATGGGAATTTCTATTTTAGGCACTGGTATGATTGAGAGTGACAAGAAAACAGTACTAGTCTTTCTGTTGGGCAAACGGATGGTAGCTGCGATCTAAGAGAGCAGCTATCTAACAATTTAGGATAAAACTTAAAATAGAAATAGAAGCAACGGAGATTCCTAATCGCAGAAAGGCAGTGTTTGAGGGGATAAGGAATTAACTAAGCAGTGTAGGTTAGCAGTTACTGGGGTGATGGGTGAATGCAGACGAAATTGAATATATTCAATTGAACGTTGGCTGGGCACCTGAACGTTTAGGGGATTGGGAAAATGGTTGGATTAAGGGGGACCTGATGGCAAGTTTGTAAACATCTTCGATGGAATAGATAAATTGGATGTTCCGTATTAACTCTAAGGAAAGAGATATTTATTTACCTTTTCTCATCGAAGCGTAAATCAAAGTTTACAGATTTGAGGTGTCCCCAAAGGACACAGCTATACAACGTTCACTGTTCCTCTACCACATAGTGGCCATCGCCTCAAAGATTCTGGATGAGGCCGATATTGGTTTTGTCGAGTATTGGCGAGAGTTGTACTGGCTGTAGGTTGTATTGGTTTCCAATGTGGAACACAAAATGTTGGTTTTCTAAAAGCTGTATTCCTGTTCCTGGTACAGCATGAATGCTGTCCGTAAATGTAGAATGATCTACATTCACAAATAAGTGGGAATGGTTTTCCATGTCGAATAAGAATGTTGTACCGCAGTGTTTTGATCAGCAATGGGAGTGAGTGCAGGCTAGCTGGGAACACTGGAAATGTTACTGGAATGAGTGGAACATTTTTTTCGTATTGTACATAATGGAACTGATTGCTTTTAAAACTCAACAAAGAGCAACGTTGGAAAGTACAAGCATGGGAATAAGAAATCACTTTGAACCGCCCGGCCTTTCCTGCACGTCAAAAACAAAGTACACCGTTCACCATCTATTCCCTTGATAGATTGTTCAACTCCTTAAAATCACCGCTATCATTTAACCTCAAATAGCTTCCTTGACCAATAGATTCCAAACATTCACCACCCTACCTGGGCCAATGTTGGAACTGAATTGTCCAATCACATTCCTCCCTCTTGAGTTTGGAAGTCCTATTGCCCCTTTACTCATTCTCAGTGCTATAGAAAACAAATTCTAGGAGCTTATTTTGGAATACTGTTAAAGATCTTGAGGGTTCCTACTCGGTATTGACTTCTCTAAGTCGTGGCTCGTGCGCTTGACATCGGGTTTCAGTTCGTTCTCCCTGTTCAATGCCCGTGATGTGGCAAGCAGAACACTATATCTTTTGCAGAGTAGTATGCTATTTGTCTGACTTACGGTTGAAAGTCGGTTTTAAACATTGAGTTTCCTTTGCTAAGCAAGATTTGAATGGGACATGGTTGAGCATCGGAACTTTGCACACTGGAGCTATTGCAGGAGGAGTACACGACACATCATCTGTTCCATGTTGTGGAGGCTGTGAGCTGGTCTTTGGTACTGGCCAGTGAGGATGAATTAGGTATAAATGATCACATCGAGTTAATTGTGGCACTATCGCCCCTGAATGATACAGGACAGGAAACCGCGTTAATAATAAAAGAATGTGCTTCACAGAGACATTTAACCCCTGCGAACCGTGTCATGCCTCAGAACGAAATATATGTCTCTTTTTAAAAAATAGCCCTGCCTTCCAACTTTGGACTGAAATTGCAATTACTTTTTCACCCTAATTAAAGAAAGCGAGAGTGACTGCACATCAAACTAGTAATCCATATCAGAAGACATTAAGCTTCTTCGATCATTTCAACTAACCCAGTTACAGTTCAGATTGTACCCAACGACTGGAGTATGGCACTGGGAGAGAAAACGCAACTGCAGAACCGGGTTTCTGAAGTGAATGCTAACATCGTTGCGCAGATATGATTGCAGTCTGCGCGTCTTCTCGTTTCTTAGTTAGGAAGAGATTTCGGCTCAGTGAATCCTTTCTCAGCCCGCGGGGCTTAAAGTGGGTTAGATTGCAAGGGTCCAATTACCGTTCGTGAGAACGGGGTTTAAAATGGATCAGAGCATTCCGTCCACAGCCGGGGCTGGTGGTCTTCAGCCACACTTGGGAGTTGTGACTGAGAGGCCGGACTCCTGTCACTGGAAGGAGTACTTTGAAATCGACTGATCCCAAGGCAGACAGATCCCTCAACCACAGAGGGAGAAAGGAGCATCACAAGCTAGCCCGAGTTCACTTACAAATCGGTGAAAAATGTTTCCATTTCGTTTGTTTACCATTGTTTGGAAGAGAGAGAAAATGATTAACTAAACGCAGAGTGCTGGGCGAGTTTAAATTCCACAGATTTAGCCATTGCGTGTTTTCATAGAAACCCTACAGTGCAGAAGGAGGCCATTCGGCCCATCGAGTCTGCACCGACCACAATCCCACCCAGGCCCTATCCCCACATATTTACCCACTAATCCCTCTAACCTACGCATCCCAGGACTCTAAGGGGCAATTTTTAACCTGGCCAATCAACCTAACCCGCACATCTTTGGACTGTGGGAGGAAACCGGAGCACCCGGAGGAAACCCACGCAGACACGAGGAGAATGTGCAAACTCCACACAGACAGTGACCCGGGCTGGGAATCGAACCCAGGACCCTGGAGCTGTGAAGCAGCAGTGCTAACCACTGTGCTACCGTGCCGCCCGGGGCTTCGGGTGGGGACAAGCAGGAGAACTGCGTAGAGACGCTCTGAGCCCATCGCCCTCACCAATGAGCTGTGTTGCTGTCCCAGCAGAGTGCAAGGAAGGCAGTGTTGGACAGGCTGTGACTTTGTATTCAATCGCTCAGGGAAGATTGGGTTTGTGAAGTGTTTTATCAGTGAGGAGCGGGGGAACATGCATTGTAGCCTTGGATATTCAGCTGTGTGTGGGAGCGGGGCGGGGGGGGCTCTTAAACAGTGACACAGGCTAGGGTCATCATTCCAGGATTGGTGTTCTACCCCACCCCCCACCCCCAACCAGCTTTGTTTCGCATCTAAATGTACTCGAAACTGAAACATTTGCTCCCTTTATTTTATTTTTTTCTCCTCAAAAGTCCTCGTATTTGAAACTGATTAAATAGGCGAGAAATGCAAAGTGAAAGAAATTCTGGGAGCAAGTGAAATAAAAACAGAAACGGCTGCAAAAAAAACTCAGGTGGTTCGGCAGCGTCTGTGGAGAGGAAAACAGAGTTAATGTTTCCAGCCTAATGTGACTCTGCTTCAGAAAACAGTGAAATCGATACTTGGTTAATGTCGAGACAGGGTCATGCCAGCAAGTCCATACCTGCATAAATCTGGTGAGAGGGCTAAGTGAAATCTGATTACTTATAAAACGCGCCTGGCGATGTTGATTTTTTAAAAAGAAATTCTGCACAGCTCGTACATTATTTAAAATAAACCAAACGTGTGTTTCATACAGGTAGCTGGCACAATTTGGAGAGCGGCTTCTTGTAAGCGGGTGCAATTGTAAGTGGCTCTGCGGGATCGAGCTGGGGAGAAACCTCCTTGGATTGATCCATTCAACATAATCTATTTCCAATCAGTTCGAACTCTCACCCAGCAGTAAATACCCAGAGCTGCTGTGGCCTAGTCATTGAACCTGGTAAACCACAAACCTAGAGCAATGCTCTCAGGTTTTAGGTTGGAATCCTACCACAGGGCAGATGGTTAGATTTGAATTCTAAAATATGGTGATTTATTTCTGGGAAGTGGCGGAGGGAATGAAAAAGCTTCCCTGGACGATATAACCGTCAGTGTGAGGGAGAAAGTTATCTATTTCTAACGGTTCCGAATTTGAGTCTGTCCCTTGGAATAAGTTGTATCGGTAATTGGGGGAATATAAGGGAAGATTAGTCCTTTGCTACTTGGTAATGATCAAACAGCCAAGGTTAACTCTAAGCTTTTAATGTGCAGTGCAATGAAAATGCTCCGCCACTTTTTTTTTATCCAATCGGGAATATTAATATAGGATGATAGTTGACAATTGAGAAATGTAAAAACGTGAACGATTCGGGGCTAGAATGTCGCTACAAACATTGAAGTGCCCGGATTGCAACCTCCGGATTGAAATCGTAGACTCCCGCCTGAGGAGAAAACTGCAGAAATTCACTTTCAGTTTATCCTAAAGCGGGTTGTGGATTTAAAAACTGCAAAGAGCTAAACAGGGTTGAAGTGAAGGGATGGTTTGGTGGTGGTGGGGGAGGTGACGGCTACTCATAACAGTCAGTGAGTGGAAACAGGAGATAGGTGACATTCAGGACTAGACCTGAGGGAACCTGGTCAGAGTCACCATGTGCAGAGTAAGGGAATGTGGCTAGTTGTTTCGCACGGGTCATTACTCTTTATCAACGAGGCACTGCCTGTGGCGTCCTTGCAAAATTACCACCAGGCTACTCAAATACTGCAATATAATCAGTGCAGAAATAGTTACTGCTGTTACTAAGCAGCGCTTAGATTCTGAAATAAAGTTCAATAAAGAAACTTCGATATCTTTCGCGCTGAGCTGTCCCCCTTTGCCATTACCTTGTCGGGGAAATAAGCTTCCGCACTGACTTCGGGACATCTATCTCAGTTATGATTTCTTTGGCTAGGTTAGGGGGTCACGGCAGGATGCTTCCTCTCATTTGATGCCGAGCGAATGCTTCAAGACACAATCGGGACTTTGACAGACTGAATGAAGTGATTGATCGGGACAAATCTCGAGTTTATATGAAAAAAGTTAACATTAATATTCTCGCTGCATGGAGGCCATTTAATGGCGTGAGACAGACCATGTACAGAGAGGGTTTTGGGGGGGGGGGGGGGGTTGGTGCGGGGATTAGAAGAATCAATACAGGACCTGAGTGAATTTCTTGCTTTAGTTAGTTCCTGGTCCTCCCCAACAGGAAAGTTTCACTCTGCTCTGCTACCCTCCAAACGGGCGGCACGGTAGCACAGTGGTTAGCACTGCTGCTTCACAGATTCGATTCCCGGCTTGGGTCACTGTCTGTGTGGAGTTTGCACATTCTCCTCGTGTCTGCGTGGGTTTCCTCCGGGTGCTCCGGTTTCCTCCCACAGTCCAAAGATGTGCGGGTTAGGTTGATTGGCCATGCTAAAATTGCCCCTTAGTGTCCTGAGATGCGTAGATTAGAGGGATTAGTGGGTAAATGTGTAGGGATATGGGGGTAGGGACTGGGTGGGAGTCGGTGCAGACTCGATGGGTCGAATGGCCTCTTTCAGTACTGTAGGGTTTTTATGATTTCTATGAAATGAAACACTCTATGAAATGAAATGAAACACTCTTTAAAAAGGAGTTTAATTTATTAATGTCCAGCTCAACGGCGACCTCGGCACGACACTCGAACAAAAACCCAACGCCGTTTGTAAAGCTTCGAACCTATCGATAAAAGTTCTGATGAAGGACCTGAAACATTAACTCTCATACTGTCTGACCTGCTGAGTGTTTCCCAGAATTTTCTCTTCTGATTTCCAGGTGTGCTATTCACACTAAAGAAATGGGATTTTCAGTGGCTCCGCCGCAGATAAACTGCCCAGTTTCACAGAGAGCCATATCCATCGTGGTCTGTGTTTGTGTAACCAATGCTCAGTAGATATGATCCAATTGGCCTCTGGTTCTGAGTTCTGGCCCCTTTCCAGTGACCACTGCTTGAGCTGGAGGTGTGAAGGTCCTGGGGGTGTGAAGGTCCTGGGGGTGTGAAGGTCCTGGGGGTGATACCACCCTGTGTGTGATATGGAGTGAGGGTGCAACATGCTGGCGGTGCTGTCTTTGGCCGTCTTTAGTATCCCAGGCCGACTCTTGTAGAAGATATCACAGCACTATTGGAAGTGGAGGAGTGTTTTTTTAATGCCTTGGTCAATGTTGCTCCCCCAAACAGACTCTTTTTCAATTACCAGATGGTTGATGTTTGCCGGTTGTTGCACCTGGCTGTTCACACCTTTCCCCGTATCACGGCAGTGAGTGCCAGCCATCCATTGGCTTTGAAGCGCGGACCTCTTTGAAAGGCGCTATATAAATGCAAGCCCTTTCTTTCCTGGTCAGAGGATGTTGCTGAATGGCCGACTGGAGATGATGATGGAGTGTTGCCAGAACCCCAGCAAGACTCCAGCCACTTTGGGGAACGGGAGAATCATAGAATCATAGAAACCCTACAGTACAGAAAGAGGCCATTCGGCCCATCGAGTCTGCACCGACCACAATCCCACCCAGGCCCTACCCCCACATCCCTACATATTTTACCCGCTAATCCCTCTAATCTACACATCCCAGGACACTAAGGGGCAATTTTAGCATGGCCAATCAACCTAACCTGCACATCTTTGGACTGTGGGAGGAAACCGGAGCACCCGGAGGAAACCCACGCAGACACGAGGAGAATGTGCAAACTCCACACAGACAGTGACCTGAGCCGGGATTCGAACCCAGGTCCCTGGAGCTGTGAAGCAGCAGTGCTAACCACTGTGCTACCGTGCCGCCCCAACCACTGTGCTACCGTGCCGCCCCGGTGTGGGGGGGAGAGGGTGGGAGAAGTGGCATGATAAAGAAAATAATTTTATGAGGGAGTTATTCCCGGTGACCTGGCTAACATTCGCCCTGCAAGCAGCACGCTGAAACGTTATCGAGTTATTATCTCCTCCCTGTTTGTGGGAGCCTGCTGTGCACATTAGTTGCCGTTTACACTTACAAGAGGTGCCTACATTTCAGCGAATCGTTAGCTCGTTAGCTCTAAAGCCCTTGGGAATGTCCTGAAGTCTTGAATGTCTCTCTCCTCCATTTCTCCTCTGTCCATCCATATAAATTTGTATGTCGATTTCGTTCAAAGGTCAGTGGGCGGGATTTCAAATTGTTGGGGGTTGGTTGGCGAGGGGGTGTGGGGAGGAGGGTTGGTTGGTGGGGATGGTGGGGGGGATGGGGGGGGTCTGTGGGGGGAAGCGTGTGGGGCGGATGTGGGTGTGGTGGGGAGATTGGTGGGGGCGTGTGGGGGAGAGGTTGCTGGGGGGAGATTGGGGGGGAGGGTGGGGGGGAGATTGGGGGGGTGGGGGGGAGATTAGGGGGGAGGGTGGGGGGGAGATTGGGGGGGTGGGGGGGGTTGTGGGGGAGGGTGGGGGAGGTTGGTGGGGGTGTGTGGGGGGGATGGGGAGGGTGGTGGGGGGGGTGTGGAGGGAGGGTGTGGGGGGGAGAGGGTGTGGGGGGGAGAGGGTGTGGGGGGAGGGGGTGGGTGGTGGGGGAGGGGGTGGGTGGTGGGGGAGGTGTGGGGGGGAGGATGGTGGGGGGTGTGGGCGGAGAGGGAGGGAGAGGGAGGGGGAGGGTGGTGGGAGGGGGTGGGGGGAGGGTGGTGGGGGGTGTGGGGGGGAGGGTGGTGGGGGGTGTGGGGGGGAGGGGGTGTGGGGGGGAGGGGGTGTGGGGGGGGGGTGGTGGTGGGCTGTGGGGGGAGGGTGGTGGCGGGGTGTGGGGGTGTGTGGGGGGGACGGGGAGGGTGGTGGGGGACGGTGGCGGGGGAACGTGGGGGGGAGGGTGGTGGGGGGGACGGGGAGGGTGGTGGGGGGGACGGGGAGGGTGGTGGGGGTGGGTGGCGGGGGGGCGTGGGGGGGGGGGTGGTGGGGGGACGGGGAGGGTGGTGGGGGTAGGTGGCGGGGGGGCGTGGGGGGGAGGGTGGTGGGGGGTGGGGGAGGGTGTGGGGGGGAGGGGGTACGGTGGTGGGGGGGTTTGGGGGGAGGGTGGTGGGCGGGTGTGGGGGAAGGGTGGGGAGGGGGTGCGGGGGGGAGGAGGGAGGGTGTGGGGGGGAGGGGGGAGGGTGTGGGGTGGTGTGGGGGGAGGGAGGTGGGGGGTGTGGGGGGAGGGAGGTGGGGGGAGGGAGGTGGGGGGAGGGAGGTGGGGGGTGTGGGGGGAGGGAGGTGGGGGGTGTGGGGGGAGGGAGGTGGGGGGTGTGGGGGGAGGGAGATGGGGGTGTGTGGAAGGGAGGTTGGTTGGGGGAGGTGGGGAGGTGTGGGGAGGTGTGGGGGGGAGGGTGGTGGGGAGGATGGTGGGGGTTGTGGGGGGAGGGTTGTGGGGGGGAGGGTGGGGGGGAGGGTTGTGGGGGGGGAGGGTGGGGGGGAGGGTAGTGGGGGGGAGGGTGGTGAGGGGGTGTGGGGTGAGAGGGTGTGGGGGGAGGGTGGTGGGGGGGTGTGGGGGGGAAGGTGGGGGGTGTGGGTGGGAGGTTGGTGGAGGGAGTATGGAGTTGTGGGGGGGGAGGTGGGGGGCTGTGGGGGGGGGGGTTGGTGCGGGGAGGTTGGGGGGGGTTGGTGCATGGAGGTGGGGGGTATGGAGGGGAGGTTGGTGGGGGGAGGCTGGTGGTGGGAAGTGGGGGGGGGAGGTGGGGGAGTATGGGGGCGGAGGTTGGTGGGGGTGGTGGGGTGTGTGGGGGGGGGAGGTTGGTGGGGTGGGGAGGTTGGTGGGGGGAGGTGGAGGGAGGTGGGGGGGTGTGGGGGGAGGTTGGTGGGGGTGGTGGTGCGTGTGGGGGAGAGGTTGCTGGGGTGGAGATTGGGGGGGAGGGTGGTGGGGGGGAGATTGGGGGGAGGGTGGTAGGGGGGGAGATTGGGGGGAGGGTGGTGGGGGGGGTTGGAGGGGTGGGGGGGTAGTTGGGGGGGGAGGGTGGTGGGGGGGAGGGTGGTGGTGGGGAGGGTGGTGGGGGGGGCGTGGGGAGGAGGATTAGCGGGGTGGTGGGGGGAGGGTGGTGGGGGGGAAGGAGGGTGGTGGGGGGGGAGGAGGGTGGTGGGGGGGGAGGAGGGTGGGGGGGTTGGTGGGGGTGTGTGGGGGGACGGGGAGGGTGGTGGGGGGCTGTGTGGGGAGGGTGTGAGGGGTGTGGGGAGGAGGGGGTGTGGGGGGGAGTGGTAGGGTGGTGGGGGAGGTGTGGGGGGGAGGATGGTGGGGTGTGGGGGGAGAGGGAGGGGGAGGGTGGTGGGAGGGGAGGGGGTGTGGGGGGTGTGGGGGGGAGGGTGGTTGGGGGGGTGGGGGGTGTGTGGGGGGGAGGGTGGGGGGTGGTGCGGGGGGAGGGTGGTGGGGGAGTGTGGGGGGAGGGTGGTGGTGGGCTGTGGGGGGGAGGGTGGTGGGGGGGTGTGGGGGGGAGGTGGTGGGGGAGGGTGGTGGGGGGGAGTGGGGGGGGAGGGTAGTGGTGGGCTGTGAGGGGGAGGGTGGTGGCGGGGTGTGGGGGGAGGGTGGTGCCGGGGTGTGGGGCTGTGTGGGGGGACCGGGAGGGTGGTGGGGGAGGGTGGTGAGGGGGGCGTGGGGGGGAGGGTGGTAGGGGGTGGGGGAGGGTGGTGGGGGGTGTTGGAGGGTGTGGGGTAGGGAGGGGGTACGGTGGTGGGGGGCTTTGGGGGGAGTGTGGTGGGCGGGTGTGCGGGAAGGGTGGGGAGGGGGTGTGGGGAGGGGGTGTGGGGGGGGAGGGTGTGGGGGAGGGAGGTGGGGCTGTGGGGGGAGGGAGGTGGGGGGTGTGGTGGGTGGGAGATGGGGGTGTGTGGAGGGGAGGTTGGTTGGGGGAGGTGGGGAGGTGTGGTGGGGGCTGTGGGGGTGAGGTGTGGTGGGGGGGAGGGTGGTGAGGGGGTGTGGGGGGAGGGTGGTGGGGGATTTGGGGGGGAGGGTGGTGGGGGGGAGGGTGGTGAGGGGGTGTGGGGGGAGGGTGGTGGGGGATTTGGGGAGGAGGGGGTGTGGGTGTGAGGGTGGTGGGGGTGTGTGGGGGGGAGGGTGGTGGGGGAGGGTGGTGGGGAGGGTGGTGGGGGGGTGTGGGTGGGAGGTTGGTGAGGCGGGTGTCGGGGAGGGTGGTGGGGTGTGGTGGGGGTGGTGGAGTGAGGAGGGGGGTGTGAGGGGCTGGAGGTGGGGATGGTGAGGTGGTGGAGGTGGGGGTGGTGTGGGGGGAGGTTGGTGGGGGTGTGTGGGGGAGAGGTTGGTGGAGGGGGTGTCGGGGAGGGTGGTGGGGGGGTGTGGGTTGGTGGGGCGGAGGTTGGTTGGGGGAAGGTGGTGGGGGGCTGTGGGGGGAGGTTGGTTGGGGGAGGGTGGTGGGAGGGTGGTGGGGGTGGGCGTGTGGGGGGGAGGTTGGTTGGGGGAGATGGGGGGTGTGGGGGCGGAGGTTGGTGGGGGTGGTGGGGTGTGTGGGGGTGGAGGTTGGTGGGGGGAGTATGGGGGTGTGGGGGGGAGGTTGGTGGGGGGAGGTGGGGGGAGGTGGGGGGGTGTGGGGGGGGTGGTTGGTGCGGGGAGGTGGGGGGGGTGTGGGGGGGAGGTTAGTGGGGTGGGGAGGTTGGTGGGGGGAGGTGGGGGTGTGTCGGGGGGAGGTTGGTGGGGGGAGGTGTGGGGGAGAGATTGCTGGGGGGTAGATTGGGTGGGGAGGGTGGTGGTGGGGAGATTGGGGGGGAGGGTGGTGGGGGGGGTGGGGGCGGTTGGGTGGGGGGGGTTGGGGGGGAGGGTGGTGGGAGGGGTTGGGGGGAGGGTGGTGATGGATTTAGGGGGGAGGGGGTGTGAGGGTCGGAGGGCGGTGGGGGGAGAGGGTGTGGGGGGAGGTGTGGGGGGGAGATTGGCGGGGGGGGTGCGGGGGGAAGTCGGTGGGGAAGGTGGTGGTGGGGGCGAGGTTGGTGGGGGTGTGTGGGGGGGACGGGGAGGTTGTTCGGTGGTGGGGGGGTTTGGGGGGAGGGTGGTGGGCGCGTGTGGGGGGAGGGAGATGGGGGTGTGTGGAGGGGAGGTTGGTTGGGGGAGGTGGGGAGGTGTGGGGGGGAGGGTGGTGGGTCGGAGGGTGGTGAGGGGGTGTGGGGGGTGGGTGGTGGGGGATTTGGGGGGAGGGCGTGTGGGTGTGAGGGTGGTGGGGGGGTGTGGGTGGGAGGTTGGTGGGGGGTGTGGGGGGAGGGAGGTGGGGGGTGTGGGGGGAGGGAGGTGGGGGGTGTGGGGGGAGGGAGATGGGGGTGTGTGGAAGGGAGGTTGGTTGGGGGAGGTGGGGAGGTGTGGGGAGGTGTGGGGGGGAGGGTGGTGGGGAGGATGGTGGGGGTTGTGGGGGGAGGGTTGTGGGGGGGGAGGGTGGGGGGGAGGGTTGTGGGGGGGGAGGGTGGGGGGGAGGGTAGTGGGGGGGAGGGTGGTGAGGGGGTGTGGGGTGAGAGGGTGTGGGGGGAGGGTGGTGGGGGTGTGGGGGGGAAGGTGGGGGGTGTGGGTGGGAGGTTGGTGGAGGGAGTATGGAGTTGTGGGGGGGGAGGTGGGGGGCTGTGGGGGGGGGGGGTTGGTGCGGGGAGGTTGGGGGGGGTTGGTGCATGGAGGTGGGGGGTATGGAGGGGAGGTTGGTGGGGGGGAGGCTGGTGGTGGGAAGTGGGGGGGGGAGGTGGGGGAGTATGGGGGCGGAGGTTGGTGGGGGTGGTGGGGTGTGTGGGGGGGGGGAGGTTGGTGGGGTGGGGAGGTTGGTGGGGGGAGGTGGAGGGAGGTGGGGGGGTGTGGGGGGGAGGTTGGTGGGGGTGGTGGTGCGTGTGGGGGAGAGGTTGCTGGGGTGGAGATTGGGGGGGAGGGTGGTGGGGGGGAGATTGGGGGGAGGGTGGTAGGGGGGGAGATTGGGGGGAGGGTGGTGGGGGGGGTTGGAGGGGTGGGGGGGTAGTTGGGGGGGGAGGGTGGTGGGGGGGAGGGTGGTGGTGGGGAGGGTGGTGGGGGGGCGTGGGGAGGAGGATTAGCGGGGTGGTGGGGGGAGGGTGGTGGGGGGAAGGAGGGTGGTGGGGGGGGAGGAGGGTGGTGGGGGGGGAGGAGGGTGGGGGGGTTGGTGGGGGTGTGTGGGGGGACGGGAGGGTGGTGGGGGGCTGTGTGGGGAGGGTGTGAGGGGTGTGGGGAGGAGGGGGTGTGGGGGGGAGTGGTAGGGTGGTGGGGGAGGTGTGGGGGGGAGGATGGTGGGGTGTGGGGGGAGAGGGAGGGGGAGGGTGGTGGGAGGGGAGGGGGTGTGGGGGTGTGGGGGGGAGGGTGGTTGGGGGGTGGGGGGTGTGTGGGGGGGGAGGGTGGGGGGGTGGTGCGGGGGGAGGGTGGTGGGGGAGTGTGGGGGGAGGGTGGTGGTGGGCTGTGGGGGGGAGGGTGGTGGGGGGGTGTGGGGGGGGAGGGTGGTGGGGGAGGGTGGTGGGGGGGAGTGGGGGGGGAGGGTAGTGGTGGGCTGTGAGGGGGAGGGTGGTGGCGGGGTGTGGGGGGAGGGTGGTGCCGGGGTGTGGGGCTGTGTGGGGGGACCGGGAGGGTGGTGGGGGAGGGTGGTGAGGGGGGCGTGGGGGGGAGGGTGGTAGGGGGTGGGGGAGGGTGGTGGGGGGTGTTGGAGGGTGTGGGGTAGGGAGGGGGTACGGTGGTGGGGGCTTTGGGGGGAGTGTGGTGGGCGGGTGTGCGGGAAGGGTGGGGAGGGGGTGTGGGGAGGGGGTGTGGGGGGGGAGGGTGTGGGGGAGGGAGGTGGGGCTGTGGGGGGAGGGAGGTGGGGGGTGTGGTGGGTGGGAGATGGGGGTGTGTGGAGGGGAGGTTGGTTGGGGGAGGTGGGGAGGTGTGGTGGGGGCTGTGGGGGTGAGGTGTGGTGGGGGGGAGGGTGGTGAGGGGGTGTGGGGGGAGGGTGGTGGGGGATTTGGGGGGAGGGTGGTGGGGGGGAGGGTGGTGAGGGGGTGTGGGGGGAGGGTGGTGGGGGATTTGGGGAGGAGGGGGTGTGGGTGTGAGGGTGGTGGGGGTGTGTGGGGGGGAGGGTGGTGGGGGAGGGTGGTGGGGGAGGGTGGTGGGGGGGTGTGGGTGGGAGGTTGGTGAGGCGGGTGTCGGGGAGGGTGGTGGGGTGTGGTGGGGGTGGTGGAGCTGGAGGTGGGGGTGGTGAGGGGCTGGAGGTGGGGATGGTGAGGTGGTGGAGGTGGGGGTGGTGTGGGGGAGGTTGGTGGGGGTGTGTGGGGGAGAGGTTGGTGGA